>NC_088376.1:136577727-136893409 GCF_037993035.2 Macaca fascicularis
GCTGGCACAGCCAAAAGCCCGCCGGCTTATGTCCGCACACAAGAAACCTGGACAAATCACTCTTGCTGACACTCAGAAGTATGGAGGTCAAGGTCAAAAAACAGTGGGCTCAGAGGTCAAGGGCTGCTCCCCCAGACTAAAGAGACTGAGGGCTGGATGGCTGCTTATTACTGACGTGGTTGCCTTGGATCTCTCCACCTTAGACCTGCCTGGGATGTAGGTATTTTGAGCAGCTGGCTTTAAAAACCTTCCAACACCCAGTCCTGCTTTATCTGGTGTGCCAGGAAGGCTATTATCCTCACTGAAGGCCAGGGGAAGCTTCTTAAGGAGTCTCGAGGTTACCAGTGTAGAGAAAAACATTTCAATGGGAAGAATGGCCAATGGAGGCAAGCAATCATCCATGAAGATTAGACAAATCACGCAATATCCAGTGGAGCACTGTTAAAGTTAGAGTAACGTTACCAAAAGAAAACATGGCCCAGTTTTAGCCCAAGGGAGACTCTTGGGGATAAACTGTCAAGAATAAACAACTGACTCAGAAAGAGGATGATCTTTTATATGCAATTATGAAGTAATAAGGTTGATTTCAAATTCTGCTAATTTAAACATTAAATGCTATTCGTCACTCTATTTCCAGTTGGATTTTAATTATATTCACAGCATAATAGGGCCATGTTGTGAAGATCAAAAAAAGTAACAAAATGAACCATTTTTACAGGATGGTGAAACAGCATGAACTAGATTGCAGGATTGGATATAGGTGAAGAATTTCTTAACTTGTACAATCTGGTACTGAGGACTGTGCATCGATGCTTTTTGGAGTGGAGGAAGAAGGGGAATGGCAAGGTAAGGTGGACACATTTAGTCCTAAGAATCTTTTGTGGGAAACACACACACACACACACACAGAGCAAACCTTGTAAAAAAAGATCACTAACCCAAAGGTTAGTGGAGATAAAACTTGCTGATCACCCTGTTTTCCAAAATCACTCTGACAAGGTTAATGTATACTTATAAATATTTCGTTTTGTGTCCCCATGGCTAGGACTGTGGAGCAAGGATTTGGAACTGTGGCCCATGTGTGCAAATAAAAAGTAAGCACCTCTGCTGGAAAAAATCTTATACTCTGCCTTTCTACATAAGCTAGATTTTCTTCACTATCTTCTAAACATGGACTAAGAAATCTCAAGAGGTCAGATATCTAGCTTCTTGTTTAGTAGCTGCGGGGAAAGAGACTGTGCAAGTGTCTGGTGCCGGCACCCCTGCCACTGGCATGTGCTTGTCCCAATGCATTAAGACAAAACTGTACTAAGCCAGGGCAAACAAACACCTGCCTCTATCTAGGGCTGTAAACAGGTGGCCTGAGGTTTCTCTGCTACATGCTCTTCACTGCCCACAGTCCCCACCCCTCCCTATGGCTTTATACCCCTGCTACGGTGAGAAAGTTTGCACTGCCACCTTTGGGACTCCTTCTGCCTCATTGCACCCTAGTATGGCTCAGATAATTCATTTCTAATTGAAGCCAGCAAATACTGGCTTTCTATCATCTGCAAAGCACTTTGTTAAGCAAAAGGGCTATGGGAGGGTGGGGCGAGGAAATCACAGAAACAGTAAAATAAAGCTGGTTATCAAGGTGATGGCAAGGGGCTGGATAGAAAGATAAGAAATCTGTTTCAAAGTGCCTGTGTCCAACTACATCGTCTTGATTGACTTACTCATGAACTCCCTCAAACAAACCAAAAACAAACATCAGTCAGGCTGGGTTGAGTCTAGGTTCTGCCACTTCTTTAAACGCACATATCAGGCAAGTCATTTAATTTCACTATGCCTCAGGTTCCTCATCTATAAACAGGAGAGAGTAACAGTCCCTTTCTTATAGGATGGTTGTAAAAATTGTATGCATTAATGCACAGCAAGCCCTCAGAATAGTACCTGGCAAGTGTAAGCATTCCATAAATGTTAGCTGTCACCATCATCATCAACATTATTAGCATGATTTTACTTCTTACCCATTCATGTAATCATAATTTCTTAAACTCTGATAACCATTACAAAAGCCCAATGCAAAGCCACAGAACACAAATTCACGTTCCCCTCTGGGGGTTAAATTTTGGCCTCACCACAGTGGTTCTGTTGATATGAATTCTTTATCAGCTTGAAGTTAATGCTGGAATGCTAGAACAATGACCACAAAGATGTCTAGAGAGATCTGGTTCTTTTACTGAGCAGTGTAGACACTTTTTATGACTTAACACTCTTGCAATAAAAATTAAGTGGTTACATAAGACCACTACCAAATGACAAAACCACGATTATGTACTGGCTCCCTACAAAATCCTTCACAGAAATGGATATTAGTTGAGAACTTAACATGAATAACCACAGTATCAACGACAACATATTCAAGTTTTTATGAAAACCGAGGCAATTCTTGGCGCTTTGAGAATTTTTTTTTAAATCAAAGTAACCATTAAAGTGATTTCGTAAAAAGTCCTGATGTACCTGGTTATGCTAAATTCGGGCCAAATATGAGAACAAAACTGTAAATGGCATTCATAGCTGAATGTAGTCTCTTAAACTGTGGTAAGAACAATACAGATCAAATGTTCTTCTGTTATTTATTTATTTTTTAAAGTAAATTTAAACCAGAAAGTTTGAATTTATTTCTTAGGAAGAAAATCAGGAAACTGTTTGGTTTCTATTCATTTCTTATGTACCTCAAAATGTAATTGATCAAAACTTTGAATTTTAAGAAAGAGATGTCATTAATTCGTTCAATGGACCAGAATATTAATTGACAACTCTGTAACTTTGTTGCAACAAATTTAGCAGGTTATGATGAAGATCAGATAAGGGACAAAGCTCTGAAGAACGCCAGATAAATTGAAAAGATTATTAGTTGACTATAATTTCTAATTATCTTTACTTTATCAAGAGTGCTGGCCGGGCACAGTGGCTCACGCCTGTAATCCCAGCACTTTGGGAGGCAGAGGTAGGTGGATCCCGAGGTCAGGAGATTGAGACCATCCTGGTTAAACACAGTGAAACCCCATTTCTATTAAAAATACAAAAACAATTAGCTGGGCGTGGTGGTGGGCACCTGTAGTCCCTCGGGAGGCTGAGGCAGGAGAATGGAGTGAACCCAGGAGGCAGAGCTTGCAGTGAGCCAAGACTGCATCATCACTGCACTTCCAGCCTGGATGACAGAGCGAGGCTTCGTCTCAAAAAAAAAAAAAAAAAAAAGAGTGCTAACATTGTCCCAAAAGGTGTTGGAAAATGAACTATCCTGTTTGTTTTGAATCAAATGAATCCTGCCTTTCTCCCTGGCTTCTCCACAGTCAGTCATGTGTCCTATTCTACTGATGCTATTTCCCTAATCTTCCCTTGTTCATATCTCTTTCATAACCACGTTTGCCTGTGTTACACTTGAGGATGACTTGGGTTTGTATCTATCACTGTGCTCCATGGCTGGTTAGAGTGGCTGATCTTTCTTCCTGACCCAGTGTCCCAATCCCCTTCCCAAATACTACTTCTGATTAGTAGCTACCAAAGCTGCATTCTCAATCAAAGAGGTAGCCTCCTCCTTGGAAGGAGGCGTCTCTCCTTCAGTCAGGGGTGTGCAAGGGACTGCCTTCCTGGTCCAGAGACAAACATATCTCAAGGCAAACATGTAACTTCCCAAATTCCTGATGCTACACACAGAAAATACACACATTGGCTCACTGAGTCTAATCAGCCTAATGTCTAGACCAAGTGTCATCAACACTTTAGCTGTATTCAGGGTTCAGACAGAAACAAGGAGGAGGGAAGTGAACCCAGCATACACATCTCCACCCAACGGAAGCAGCCACTTGCAGCCCCTGCCGATAGCTGGCCCTTTGAGGACTCAGGGGGAGGTAGAGTGTTGCATAAAATAATGCCAAAACTCTAGACTTCTCTGTAAAAGTCTCCCAATTTTGAATCACTGGCAACAAATTCCAATTTTATTTATTTATTTTTTTTTTTGTGAGATGCAGTCTCGCTCTGTCGCCCAGGCTGAAGTGCAGTGGCACAATCTCGGCTCACTGCAAGCTCTGCCTCCCGGGTCCACGCCATTCTCCTGCCTCAGCCTCCCGAGTAGCTGGGACTACAGGTGCCCACCACCACGCCCAGCTAATTTTTTTGTATTTTTAGTAGAGATGGGGTTCCACCATATTAGCCAGTATGGTCTCGATCTCCTGACCTCGTGATCGCCCTCCCCTCCCAAAGTGCTGGGATTACAGGCGTGAGCCACCGCGCCCGGCCAAATTCCAAGCACTTTTAAACACAGTGTTAGTTCAACAAAACTCTTCTTTGGTGACGTTCAGCTGAAGCCTACCAATTGTGGAGATAACACTCAAACAAGGTCAGGATACCTGAGTAATAATTTCCGTCTCTCCAGCTTTGCAAACATAAACAACAAATAATGAGCGCCTACTGTGCGCCAGGCATTGTGCTGATGGCATTCCTCATGTCATCTCACTTTGATCCTCATTACACACTCACTGTGATATTGTTACTTCTGGCAAACACATGAAAAAAGGTGCTTAGAAAAGACCTTGTCTTAAGTTTTCACAGCCCGGCAGCAGCAGGATTGGAATTTGGGTTTGCATGACTTTAAGATCTACCTGTTTTCCACTAAACAACCTGAATTGCATGTAGAAACAACCAAGAACAAAGATGATCTCGCAGAAAGGGCATGTTCAGTCCTGGGAGAGTAAGTGAAGTGGCATTACAGATCTCCATGTTATTTGCTGGGGGCATATATTGCCACGGCTGTTGTTTAGAGGGTTAATGGTCTATTGCGGTAATCTAAGAAGTGAGAAATTTGATCTCATTTCAAATTTATCATTCAGCCCTTCAGTGTAGTGATTGCTGGCTAGAGTGTTACTGACCAGAAGAATCTAGAAATCTAGCCACTAACTGCATTCACAAACAAAACTGCTACTAAAAATCATAGTTTAAAAAAGGCAAACCCAGAAACTCTTTGAGAAGTCCTTAACTCAATGGGTCTTTATGTCCATTGGTTTCACATTTAACAAGTTGATTTTAATCTGATTATGTCAACATCAAAGACAGGAAAAAATATTCAACATCAAATGGATCAGAAATGAAGCATTTTACAAAAGAAGTCTAATAACCTCATCTAGCAATCTCTCTTAATTAAGTTAACTTAATCAAGTTTCCATATTCTTTAATGCTTATTTTTGGCAAAAGTTAAGGCAAAAGCAACTGAATCCCAAATTAGTGCACAGGCCAGCTGCAATTTTTACTTGCCTTAATTTTGCTTGATGATTAAGCCATTGAGGAGGATATAACTTCCTCCCAAAACTTCTACCTCTATCCACTTAAATCTTTTCAAAAACAAATTTCAATTATTTATAGAGCTGTAGAATCACCACAATTTTAAATCACGTATCCATCTTTTTTATTTTCAACTCCAAATACAATAATTGAAAAAATATCTATCCATGGCATATTAGAAACTCAAAAGGCTTTAAAAAATTGTTTTTGTTTCAAAATTTTGTAACAGGAGGGGCCTAGGAAATTATCTTGGGGACATATCCCATATAACAGACTATCCACCAAATATCCACAGTAACCACCACTATCTTTGTGAAGTCATCAGTTGCCCCTGCATCTGAAGTGGGAGGGTCTTACAAGGTGTAATACACAAAGTAAGAAACCCAGGATAGAGAAAGCAAAGAAATCAGCTATAGATGGTGTTACTGGGTGTTGTACTCTGCTCTTTGTGTTCCTTCACTGAGTATCAGCCTCATTTTCTCCCCTCTGCGTGCAGGTTACCTCTTCAGTGAGGTTAGTCTGGCCACCCTATGCCAAATAGCACATCTGATTCCAACTCTCTAGTCCTTACCCCCAAACTCCCTACCCCCACTCCCCTTTCTTCATTTTTTATTGTATCACTTAGTACCACCGGATGTCTTATATGTCGATTTGGCAGTTATTATTTTCTATTTACAACTTATTTTCTATTTATTCCCCCATTAAAATGCAGATCCATGAGGACTGAACTTTTGACTCTTTTGCTTACTATTGAGTCCCCAACATTTAATAATTAACAGATATTTTTTGAATAATTTACAAGTGAGCAAATGATCGATCATTAACTGTCACACCCACTAGAAGGTAAATGCTTCAGAAGCAGGGCTCTTGCTTGTCTCAGTCTTTCCTCTAACCCCACAATACCTGCAACAATTCCCAGCACATAGCAATGAAGGGCTGAATCAGTGGGTGAATGAGTGACTTCCTCTTGTCTATTCTGAAGCTATGCTAATTCCATTGGCAGTAATATTCTATGTTCAGTCAAGATTCCAATGGAGGTTAAAATCTGTCTCTCTTTTTTTGAATTTGGGACATCCCCACACCTTTGGAAGTGAATTTTACAGCTAGTGCATCTCATATTATGTGTTGATTTTTATTATTTTAACTCTTAGAGTTCTGGTGAAAGGAGCAGACTCATTCCAGTAGTTTCTTGGAATGGAATGCTTATAGAAAGGAATATGTTCACAGGAACTAATGACCAGATCTCAGGAGGTTCAGAAAACCATGGGTCAAGATTTACAAGGGGTCCGTGAGCCAGCAGGAACCCCTAGGTCTTGCTTCGGCAGTACTGCCTTTCTTAAGCTCCTGTTCTGCTCCACTTTTCACAGATTTCCTGTTCTTCTCTTCACATCTTGTAGATAACATCTTTTGACACTGATGATTCTAAGACACCTTTATGGAACTGAGGCTCAGAAAAGAGGGTAGATGCCATTTCTGTCTAATAGTTTGCTATCCGGTCTTCAAAAAACTTCTGGTTTACAAAGGATAGCACTGAGCAAGTCACTCTTGTGCCCTGTCGAGTGCAGTAGCTTGTATTATTTATTGCTCAATCAATTTGCTGCCCCTCCCTGTGGGAAGATGAAACTTCCCTGCCCTGCTGATGTCAGACTTCATCCTGTCACTTGTTAATGTAATATGCCTTGTGAAGTCATCGGTTGCCCCTTCAGGGGGGTTAAGGCTAAGGACCATCACCTGGGTCTGCCATGTTGTCTTTTCCTTCTGCCTTAACACCAGCAATGACCCAGGTGGCAGGTTGCCCCTTTAGCCTGGGTTCTAGAAAGCTAATGACATGGAACAGAGCAGCTGCTGACCCAAAATGGAAATATATCAAGAGCAAGAATATATTATTGTTGCAGGTCTCTGAAATTTTCCAAGTTGTTTGTTATTGCAGCAGAGCTTAGTCTAAGCAGAACAATACAGTGACAATCATTTTGTGATGATCATGCATTTCTTCACACTCCAATATATTATCAAGATATGCAAATAAGGACCTGGAAATGCCCTAACAGTATCCAAGGCTTCCTCTCTCTACACCTGAATGGAGACTTAACTGGAGCATCAGTAATACAAACGCCCAGTAACAGCAAAGGCAAAGATTTGTCAGCCAAGCCGTGGGCTATTGGTACCCCTATCCCTATTCCCAAAGCTTAAAGTAAAAGCAAAGGCTCTAGAGAAAATAAAAGCAAACACATGTCCATAGAGCTATCTTTTTGGGGAGAGAGTATCTTGTGAAAGTTTCACCTGACAGTTCACATGGGCTGACTACAGAGTGAAAACAAGTCAAGTTCCATTTAGGTCCATAATTACAGTAATTGCACGCTTATAACCTGCATTTCCTAAACTGTCATTCTCCAGTCCTGTTGTTACATATGGTGTAAATCTTGCCCATAATGTACACCTTGAAGGTGATTGTAGAATACCATTTATTATGCACCCACATGCATGGGATATTGCACAGACAAGCAAAGCAGACTCTAGCTATGCCCTGAAGTAACTTGGCTTAGGAATTAACTGCAGGTAAAGAGAAATTCTACAAGGATTTGGATTTGGGGTTTCTCTGTAATTATATATTATGTAACACCAAAGTAAAAGGAAAATATGATATGATTTAGACAGGTCCCCTTAACACACACAAACAATAAATGTGATTGAGCTACAACAACAACAACAACAACCCCAAGGAATGTAACTGTAATTTCTTTCTTTAGGATGTAACCTCTGCTCATGGTAATAAATACAAAGGTCTCTGCCACTGCACTCCACTGTAAGCCATTTCTAATAGGTCTTGGCATCTACTATCTTTAATGGCTCCAAGGAACCAGCTGCGCATCCCAGAGATGTTGAAAGCTTCATTACATTGAATTAATACAAGAATGAGCATTCTGATTCCAGTGCTCCATTCCATACTCTCCTGGAGTCCTTGTAGCCTGCCTGCAAGAGGAGTTGACAGGATGGAAATGGTGGAGAAGTTCCCACAATGGGATCCCCAGAGGTACTGCTTGTGGCAGTCCAGAGCCTACCCTGACGACCCAGGCATCACTGCCGCTAAGGCAGACACCCTGAGGATGTGGCTTTGCTGGCACGACAGGTATGTGTGTCATTTTGGAGCATCTGTCATGTCCACTGAAAAAAAATACACAGAGGCACATCTGAAACCTCTGCCCCTTCCCAAAGATTTCCAGCTGCTTCTAATCTGGAGCATGGAGAACTTATTTTAAGAAACAAAGGCTTCTTTAAACCAATATACATAATTTAGAGACTGAAAGGAAGGCCATGTGTCTAGAATGCCACACGTGTTATTCAGCTGTCCTGGTCCTTAAGTCCCACATGGTGGTAGGTCTCTACCCAAGGGAAAGAGGTTTTCCACATTCAAGAACCACTGCATCAGAGACGAGAAAGGAAATGGATGCTGAGGGAAATATGATCAAGTGGCTTTACTTCTTTTAGGTGGTGGGTGTTGCAGAGGTGGGATCTTATTCTCTCTGTTTGTGGAGAATTTCTCCTGTATTGTAAGAGTTGTTTTCGTTGCATATAATCCAGGCTCATTGGAGAGGCCTCGTATTTTGTACTCAGACTGAAAATTATGTCTGAGAGGCCCAGTGGCTATGACCCTCTGCCCTGGTCCTCAACAGGAAAGCTAGGGCAGAGACTGCTAATGCTCACTGATGCTGCTCTGGGCTCTGAGCTCAATTCAGCCTTCAGTCTCTCTTGCATTTGGCTGGGGGTCAGGTAACAGAGTTCTGGCCAATAGAATGTGAACGGATGCGATGTACACCACTCCTGAGCCTGCCCCATAAAAATCTCCCCTGTTGGATCTTCATTCTCTTTCCAAGTGGAAAGATTCAGAGGTCCTAGGGAAGGCGGGGCCACAGAGGGAAGAAGACTGTGTTCCTGAATCCTTGCAAAGAACAGAGCCCTTGCCCTGATGAACTGTATTTGGCCCTTGACTTGAACAAGTAATAAATATTGTGTTAAGCCTCTGAAGTGTTACGGTTGTTCGTTACAACAGTTAACCTACTCTAATAAGGGTGAAAAATTTGCTTTATTTGACCAGGTGGCTTAAACCTGTGACACTAATCAGTCTAGTATTTGGAAATGTGTTGATACTTGGCATCGACAATTCCCAGGCAAGGGCCTCAACTATCCACCTTCTATGGAATGTTCTGAAATTACAGACAGTACTAGTTAGTGAAAGGCCAATATGACCTGTTATCTTTTTTTTTTTTTTTTTGAGATGGAGTCTTATTCTGTCACTCAGGCTGGAGTGCAGTGGTGCCATCTCAGCTCACTGCAGCCTCCATCTCCTGGGCTCAAGCAATTCTTCTGCCTCAGCCTCTCGAGTAGTGGGGGTTATAGGCCTGCACCACCACACCCGGCTGACTTTTGTATTTATTTTTTTAGTAAAGATGGAGTTTCACTGTGTCGGCCAGGCTGGTCTCGAACTCCTGACCTCAAATGATTCACCTGCCTCAGCCTCCTGAAGTGCTGGGATTACAGGCGTGAGTCGCTGCACCCAGCCCAACTGTTACCTTCTTTAAGAAATGATGGGAGGCCTTTCTTCCAGGTATGATGGTCAATATCAGCACCCAGTTTAATGTTCTAACAGGGATTTCTGGACCAAAATGACTCTTTAATGCTCTGTCACATCTCGAGTGGGCATGATCATAGACTCCATGGAGCACATTTACAACTGGGAACACAAAGTCTGTTCACTTGACCCAGGCCTGGGCCATTACCTGAAGATTAGGACACCCAATGATACATTCCACTTTAATTTTACACTTCAGACTTCTAGGAGTCTTGCATCTGTTTTCCAGCAGCCACAAAAGACATTCTCTAATTACTTCTGAATGAAAAACAGAGACTTTTAATTTTCTTGCAGAGAACATGCATGCACTACATACACTTTAAGTACACTGTGGTTGTCTCATTTTCTGTAAATACTGTACTTTTCCTTACTGGCAAAGAAGAGCTTTTTCAAATCAAAATAATACTCCTAAAAAACTCAGTGCAGTTTTCTGAAGGTCAGCAAAATGAGCTTTGCCAGAGCACCAGGGACTCCAATTACACATATTTACCTGATGTGCTTTTATAGGACACATAATTCAAAAATTGCAGACTGCCTTTTACACTGTATACTATGCATTTTAATAATGTATTTATTATGTCGAGCTCTTTCTTTTGTGGTTTCTTGATGCTACTCCTCATTTAGAGTAGTTTCCTGGTTTTTCCTCATGTCAGGCAATGCAGTTAACCTTTAGCAATATAGAGCACTTAAGAGTTTTGCAAGTCTTGTTTTGCATCCATTTTTCTCCTGCATAGAACATTTGATTTTTCATCTGGTTTTCATTTTATACAATGATGTAGGTAGAGGCAAACTCTAAGACCTGGTAATTACAGCCTCATGGCAGCCCAACTGATGCATAAGAGATGCTTGCTAATTACAGTGATATGATGGCTCTCCTCCTCTGAAGGCTCACTGTGTTTCTTAAGGTGTCTCTTTTGTTCCTTGATCTAGTTGCTTATACAAGAGCACGTTGATCAAACTGCTTTCTAGTAACAAAGCATATTCTCAAAGAAATGTTAATTTTATAAATTAGTCTCCTAGGCTTTGCCAGCAAGACACAGTGCTGTTCCCCCTTAACCAGGGCACCACCAAATTTGCTCCATCCTTCAAGGCTGATGACAGATTTGCATTTCTCTATGGGCCTGCTTCGCTGGCTTTCCCACCTTTCCAAAAATATAATATAAGGTCATTATTCCTCAGACCAGGCAGTCACCTCACATCTGGGTCCTTACATAGGTTTTCACAAGTCACTCTCTTTATGACATAGTTTCGAACCACAAAATATTGTTGAAGGAAGACAGGTCACCTTGAGATAGTTTCAATCAAGGGATGTTTGGGATGCTTACAGAAGAAGTCATTAGAGACAATCAGTTAAAATTGAGGTTGTACTGGGTTAAAAATGGCCACAAATTCTTTGCTGCTCCTCTCAGCAAGAGGTGGAATCGATTTCCTCACTGCAAACCTGGGCAAGCCTCAGGACTCACTTGGACTAACAGAATGCAGAAGTGACAAAATATGACTTCTGAGTGAGACTTCAAAGACCAGACAGCATCCGCTCTTGCCCTTCTGCTGCTCTAACAAGAAGCCTGTGTGAGCCTCCTTGGACATGAAAGCCACTGAGAAGACAGCCCACCATTGTCCAGCACCAACTGCAAGATGAACAATCCAGCCATCCCAGCTAGGACATGAGCAAGTCCACATGAGACCAGCAGAAAATTCTTATGAGAAACAATGACTCCTGGGTGTTTCAAGCAACAAAGTTGGGAAGGGTTTTTACACAGCAATAGACAACTGAAACCAAGGGGAAAAATACTGACACAGACTTAGTATTTATTCCTGCTAGGTATATCTACGCAATTCCAAGCATCAGATGGCACTGGAAACAACCTTTAAGATTAATTTAAAAAGCAACCAGTAAGTGGATGATTGTGGTGAGCATAAATATACTTTCATAGAATGAATGGAAAAAATATGGTAAAGTATTGCATGAATGAAGATTTATGGCTCAGGATAATACTTCCTATGACAAGTATGATTCAGGAAGTGCCGTGTCTCTAATGACTTAGATAAAAGTGAGGACAGATGCTCTGAAAACTGTTGGATTAAAAAAAAAAACAAAACACTTCTCATGAGCTGACAAAGCAAATAATTGGTGTTAAACACTGAGGAAAATTTTAATAAAAATTTTCATAAAACACGACAGCAAAAAGTCAGTATTTCTCACTTAGCATTTTATATGTGATTTATCTGTGACCCTAAATATATATAGCTAAAAAAAATGGTATGAATGGACAGTTCACATGCCTCTGTAAACATTTACATATTCGGTTCAGGTTGCACCCCTCCAATACAAACAAAACCAAAAAACATGTTTTTGAATCTTCTTATTTGGGAAATAAGGGAACTACCCTCTATATTGGACATATGTAGTATTTTATAAAATGACTGATATGGTTTGGCTGTGTCCCCACCCAAATCTCATCTGAAATTGTAGTTCCCATCAATTGAATCATGGGGGCGGTTACCCTCACACTGCTGTTCTTGTGATAGTGAATGAGTTCTCACAAGACCTGATGGTTTTATAAGGTGCATTTTCCTCTTGAGCACTTCTCCTTCCTGCTATCATGTGAAGAAGGACGTGTTTACCTCCCCTTCCACCATGATTTTAAGTTTCCTGAGGCCTCCCTAGCCATGCAGAACTGTGAGTCAATTAAAACTCTTTCCTTTATACATTACCTATTCTCGGGCAGTTCTTTATGACTCATGAGAACAGACTAATACAATGATAAAGCACAAGAGTATAATAAATGATTAGAGACTACAATGTTGCAGAAAGTTACTCTAAGAAGGTATAAAAACTTATATTTATTAATCTTTTCTGGAAACAACTTTAACACATTACATTACCCCTGAGATGCATGTTTACCCAATTCTTAAAATATACCTTACTGTTACAAGTGATAAAGGGAATGAAACTGTCTACTCTAATGTATGCTAAAACTTCTTAAGAAGCAAATGGGTCCTAAGAACTTGTGGAAAACTTTTAATTCCATTTATGGTGGTTAATAAAAAATTTTGAATTGAATGTCAGCAAAAAATGTTGCCTAACCTTCATTAAAATATGCTCAAACTGACTTTTCAGTCATCAAAGTATGACTCACCTGTGGTATATATATCTTTAAAAGCTTACTGAAAGACCTGACTTTAAAAATATTTTTCTTCTATCACAGTCCAACATGTTCACTGTAGAAAGTCCAAAAAATTTAAGACTATGAAGAAAATATAATCTCCCCTAATCTCACCTTTTAAATATGCCCAATATAGCTAACATTTATTGAGTACTCTTTAGGTCAGACAGTGGTCTAAATTCTTGACATATATTAATTCATTTAACCCACATAAGCCTATGAGTTATGTACCATAATTATCTCCTTTTTATACAAGAAAACTGATGTAGAGAGAGGTTAAGTAACCTTAGTTATGTGGTCCAACAGCCAGTAATAGGAAGAACTAGGCATTCTGGTTTAAGGCTGCAAGCTCTGAATCATTACATATGCTGCCACTTGGCTGGGATTCTGGTACTTCTTTCCAGTCTTTTTTCTACATTATATATGCAATATATACATGTTGGACTTCTATAGCAATTTTTTTGAATAACTATTAGCAAAGTCACACCTTTACCAAGAAGACTTTCTAGATGTCTCCAAATCCACAGTCTCCTAAGTGGCTAATTTAGCAGTTTCAAGCATCTAGTATTTTACACTGTGGTGTTTAGCTCAATGTATTGCACAGGTCACTGAGTGCAGAGACCACATCTTATTTTATTTCCACTTTCCAATTTTCTGATACTATGTAAATGTTTGTAAATGCTAGAAACCTATGGGTGCTTGACATAGTTTCAGCAGAGTTGCAAGCTAAAAGGTTGTATTTAAGTAATAATTTTCAAAAGAGCTTTGGAAATATTCTAGACCCCGAGCTACTGATAAAAGAGATGCCATTAGAACCTAAAATTATGAGGGGAAAAAAGAGAAGATAAGAATAGTCTGGAGTTTTTCTGCAGAGGGAACTCTTAATGGGGTTGCATTAGGACAGGTCTTCACAGTTCTATAAACAACCTAAGGAAAAAAGTACACAATGCAATTCCCACTTTGATGGCTTTATTAAATAACTACAGGCAGAGAAAGGCAAAGCAAAAATGAAATCAGTAGAAATATTTTACAGGTCTCTCTAGATGACCAGAAAGCAGCAGGTAACCAGCGCCTGGGCAAGAATACAAGGATGTGTTTGTTTACATGGTTGCCACGAGCCATAGCCCCACGATCACACTGCCTGGGCATCAATCCCAGGCCAACCACGTTGTCTCAGTGGATCTTCAGTAACTGATTGTTCTAGAAGATGTATAGGTTAAATGTAAACAAATCTTCCACGTGGACCATGACATTAAAAAAAGGCATTTTAAGACTCTCTTGCTGGCCGGGCACGGTGGTCATACCTGTAATTCCAGCACTTTGGGAGGCCAAGGCGGGTGGATCACCTGAGGTTCGGAGTTTGAGACCAGCCTGGCCAACATGGTGAAATCCCCATCTCTACTAAAAATACAAAAATTAGCCAAGCATGGTGGTGGGTGCCTGTAATTCCAGCTACTCGGGAGGCTGAGGCAGGAGAACTGCTTGACCCCAGGAGGTAGAGGTTGCAGTGAGCCAAGATCACGCCATTGCACTCCAGCCTGGGCAACAAAAGGGAAACTCTGTCTCAAAAACAAAGAAACGAGTTAAAGTTTTGTGTGCTTATCCAACCCCACACCATTGGTGTGTTTCTTCCTACTGTTATTCTACTCCCATGTCCATTATTAAATTACACAGATGAGACCATATTATACACGGTATTTTTAAACTTGCTCTTTTAACAATGCATTTTGAACTGTTATGTATGTTTGGATTTTTTTTTCCTATTAAGCCTTTAAAAGAGTGGCTTTTTCTCCCAGTTTTATGGAGGTATAGTTGACAAATAAAAATAATTTAAGGTATACTAGTTGATAGGATAGTATGTGTATACATTGTGAAATCACCAAAATAAAGCTAATTAACATATCCATCACCTCACATGCTTTTTCCTTTTTGGTGTTGTCATGTATATTTGAATGATAAACATTCAAAGGACATCACTCTGTGGTGCCAAGATATTCAGCTTTATCGAATTTTTTTCCATTGACTACCTTGAATTTCCACTATCTGGGTTTTTTTTTTTTTTTAATTACTGAAAAGACTGAGCTGATGAGATGCCCTGGCATTTAAAAATGCTATAAAACTATGTGCTTTTCTTTTGAGAAGGAAATATCTGTTGAAGTTACTGTTAATCACAGCATTTTCTGAGGAGCTGATTATATGCCAGGCATCACCATGTGACACATTTCCTCACAGATTTCAGAATGTGTGAGATTTGATATGAAAACTAAACCCAATATTGTGCCTCTTCAAAACCTCCATAGCTGTATTCCCCATCTCCAATACATGCACACATATATACAAATAACAACAAAACAATGGAAACGATGTGAAAGGGAAGAAACAAAAGGGGAAAAAAAGGTTCACTTAGATTATCCCGTTCATTTTACAGCATGCCTGCCTATACTGGCATTTAGTAGCAATAACAAAAATCATTGCTAACCTTTACTGAGCCCACACTGGATGCCAAGCGCCTGGTGTCTCCTGACCAGCGCCTCTCTCTAATGGGGAGAGATGAGTGGAAGCCGCCACCACGAAGGATGGTGCTGAATTCGAGCCTGCTTTATCTCCTGTACCACCAGGGCCCCTTTCATTAAAGCCTCCATAGGTGATAATAACAGCAGCCTCTTTCCTAGAAAGGTCATAATCTGGGGATCAGAGGGTTTAAGAAACTCTTTGGGGAAGGGAGGATCATACTGTGAAAAATCCTATTAGCTACTGCTGTAAAGTTTATGAAAACCAAGTTTTAATAAAATGTTCTACAACTTTAGCTACATAAGAAAAAAAAATGCAAACTGGACAAAAGGCAAATGGTTAAGATTGCTCAGAGATGTCTGAGTGCTTGGGACATAACAGCAATTCTGGGTACATTTACTGAGCACTTACTACATACCAGATACAAAGAGGAGGGAAATGTCACAGTCTGTACTATGAGGAATTGCCAATGTCCAACCATTCTGACCTGCAAGAAAAAGGAAGTTTCACAGGGCACACCACAGCAATTCCAGTTTTGAGATTCTATCAACTAGAAAGTACTCAAAACATGTCAACAAACGTCCCTGGATCTTTAAACTTCTTGACCACAGCAACTTTCTGATGAAAAAGGTTTTCCCTCAAAGGCTTTTAGTGTGTGGATTTTACTGAGGGCCATGGCAGAGTTTTTTCCATACCACATTAGAAGGGTTGTTCTGAGGGAAGACACTTATCAGTGGGGGGGTGGGGGAGGGGGTTGGTGGGAGGTGAGGGGGAGGATTGGAGGATTTTTTTTTTTTTTTAACAAAGCTAAAAGGCCCAGGTTCACCATCCGGCTCTGCCACCCCCTGGAATGCTAAAACACAAATAAGCTCCATCCATAAGAACAGTAGCTGCCTGAGGGCAGGGGCCTCCTGTGTCTTGGACTTGGGCCTCCTGTGTCTTATTCTGTATACTGTGTCCCCAGTATACAGAATAAGGCCTAGCACAGGGTAGGCACTCAATATATGTTGAATAAATGAGCAAGTCAATGAATGAATAACTCTGGGTAAAATTCACTGGAGGAAGTTTAGCTTCTGTTTCTCTACCTGGCATGATACCACAGGCGACCCAGTGAGGGTATTAAATGGAAGATGTGTGTAGTGCTTCATCATCTGTAAACCAATATTACTGGAGAGTACGGACCTGTTGGAGGCAACACAAAATGAAGACAATCTCACCACCACACTGCATCAAATGATCATCACTGTCTATAAGGCAAATTTCAAAGCCACTTGAAAGTACTTTTTGGATGGACTCACAGCTGTCTATCCTTAGATCATAAAAGTGCTGGCTTGTTCATTTTGAGAAATAAATGTAACCAAATAAGCCAAGCACACTTGTGCCATGCCCATTCATCAGTGAGGAAACAGCTTCAACACAAGTTTTTTGTAATGGCTTCCCCTGCCATGGGATTTCAGGTGAAGCTCAGATTTCAAGGTTTTGCAACACGTAATTTGCAGACTCCTTTCCAACTTGTCTAAAACATTTTATAGTTGCCCTGAAGTATTTCAAAAATTCTGCTGAGAATGATTCTCCCATTTACATATAACACAAAATGTGTATGGTAAAATTTAAATGCAGTGTCCTCACGCTGAAGCTGAGCAATTACTACCAAATTCTGTATCCTGGAAGATGAAGCATGTTTCTGAAGATACATGCTTGGAGTTGATGTAATTTATAAGTGAGCGGATGATTTTATTACACCGTAAGCATCCACATGAAGAAATAAAACTGGAAAACACCCGAGTTCAGCAGCTGGAAGGTAAGGTGAGAACTCCCAGGTCCAGCTCTTCTCCCCACTACATGCCTATGCATTTCCATGCACCCAGGTTCTGCCTCTGAAAGGCACAGCACCACTCTGAATCAGGGAAACAAGCCAGGATGTGCAAAGATGAGGGCAGAATTCCTTTTACCCCACTCATGACAACAGCCCAAGTAAGGAATACTAAGCTCTTGAATGGCTTTCCATAATTCATCATCCTAGAATAGAGGAGAAAAAATACCCCACAATCTCTCCCTAGCCGAACTCTGGAAATAGGTTGACTCATTTCATTTCTGTGGTTTTTTCAGAGTAAAAGCTCTGGAGTCTTCATGGCAGTAGTTTTTTTTTTTTTTTTTTTTTCCTTAAAGCTTATAAGCCTTTCCTGATGAAGAAAAACTAAACACTCGAGAAGAAAAAGTAAACACTTGAAAGAAAGTATCATTAAGTGCCAGCAGCACCAACGATACCACCATGAAGCCTGGTATAGCTGTGGGTGCCTCTGTCAAGGTCCCAGTGAGAAGATACAAGTCCCTGATGCATAGGCAGTCCCTTGGTAAGAATCTGGCCTGGAAAGTCTTGGAGATACAGTGCAGTGGCCTGTAAGCGGGTAGATGAGGGGGACCACTTCAAGGAGCTCCTTCTCGAGCTTCTGGTCCAGGTGCGGCCATCTGGTTCTATCAGCTCTCTGTTCACAGGACAGAGGGAAGAGGCTCAGCTGGAAACAACTGCATAGAGTCAAGTGGCTGCCTCCAAGAGATGCTGTGAGCCCAAACTCACTGTCACGTGGGCTGTAAGTGGGATTAGTGCCTACTTCCATGGCTCCAGAAAAAGAATAAAGACAGTCTTTTCTGTTGTTGTTGAAGCTGAGTCCACTGCAGACTCAGACCAGAGAAGGGTCAGGCCAGAGCCAGAGTCAACTCTGAAGCTTGCTTTTATTTACTCTTGGCAAGTCCCAACTTCCTGGTTCTAAGGGGAATGAAGTGGGGGAGGGTTAAAAGTCTTATAAAAAGGCTCCAAAGGCTTCTTGGACACCAAAGAGCTCTTACAAAACTACATTTTGATGAGCTACATGTAAATGAATCAGAAACATATGGATTTCATTTCCTTCATAATACACAGGGGTTTCAGAACGAAGAGGTTGGGGAGTGCTTGCCGAGATAAGTCTGGGCTCTGGTGAAAATGTTAAAGCGGGGGAAGCTTCAGACATATGCTAAACCGAAATTAAGAGTAGGCCAACACTCCCACACCTGCACCCCTTCCTCTATGGGGCTTTGATATCCACCAGCTAACCTTAGGTGCTACATAGAGAGACAGCAAGCACTACATACCCAAATCTGACAGGCGCTTGGAGTCTGTGGCCGTCTCTGATGATGTTTGAGGATTTGGAAGTTTCTTGTAACCAGCTCCAAAACATTGAATATTTTGCTGGCTGCTGGGAGTCATGAAGCAGAAGATATAGACATTTTATTTCCCCAGATTCCACTAAAGAGGATGCAGGCAGCATTTTCCTGAGGTGAACACTCTGTATGCTGAAGCAAAGGAGGGATCCTACTTTAGAGCACTCACTAATTTGAGGCTCTTTGTAGCACACACCCTGGAGCTTTGACTGTCTTGCGGAGAGCTCAACCTAATTGACTTCCCTGGGATGCAGGCTGGAGAGGGAGTGGGCAGACATCCATATTGTAAGATTGGTAATCTTGGCCTCTGCCCTTTCACACAAGCATTTATTAAGCTAATGAATTATGAGGGGGCAATAAAGAAGCTAGGAGTAAATGAGGTTTCTGCAGGGAGCCACTTGATAGGGTCAATCACTCAACACCTGTTTTAGTTAAAAATTAAATGGATTGTTTTAATTTTATATGTCAGAAAGCCAGTGTGTCTGAGTCAAGAAAATAGATTGTTGCCAAAGAAAGAAAAAGATAAAACAAAAAGCAGGACAACAGATGCTGGTGAAGACATAAGGAAAAATGGGAAACAGACAAGTGTTACAAAGGCAGTCATGAGAACTGATGAGAAAGAACTTTAAAACAGCTGGAAAAGACAGAAAATGGTGCAGAAAATGGCATCTGCTCCATGCAAGGCACAAGGCTGGCTGTTAGGAAGAACATAAAACATCACAAAAGCCATTTTCTTTTGATAGGTCAAATGGTTGGTGGCATATCTCTTCTCGCCTCTGAACACAACTACAATCACTTTCTGTTGATAATAATGTTAAGCTTAATTATACAGAGGCTGCACTTGAACATTTCCTTCCTTATAGCTAAGTGATGCCATTATTTTTCATTTAATTGCAGAATAAGGGGTGCTCTGTTCGTGAAGTCCAGGAATTGCTAATATAACAATGGTGAATGCAGTGGCAGTGCACGACTTCAATTTTCATGATTACTATTCATTAGAGGTCTGTCAGATGGATAGAATAGGCTCTTTTCTTCCCTATCAGCAAGCAAAGGGCAATTTACCCGAGAAAAGTTGCATGGCAGGAAGAAAGAGTGAATCAAGCTGCACTGTCTGCTGAAAGCTTAGGTTCAAAGTCCAACCCTACAAGCCCAAATCCCAAGTCTTTGGACACAGAACAGCTGCTTATACAAGTTCACACTTCCATAAAATCAGGTGAGGACAAATGGATGATGATGCAGCAAGTACACTCCTGGTAACTGGCAAAGGTGGCATCCTTTGATGCCAAACATTTCATAATGGCTTTTTCACTCGAAGACGGAGAGAAGTGTTTGGAAAAGGAAATGAACTGGAAGTCCCAAAAATTGGAGAAAGAGAAATTTAGGGTGTGCATTTAAATGAGAAATTGATATGTCTCATCACAGACTGTACAATCCACAGGAAAACTGCCCTCTTTAGGGGGTCAGGTATCATGTTTGTTTGAGTCACCTTCGCACTTCTGTGCCATATTTCATGCTGCCCAGGGAATTATTCATCGCGTCTTAAGCTACGTATCTCAGTAAAGCTGCAGAATCCATAGGTAATTTGTGAATCTTAGTAACAATTCTATAGATCCTTGTAGCATTTTTTATTTAAAAAACCAACTTCTCACCTGCCTCTTATCCGTGTCCTTTCAGATCCTGGGTCCTGACTGCCTGTTAGTGCAGATGTTGGCTTACGAAACAAAGGGTATGGTCCAACTTGCCTATGAACCGGGAAGCATAATATTTTAATATTTGTGCCTTAAACAGTTGTTTTACTTAAACACACAGGAAATCCTGTCTTTTTTCTTGTTATGAAATCTTATAAAGCTACTGGAAAGATCCCTGTAGGCCAGTGGTTTTCAAAGTGGGTTCCCAGAACTAGCAGTAGCAGAATCGCCCGGGAACTGGTTAGATGTGCAGAGTCTCACTGCTACGCCCCAACCCCCAGACCTAATGAGCCAGAAATTCTGGGGTGTGGCCCAGTGGCCTGCGTTTTAACAGGACCTTTAGGTGATTCTGCTGCACGTTCAAGTTTGAGAATGGCTGCTCTAAGACCCTGGTTCTCAATCCTGGCTGCACATTACAATCACCTAGTGAGTTGTTTTTAAAAACAATCAATACCTGGTCTTACCCTAGACCAATTAAACCAGAAATCTCTAAGGCAGGGCCCAGGCCTCAGTCTTTACTTTAAAAGCCCCCCAGCTGATTTGACTGCAAAGGCAAAATTGAAAACCACTGTTGTAAGCAGACCTGCTCTGTGCAGCTTCAAGCGAAATCTCATAGCAGCAGACATTGCCAATAACTGCAAGTAGTTGCCCCAAAGCAACTTACTATTATGGATTCAATGCTGCTTTCTAAAAAATGAAGGCATGCCTGTATATGGGGCTTCTACCCAAAGATGTCCCGGTCTAACATCAGGTTTGTGAATTATAAAGAAACAGAAGTGCCAATGATCTGGGTAAGGAAAGGATGAATAAACTGAAACAGAAGCAAAACCAAACTAAAACAAAAACAGGCTGTTTCAGGAAACAGCAGATTTGTTGGAACAGGGTCATATAGACAGCAATACTCTGAAGTGTCTCTGCCCTGGAGAAGCAGAATGTTGCAGAATGTTATTTTTCTTTTAAATGTTTATGATGAGAGTATTAGAAAGAAAACTAGTTAAGGCCGGGCGCGGTGGCTCAAGCCTGTAATCCCAGCACTTTGGGAGGCCGAAATGGGCGGATCACAAGGTCAGGAGATCAAGACCATCCTGGCTAACACGGTGAAATCCCGTCTCTACTAAAAAGTACAAAAAAAACTAGCCGGGTGAGGTGGCGGGCGCCTGTAGTCCTAGCTACTCGGGAGGCTGAGGCAGGAGAATGACGTAAACCCAGGAGGCGGAGCTTGCAGTGAGCCGAGATTGCGCTACTGCACTCCAGCCTGGGGGACAGAGTGAGACTCCGTCTCAAAAAAAAAAAAAAAAAAAGGAAAACTAGTTAAAATGGAACAGTACAGAACATCGCTGGATGCTTTCAGGGAACACCTTATGTTTGAAGTTGTAAAAACTGTGATGTCATTCATTTAAATTTGAGTGAAACAAGATCACTTGGAACAAGTAAACCAGCTAAACATCCCTGTATGTGCAGGGCTAAAGATGTAATATTGCCAATTTTTAATTTAGGTTTAATTTTGTCACTCCTGTTGTGGCTTATTAAGAAAATGTATTTTTTGAGAGGTGGATACTGTAGTCTGTAGGGGAAAATGATACACTGTCTGGGATGAGCTTTGAAATACTTCAGTATAGAAAGAAAAAAGGGAGGGAACCAAGAAAAGTCAATGTAGCAAAAAATCATCAGCTTTGTCAAATGAAAGTAATAGCTACCGTTGTTTAATGTTCCTTTGGCATCATTTGAAACTTATAGAGGCCAGGTGTGGTGACTCACACCTGTAATCCCAGCACTTTGGGAGGTTGAGGTGGGAGCATCACTGGAGCCCAGGAGTTTGAGATTGGCCTAGGCCATATAGTGAGACCTCGTCTCTACAAAAAAGTAAAAAAATTAATTGGGCATGGTGGCATTGGCACATGCCTGTGGTCCCAGCTGCTTGGGAGGCTAAGGGGAAAAATCATCTGAGCCAGGGAGGTCAAGGCCACAGCGAGCTGTGATTGCACCACTGCACTCCAGCCTAGACAACAGAGACCCTGTCTCAAAAAAAAAGAAAAAAACAAACATATAATTATTTCCCCACTTCTAATATTAGAAGTCTACAGAGAAAATCCTGAACGTGCTAAAGGTTCATATTTTTGAGATGCCATCTCCTTGAAGCAGTAGACTAAGCCTATGGTTATACCTGCCTGTGATTTTATTTATTTTTCATAGCAACACAAAGGCCATTATCTTTCCACTGTTGTACCTGTGAAAAGCCTGAGGCCTGGAGAAGGTCAGTAATTCTCAATGCCACACTGCTAGGCAGTGGCTGAGCTGAAATACTGATGCCTGTCCAAGTGACTGATGCCTATGACCTCCCATCCCCCTTCACTGCCTCTTCTTCCTTGTGGATAGTCCTGAGTTTAGGGTCAGCACCACACAGGGAAACACTCCAATCACCTGGGGCACATTCCTTTTCTCCTTCTCAAGTCCTCCTCTTCTATCCTCCCACTCATCTCAGGACCTCAGTTTCCCCACCTAAATGTTGACTCTTAGGTTTCATGTGGGAATTAAAGGTAGGTGTGCGTGCGTGTGTGTGTGTACCTATATACCTTAGAACAGTCCCTGGGAAATAGCATTATATACCATAATCACTATTATACTTCTTCTACCCTAGGAACTTTCTCACCACTCAAAACTTTCCCCCTTCATGAAGTGCCTTCATGATTAACTTTAATGGGATAATAACTGGACTAAGTAGCAGATTCACTGAGGAGTTTACATAATTATCTCATGCATTCCTCATGACCCTGTAAAATTAGGGTGTTTTCTTCTCTGGAAGAAATACAAAATACAAAGAACATATATTTATGGTGTGTATGAGGTTTTTGTGCATGTGAGTGTGTGTCCACAGTAGCTTTCAAAAGAACAGTCACTCTTAATGCGATTCTGGAGCACGTAAGAGAAACATGATTAAAACATTACTGACAAGGCATCACCATGTTAGTGAATTCTAATTGGACCTATCTAGATGTCTGCTTATGGATTATTTGCCCAAGGAGAATAGGTGCTAGTCCTTGGAAGAAGTATGATTCATAAATACTGTTTAGGATTTGAAGATACTCAGATAGGTGTTTGGAAAACAGATCTGCAGAAGGAAGGTAAATGTTTCTATTAGAGTATAAACAACATAGTCCTACCAAGCACAGTTGCTCAGTGTGATGACTCATCATGCAGCTTCAGCCTACTTGAGACTCACCAAGGATCATCACACAACAATAACACAACCTACTAGGTGCTCACCATGGTGGCTTGATTCCCAGGTGAGGAGAGGAGTATCAGGTGACCCGAGTCCGAATAATTTAAAGAGGCAAAGCCAATATACAAAATAGAATAATTAAAGGTTAAGGTAGAGACTACAAGGAAGGGAAAGTGTTTTGAAAATGTAAAACATTTCATATTTGACTCAAAGTAAGCGGACATGTCTTAACTCCAGAAATAGCCTATAAAAATGCACCAACATGGGAAGGTCATGCACCACGTTAAGAATAGTGCTTATGCTTCTGATAATTAACATGGTTGACACAACGATCTCATTTATTCCTCCTGACTCTGAGGTAAGAACTATTATGGGCCAGATGTGGTGGCTCACGCCTGTAATCCCAGCACTTTGGGAGGCCGAGGCAGGCAGATCACCCAAGGTAAGGAGTTCAAGACCAGCCTAACCAATATGGTGAAACCCTGTCTCTACTAAAAAATACAAAAAATTAGCTGGGCATGGTGGCGCATGCCTGTAATTCCAGCTACTCAGGAGGCTGAGGCAGGAGAATCGCTTGAACCTGGGAGGCAGAGGTTGCAGTGAGTTGAGATCACACTGCTGGTCTCCAGCCTGGGTGTGACAGAGCAAGACTCCATCTCAAAAAAAAAAAAAAAAAACTATCATCCTCATTTCAGAGACAAGGAACCTAAAGGTCAGCAAAGCAAAGTAGCCCAGACCCAGTATTTGAACTCAAGCCCTCTAATGTCACAGTTTATATCCTTAAGAATTCTGCGGTGTGATTTCAGAACATGCAGGCAGAAACAGCAATACAGGCTGGAGGAGTGGGCCAAGGGGCAGGGAGTAGCTTATCTTGAGCTCTGGCAAAGTAGTGGCAGCATTTAGATAGGTGAGGAAGGCATGGACAGGGTGACAGGAGATGTTGCAACACGCATGGCAAACATATGACCAGGAAGTTCATGCTGGCCAGAGCCACAGAAGGCACAAGGACTCATGAAAACAAGAATGAGAAAGAATGGGGCTGGAAGGAAGAAACTGACAACTATATACAACTATCTCACTGGCAGCTGGAGGTGCAAAGTAGAGGCCCATGAGATCTGGACATCTGGTCATGACCAGCACAGAGCTGCTGAGTGAAGGTTATATACAGCCTTACATGGAGAACAGAGGGCCAAGGACTGATGGGGAGAATGGCCACCACTTAGGTCAGAAGAAAGGCCTGGCGAAGGGGAACGTGTATTTTTACAGTCTTATATATACCCACGAGGTTCCACCCGGATTCAAATCCAGCTATGCAGCTTACTAGCTGTGACACTGGCCAAGTCACAAAACTTCTCTGCACCTCATTTTACTCAAATATAAAATGAGAATAAGAAGGTATATAAGAATATCTATCTCACAGGATTGTTGAGAGAGGACACACACACACACACCACCCCCCAAGATGAGAACAAGGCCAGGCACAGATAAGTGCTCTGTCAGTGTTCGCTTGCTGCTGTTGTCATCGTCATCATCATCATCGTCACTCTTCACAGAAGTGTGGTGCACAGCGTTGTTTGCAACAGTGAAAAATGAGAAACAAACCATAATGTATGTTCAAAGGGAACGGCTAAGGAAATAAATATCTATACCATGGATTGTCACACTGCAGTTTTCAAAACTGAGGTAGAGACTTCTATATCCCAACTTAGAAAGGCCTCCAAGACATAAAGATAAGAGCCAAATTCCAGAATTTTCCTCCACACTCACGGGCAGTGACTATGCTCTTTCACACATTCTCCGTGTCTTGGTAACTTATCGGTAGAATGAGTTACAAGAAGTTCCAGGAAGGATAGGTGTCCATGATGATCAAACTACCAGATTCTTAAAACGTGTTGCTTTTACATCATGCCAAATGGGTGAACCAGAACAATTCTGTTCTAGGTGACTTTTGGAGAACATGTCTGATAACAATGAGATTTTTCTCTTACATTTTTCCATATGATGAGGTCTGAGCCCAAGGCCTCAGTGGCAGGGAAGGGACCAGATTCCAACAGGCCTGACTGGCTGTCGCCTATTTTAATCACCAGACAGAGCAGATAAGTTGCAGGGGGGAGAGAAAAATTAAACATGTCTGTTTTTGCTTTTCAGAGGCAATTAGGGGATTTATAGCCAAAGTGTTGTTATTTTTTGAATCAGAGCCAGTAATTTTTTTTTTTTTTTCTTTCAGAGAGGATGATTATACTATAATCACTGACATTTTTAAGGAACATTTTGGAGCCATAACTCTGTTTCCCTAGAACAAGCACTAGTTACTAAAACTTGCCATGTCACTTGGGACAAGGAAGAAAATTTGAGTGTGAGGCCCTGGGGAAGCTCTCAGAAGAAACACCTTTGTTCTCAAAGTAAAACAACAGAACAAAACAGCTGCAATGATTATTGAAATGCAGAGCCAAACTCTGAATCCACAAACCTGTAGGGAGAATCCTAATTTGCAGAGATTCCTACAGTCCAGGATGTTTAGAAAGAATCCAACTCTCTAAAGTAATTAAAACTTTCCCACTGACATTTTGTTAAAAGTATTATTCTCTTTGGTATATCCTTTCCTTATGGAAAACAAGGGTTGTCTTCAGGCTTGCTCCAGTATGATGACCTCCAATTCCACATTGCTTGAGTCTCAACCAACAGCATGTGTACCAAATCCTGTACTTTGGGGAGGTAACACTGACAGAAAATATACCCAGTGAATTTAACAGCAGAAAAAGAGAAAGCTCTAGGAAAAGATCGAAGTTCAGGATTGCAACTTTGGAGAGGTGAAAGGAAAGTCAATGGTAACCTTGGTTTTCTATTTCTGAATTGAAAGCAGCTATCTAAACTGTAGAAAAATAAAAAGAATAGGCTTAAACACAAGACTATCTATAGCTGGATATACATCTTCCTTTCACATCCTTATTGTTCTTACATACATAAATTCAGTTGTAACTCCAGTACTTAACACATGCAGAGTACTGTGTTAATCACTGAAGAGGGTGATTCACAAAAGGCAGTAATTACAAAATATGCTTAAGGATTCATAAGAGAACATTCCTAGAAATGCTCCCTACCTCCCAATTTTCTTTCCTTAATTCACCACTGGCTGAGAAATCCTCTTAACTTTCAATATCCTCATCTTTAAAATGAACGTAATAATTGCCAACACACTCTTTCCTCTTTGAAATTCTTCTAGTGGCTTAAACATGAAGAAAATCTCATATTTAATAAGTAATAATCATAATCTATGAAAGTTTTTCATTTGAGAAAAATATTTAAATAGAAAGTTAAGATTTTTTTTCCAAAAATGGTTTCAGAAACTAAGGATATAAAAGTTATATAAAACAGCAAATTATTTTATAATAATTATATTGAAATATAATAAATATATAATACAAATAGTAATTTGTCCTTTTCCTGTTGGAAAATATAATGCTACCTCACCCAAAAAAGAGCTCCCAAAATTTTCATATATATTTTTATCAAAAGATTTCAGAAAGCTAAATAAAGCAAAGAGAGGTAAAATGACCTTCAAAAGGTCATCTTTTCCTTTGATGAATTTTTACAGTGGACTTCAGGATGCCAGGTATGGGGCCTGGTGCTGGGGATAGAATGTTGGATAAAATACGGGGAGGAAAATATTACTCAAATAATCATGCTAATACATAACTAGAAACTGTGGTAGGGACAACCACCCAGTGCATGGAGATGATTTCATGCCAGGAATCAAAGTTAGCCCTGAAGAATGACATCTGAGCAACTCTTTGAAGAACACCAGAGGTCAGGCAGCAAGTCAACCGCAGCGAGCCAGGAACTCCAGTACATTCCAGCCCAAGGGTCTTCCCCACTTGTCTCTTTCAAGAATGCTGGAGACTGCGATTAGAGTACTCCTCCTGGAATTCCACGGTGGAACCCTGAACCTGACTGAGAAGCAGCCCTCCCTCCTGGCAGCTGCCCCTTGGAATCTGCCTGTCTTCCTCTTTCCAGCCCCTCCCACGTGCCCCTGGGACTGTCTCCTGTCCTGTCTCTCCTATTACTGAGAGTCTGCGACAATGAGATGCCCAGCAGCAAGGCTGGTGCTCATAGATGCAGGGAGGGTTTATCCATCCTTCTTTCCCAATGCCCTCACCACTGTGCCCAGACCCTGCACAGAACTTGGTCAAAGGCTCTTTTCCTCTTTCACCCTGTCCTTCCAGCAGCTGCACCAGGAAAAGTCTCTAGGGCCTCAGCCTTCCCTCTCACAAGGAAAAGGCCAAGAGCTGGAGTTCCTGAACTCAAAAACAGCTCAATGATGGGAAGCCAGCTGCTTTTAAAAAGAAAAAAACACAAGTATTCTTCATAAGACCTATTCCATTTCTGAGGGGTGTGTCATATTAGAGACAACAGCTGCTTCAAGTTAATAAAATCTGAAATATCTTCGCTTGGAACCTGATCACTAGTTTTTAAGTTGGATTTCTGTGACTATTTCTCATCTTACGATATGAGTTCTTCATATGTGGCAGTAGAATTGAGCATGTGGTTATTCTTTATTCCCATTTTAGGTTAACAATGATACACTTTAAATCCAAGGCCTCATATTACAAACTATGTAATCAAACTAATGGCCGTAAATAACAGAAAAGTAATTACAAAGCTGGAATTTATCTCAGCACTTTTAACCAATTAATCTCATGGACAATTTTCTGCCATTCTGCCATTCACTATTTAAAGGCTGTATCTTATGTCTTATGACTAACATTAAATTCTGAAAAATATTTAAAGATGTGGGAGACTATGTTGTTATGATTCAAAGGGTATGCAATTTAATAAAATTTTAAAACATCATTTAAAATCACTTAACTCTGTAATTAGTGATTTTAGAACATTAAATACCATTTACTTCAACTTATGTCTTGCAGACAAGAGCAAGAAGCAAAAATACAAAAACTCAAGAGTTAAATGGTATGACCTCAATTTTTTTCTATGCATAAAAAGAAAAAAACACACCAAAATATTAAGTGATTAGCTTTGGGGTGTAGAATTTCACTTTGTCACATATTTTTCTATATTTTCTATAAAATGAAAATGCATAATTTTTACATTAAAAAAGTTTATATCTTTAATACACGTTTTTTCCTTTAGGACTGAAAAAATCAAATACAGAAATCCTGTTGCCAAAAATAGCCCTCTGTAGTATAACCAGTTATGTTTATGTAATGCAAATAAAATCTTTGGCTAGCTCTATACCATGGAGGGAAAGCTGCTGGGTATGTGGGGGGAAAAAAAAAAAAAAAATTCTCCAGGAGCATATCTGGAAAGTCAGCAGGGAGAGAATTTAAAAAACAAAGTACTAAATATCAATCTTAAATGTCCTAATTTTTGTACAGTGTGGTAAGTTTCTTCTAAGGTATAAGTATCACTACAAGTTTCAAAAATATTGTTTGGAAAACTAAATTTTCTTTATCATTAACAACTCTTCCCAGAACAAATTATGGTATACTCTCATGTTATGGTATCTACTCCAACAAAACATATATATATATGCAAAAGTGGACAAACTAGATGATTCATCCTTCACTGGCCTTTTTGCAGCAAGAGACGCAGCCACCCAGACACAGAAATGTGAATGAGCAAACTCTCCTTTCTCCTCTTTTTCCTGTTCAGTCCCACTCCCTGGGTCAGGGGCTCGGACCCAGAGGACCTGATAAGGAAAGGGAAAAGTAGGTCTCTAAGCCTTTGGAGAATCCATTCCAAGACAAACACAGCAGGCTCTCTCAATTCCTTGCAAATGCAAATGGCAGGAGAGGGTAAACGAAGAACTGTAATTAACTAAATATTCTGTGTAAGCTTTACAATAGCCTCTTAATCATGGACTCTCTTAAGCCTATGAGTTTCGACATTAACCCTACAAGCCAGGAACAGCCCAGAGCTGCACTGTTTGACAGCCTAAGCAAAGGGGATCACAAGTGCTTCCAAGGACATGCATCTGCTCTGCTTGGCAAGCTGCGGGAGGCTTCAAGTTTACCCAAGAACTATTGATGGAATTGACCACATGCATCTTACTAGGCTAAGAATTCACGAGAAATGCTATAGTAGTGTTGAGACACAGTTCCTATCCTCAATAAGACCCCAGGCACACCAAGCAACTGGAACACCCAGGCAGACACAATTAACCGCAATTAGTGGGATGGCGGGGGTTGTCACAACCTTTCTCTGCCTGATGCCTTTCAGTGGGTTTGGAATTAATATTATGCCCGGTTGACAATGTTGTTTTCAACCTGAAGGCTTAACTGAGAAAGAGTTACTCAAAACTGTGGGTTTTGTTCTGTTTTAAATACAGTTTCACAGTTTGGCCCAGCAATGTGTAGAATTTTATTTTCTTTTGTCTCCAGTGCCATTTTATGGAAAGGGATGACAAAACCCCTCAATGACAATGATATCAATAAAAGATGAGATTATGACATTCAATGAGGTCTAATCTACAAAATATGTTGACACAAGAATCCAAACAAGAAAACCTTCCGAACTTGTCTCAGGAGTCTATATTAAGGAGAACCTCTCTGTTTGGTGTGAAACTGTCTTAAACGCCTCTCACACACTTGCTAGTCACTCTCTTGCACATGAGTTTCAGGCCTTGGAGCCTTCAGTTGATCTGAAGATGTTGTTTTTCACTGCACATCAAGGCCACCTTCTAGTTACTGCATGTGATACTTGTTTCCTATTTATGTAAGAAAGAGACGGTTTGCTTTGAAAATAAGTTTACATTTTAAAAGAGGGGATTTAAATAAAAATATTAAATAACAACATGGATAACAGAAGGGTAGATGGTGGTATCTGAATGACTGAAGTTTGGCCAAGGCTGGAATATAGTTTCAATGTGTATGCAATTAAAACAAAGCAAAATGAAAGCCTAAACAACTAGAAACTATCTCACCACAAAATTATCTCAGTTCTTCCTTAGAGTCAATATTTACATTCCCAGAGAACACGTGAGCACACAGTTCATTTACAAATCACATACACTATTTTCTGTCAGGGGCGGGAGCAGCTCTGCCATGCCCACTGTCACTGACATGATGTAATTAGCATGGGTTATGTTAAAACTTAGGTTTCTGCAGGGGACATCTCCCAGAGTGTGCACCAGACAGTGCCTGCTCTCGAGAGAACCACAATCTGTAGGTATGAACATGACTTTAATCCAGTAAGGCCTGAAACCTTTTTCCTCAAAATCTTTTTCCTGGAAACCCTCAAAAGAAGAAAAACATTTTGGAAGAGCTCCTTTTATGTGCCAAAAGCTATGCTGGACAATTTTCACATATCTGCCAAGTTACAAGCATCTTATGACTTACCATTACTACTGTCCCCATTTGACCGATGAAGAAACAGGCCAGGAAAGAGAGGGTGAGTGGAATAAGGGACAGAATTCAACCTCGAGGCTGAGTGCTCCCATCCCCCAACAATACAAGGGTATGTTTGGGAGCAAAAGCTCTGGAGCGCAATATACAGATGAAGAAACAACACCTTCCATAAGAAAATTTGCACCACTGTTTATGTGGTGGAAGAACGGGGAAATCATTTAAATATGCCTGCTCAATGGCGTGCCAGACACATTTTGCTACATTGAGAAATACTCAACCTACTCATCATTCAAAGGGGTTAAAATGTTTAAATGCACCTTTGCATACTCAATTGTGTCTGCCCCTTCTCCCATATTCTTGGGAAATGTTCGGCAGATGGATCCCTTTGCATCAGCATCAGATTAATTTTGTGGAGATGGAGATTTTAGAACACAGATATTTCTGTATTTAGCACAGCCATGGCTGAGCGTTACTCGTGATCCAGAAAACAGCATTATTAGGAGTAAAAGGTTTCCTAATGCAGAAAGCCCCCTAGGCTCCAGGTGACTGACAATGAGTCACAGCTCATGCGCATGAAATGAGTTTGGCACATTTGTACACTAAAGTCTATTCACTAGGTCTAGATGGTGTTGGTCAGAGAAGCAGGGAAGACGAGGGAAGGGGAGAGAAGAACAAGCAACTATGTAAACAGCTCATCCGGGGAAACCATGTAAAAATTAAGTGAATTTGCCTATTAGCAGAACATAACCACATAAAGAGATCAGGGCAATCAACTTTACACACAAGACTTTCTCACCTTCAGCTAGGATTCTTTACTTCTCATTGGTCTACTGGATGGTTGAATATACAGTTTGTGATTTAAAATCCTAGAGCTGCAAGCAGTATAACTGTTTTGTTTTTACCTTTGCCAAACTGCTCTGGTGAAGCTGCTATTAAGAAGAGGTGGCAAACATTCAGAAAGCTGTCAACCTTTCAACCATTAGGGTTCACCCCCTCTTAGACAAACTCCCGTACTTTAACCGTCATTACTGTTGTGACCAGGGCAAGCTGCATTTTTGTCCAGTGGCTACAATGAAATGAGCATTCCAGCTGATTCCACAGCATGTCAAGAAGGGAAAAGGTTAATGTACTCACCGGGGAAAGCTGGGGTGCCTCAGAGGTCTAGAGTTTCCAGGGATGTTGTTTCTATTCAGTAAGAGAGACATCTCAGGTGTATCCTAAACATTTGGATGCGTAAGCACGGAAGCTTTATTACTCAGCAACTGCCTTTGCTTGTCCGTTCACTTGCAAGGCTATTATCTAAGAAAGGCTGAACTGAACTACTGTTGAAGAATGATGCACTCACATGGTGAGGACAGGAAAGGAAGCTGTGGTCTTCACGTGCACCTTCGCATGCGGATCCTCACATGCAGATGCTTGTGCACTTGTCTACCCCATTTTCAGAAGCACATGTTTGGGCCAGAACTCCTGAACTCCCACGTCTCAATTCCCAGACAAGCAAACTTAAAAAAAAATCCTCTTTCCTCGAATTTTACTGTGATTTGAAACACATAATCAGAACTTGGTACAATTAACATCACAGAGAAACCCCGCCCCCCCCCCTTTTTTTTTTTTTTTTTTTTGCTGGAAAAGCTATTTGTTTTTCATTAGGAATTCATGTAAGCTTCCTGAATTTCAAGAAGATACATCTGCTCCTTAAATTTCAGTGCCAACACTCACTAGGAAATTTATAAATTCTGGTCAAAAACCATCTTTTGATTTGATTTGATTTTCAGTTTCTAAAACAGAATAGAAAAGCCTAAATCCCCATTACACTCACATGTATAGAGCTGTATGAACTGACATCTCAGTATTCTCTCCGTACCTCTCTCTACTGCACACAGTGGGAGCTAACTGACCCTTGATATATTCATGTCCAACAGATAAAAAAGAGGCACGAGAATACCATGAACATCACCAGGGTCAGTGTTTTGTACATAGGACATCCAGTACAAGACAGGCATGAGATGCCTCTCTTAGGACACTGACCTGAGAAACCGCTGGCATTAGGAAGTGTTTCATTAGATTGGAATTAGATGTGGTTTCCAGAGTCCCTTTAAAAGAATAAAACAAAAAAGTCTCCATTCCCTGTAAACTACATACAAAGTGTATCATTACTCAGACCTCACTTTGCTTTTGGTGAAGTTGTATCACAAAACCATTCTCTCGTCCACAACTCTATATTTACCAAGGTCAGCCCCGTTAAATGCACGCCATCTACATTTTCTGGACTTCGTGTAGTGCAACTGCTTCTGAAGCTTACATAATTTGGGGTACAGTGGATTCATATGGGGCCCACCCATCCCACCATCAAAGCCTGAATAGATAGCACAGCTGTCTATTCACTGAAATTTAAGGCTTTTGTACTTCATTTGGTTTTCTTCCTCTTTTTAATTTGGGGAAAGGGCAAGAGAATTCTTTACCAGAAATGATTCCAAGATACACTTCTCAATTACTTCTCACATTAAGAATGAGGTATATCTCCTTTAAGTGATACTGTCAACATAAAACATTTCTAAGTCAGTGTAACCCTTTTTTCTATAAATGGAAAATACATTTTCAGACTTTCTGGTGGTACTTATTTAACCATGGGCTGCAACTTGCCAAATTATATTTTCTTTTTTTTTTTTTTTTTTTTTTTTTTAATTGAGATTCCAGCTCTGTCACCCAGGCTGGAGTGCTGTGGTACCATCTCTGCTCACTGCAAGCTCCGCCTCCCAGGTTCATGCCATTCTCTTGCCTCAGCCTCCAGAGTAGCTGGGACTACAGGCGCCCGCCACCATGCCTGGCTACTTTTTTTTTTTTTTTTTTTTTGTATTTTTTAGTAGAGTCGGGGTTTCACTGGTTCGCCAAGATGGTCTCAATCTCCCGACCTTGTGATCCGCCTGCCTCGGCCTCCCAAAGTGCTGGGACTACAGGTGTGAGACACCGAGCCTGGCCGCCAAATTATATTTTCTATTAAAAAAAAGATGAGCTGGATAAATCAAAAGCAGCGTTTAGGAGAAAGCTAAGCAGACCTGTAGAAGGAACATACCTCTTATAATCACCTTTACACAGACTAAAACCTTGTATTTTTTAAAAAGTTGCCTGTTTCCTGCACGACTGTGTTGATAATTTGGAATCAGAACTCTACTTTCTATGGCTACTATTTTATACAATTTCATTTATAAATCAAGAGATATTTGCCTGCTGTGGGCTTTTGCAAATTTCCTATGGCAAACAGATTTTTTAAATGCCTGAATTTTCTACCAACTTATGGCAGAGTTAAGTGGTCATGACAGACACTATACGGCCATAAATGCCAAAAATTTTACTATTGAGTCCTTAATAGAAAAGGTTTCTGACTCCTGCTCTACATGCTTATTAAACTCTTACAACATTCTATGAGGTATAATTATTATTCCAATTTTGCACAAGAGGCAACTGAGGCCCAGAGGGGGAAAACAATCTGATAGAAGATACACAGCGAAAAGATGCAGAGGTAGGACTTGAGGCAGGCTGGCTCCAGAGCCTAGGCTCATAACCACGAGGTAACCTCTCTGTTACTGGGTGTTAGTGTAATTATAATCATGAACATGCAACCACCTTGAACACACATGTTCTCCCCTGGGCTTCTGGTCTGCTGTGAGCATGGTTGCTGGTTTAGAGGCTGTACCTATTCTGCCCTCTTCCTGGCTCCTCGAGTTCTCTCTGCCCGAGTCATGCCTTCCGTAGCCAAGCCTGTATAATTCTACACCAAATATTCCAAATATGGGGACTGAAAGCCTCAGCTGAATGATTTAGAACAGTCACTTAACGTCTCAAAAATTCTGTCTTCCCATGTGAAAAATGTGTGTGATAATCCTGGGAGCCATGTACCTAGTTTGCAGAGCTGTTCAGACCTTAGCTGTTCTCTGCCCACCCTACCCTTGCGTCCTAGTCCCACCTTTTATTGAAACCAGCACCTGGGTCTGTTTTCGCTGACAGCCATGTGGCCTCAATTTGAGGTGTGCGACATGGGAGGGCCAGGATCTCAACCTCTGCCCCATCTACATTCCATCAGCCCCTCCAGCACCTGTAGCCAACCTCTCCTTTCAAAGCTCAACCCCCTTCCTTGAGGTTTCTTCTCCACCCTGCACTTTCTCTTGCGGATTGATGAGGCAGGTCCAATTTTCACCTGATCTACATAATCCCCTATGAGCACTGGATGGTCTAATCCCTCTGAGGGCTTTTCACTCTTCCAGGTCATTCCTGGTGCCACTCAGGAACGTTCCTTCTCAGCTTCATAAACACTATCCTTTCCCTCCCCAATAATTAGTGGTAAGCCTCATAATTTAGAACTCAGGGTCTGAAATTAGGCAAATATGAGCTAGAATGCTAACTCTGCTACTTCCAGCTGTGTGACATCAGGCAAGTCTAACCTCTAAATTCACTTTCTTCATCTGTCAAATGGGGCAATAATATAATTATTGTGTTACAGCCAATAGCTGTAAGCATGTTGCCCAGCATATAGTAAGTGCTCAATAAATGTCAGGTAGCTGCTCTCTTATGATTTTCATGATCATCCTCATCTTCATTACCACCATCACTACCAATTTCTACATCTGCATTATCAAAGCTACCCAAGTACAGAGTGTTAAGGTAACTGTATACACAATATCAGACAGTATAGCACCATACAATACTGTATATACCACCTGTTCTCCAGGGCTTTAGGGAAATACTATATCCACCAATTTCTTTTTTTTTTTTTTTTTTTTTGAGATGGTGTCTCACTGCGTTGCCCAGGCTGGAGTGCAGTGGTGCAATCTCTGCTCACTATAACCTCCGCCTACTGGGTTCAAGCAATTCTCTTGCCTCAGCCTCCTGAGTAGCTGGGATTACAGGTGCCCTCCACCACATCCAGTTAAATTTTTGTATTTTTGGTAGAGACAGGGTTTCACTATGTTGGTCAGGCTGGTATTGAACTCCTGACCTTGTGATCCGCCCACCTCAGCCTCCCAAAGTGCTGGGATTACAGGCCTGCACCACCATGCCCGGCCTATATCCACCAAAAATTAATGGAAGTGAACAAGTCACTTAACCTCTCTAGGCCTACATCTCCTCATCTGAAAGGAGAGAACACTGGATGAACTAACAGTTCATGTTTCTGAATGTTGTCTCTAAGGATCAGGCTGATAAATCTGTGGTCTTATTTCACCTTCCACTGGGAAGTTGGGACAAATCCTACCGCTTTCCAAGCTGACTCTTTGTTGGAAACTATGCTTCCAATAAAAAAAATTCCCTGTTCTCATAAAAGCCAGGTTTGTCTTCATTCTTCAAACCAATTCCTGAGGCTTATCCTGTGAGATAAGGATTTTTATGTCAAAGAAATGAGTCACATCTGAGAAAAGTGAAATAAACTGGATACCTTCCCTTACCTCCAGCAAAGTCAAACAGCTGAAAGTCTGAATATCCAGAGCATCAGGTAATTAGGAAAAAAAGCAAGGGAGTAAAAACCTGAAATTTCCAGATGTGACATGATCATTGTTTGACAATTTTAAATTAAATTTTAAATTTTTGTTGTAAGAGACAGGGATATCTTCATTCAGCAACTCTGCAATTAGACTTATTTGAACCAATTTCTTTTCCTGGTTTACACAAAATGATACTTCCTCTGGTACAAGGATTGCAGAAAACCTCAACAGTAAATAGGCAGGCTCACAAGTCTCTAGATTAAAATGCAATTATAATATTTTCTCAAAATATTCACATGAACTGCGAGCACAAGATTCAACCCGTAAAATACTGAAGGAAAGTCTTTATCCATAAAATTCTCTTAGAAAATTTAGACAGAAAATCCGAATTTACGTAAGGAACTCTGCAACCAAAGAACCACCCTTTTGTCCTGATTTTGAAAATGCTCATTATTTGAGAGCAAAATATATGTATCCGTAAAGGGGGGTTCCAGTAGGATGAATCTGGTATGGCAATGACCACTTATTGCCTACTCATCTCTTTGCTGCCTTTCCTTTGATGGTGTGACCTGTATTTTATTTGCCCTCAGAGAAAAGCGCATAAATCCCAATTGGTCCAAGCCATTCACGGTAATTTATGGCCCACTGTAGGATTACTGGCATGATTCATTCTGTCCAGCAAACCACTGACAAGGGGCAGTCTGTTCTAGAGCTTCTTGGAAAGCTTCTTCACACCTACAAAGACAAGAAAACGGTGTCTTGCTGGTGTCTCTGGAGACTGTCATGCCGAGATGCAATGCCTGAATCTGTGGCAGCCATATTTTGACCACGAGGAGACTACTCTGACATGCTAAGGATGACCACAAACAACTTGGATCCTTGACAAGGCCACCCAGCTCCTCAACTCACTAACCTGGGAATCACCTGTCCTTGTACCTAAAATAACATGTTTAAGCTATTTGGATTTGAAATCTCTATTACTTGTAGCCCCAGATATCTAAAGTAATAGAGTTGACCCAGTGGAAAAATATATGAGAAAAACCTAGTTATTATTAGACATGCCTTCCAAAAGTCATCCAGAACAGAATTGTTCTGCTTCACCCATATGACACAATGTAAAAGCAACACATTTTAAGAACCTGGTAGTTTGATCAACATGGACATCTATCCTTCCTGGAGCTTTTCATAACTTTCCTGGATATTTCCACATTGAGCAGACAATGCCTTAATTATTTCCATATGTTGGACTCTACAATCTGTAAAATGGGGATTTAGGAACAAGACTTTCAAACTATATATGCATATGAGAAGGATTTTTAAAAAATAGTAACAACAAAATCTGTTTTATAAAAAACGCCAGGAACATTATTAGAAATAAAAGTTCAAAATCATGACCTGAGTTCCCAAAGTTTAAAAATTCCTCAAGGGTTTAAAGCAAAACTGATGATTAACAGATTTTATCAATTCTACTCAAGCAGAACAAGAACAAGCATTGGAATTCCTTCTAATTCAAAGCCCACTGAATTAAAAAAACTCCCCCAAAAGCAAGTCTTATTTATCTGCCAGACATGATTCAGAGAACTCTACACATATTGAAGTATAAACCTGGTTCATTTGTAAAAATGTCCTTTCATAATAATTCTCAAACCTCAAACAGCCTTCCTCTAGTCCATTTTCTGCTGTTGGAACATAGACACTCAAAGATCAGCTTAGTCTTTTAAACTTAGCTTCTATCTCCCTTCCAAACACGTTAACAAAGGGTGTCTGCTGTGTCAGGCACCACCCTAGGGCAACAGAAGTACAACGATGGGGTCCTTGCCTTCATGGAGTTTATATGTTTTTGTTCTTATGCTGGAAACAGATTCATCAATAAAATTAAATAATAATTACCAGTTGAAAACCCAAGAAATAAAACTAGTGGCTAATGCAATAATGAAATAAATAAGGAGTTGAAGGGAAACCAGAGGTGGGAAAAACAGTTTAACTTCCAATAGAGAAATCAGACATGGCTTCCTTTGATAGGTAACAGACAAGCTACAAAGATAGGGGATTAGGGATAAGAAGGAGCCAGTCAAGGGAGGAGCCATGTGAAGCCAGGAGTCAAAAATAAATGGCTTCTTGGACCAAAGCCACAAAGCCACCTCAGGGATCTCATCTGTAAAATGGTGCAGATCATCACTAACCTGCCCATCTCCCCAGAGCTAGATATGATAACGAACAGGAAAGTCTTTTTTTTAATCAAGGTTAAAAGCCCTACAGTTATGTGCTTTTATTATAAATCTTTCCCTAAAAAAACAGGCGGCTTGAGTTGCTACAAAAATAGACACTCATTGCTGTCATATGTTTCATACTGCATCTCTCAAGCAGTAAAATTAAAACTAGTTTTGACTTGAGAAGTTTTATAGCCTTTGAGATACCTGGAGATCCAAAGGGCTGTCTCTAAATCACAGCTGAGAGTCGCTCTCCTACAGAACTGTGGTAAATGCATGTCATTACTATAATGATCAACACAAATACACACCAAAACTACCTTCCAAATATCACCCACGTGAGACAGACCGATGTCAGCAGGGGATTCCCGGGCAACTCTTTTGATATGGTAGCACATGGCAGCAGAGGCAGCTTGGGACTTGTTGGCTAACAACCAAACTCTGTTTGTGGTATACTCTTTTTATAGCCCTACCTTCTAATACATGGTATTTGCTACACGATTATCTAAAAATTAAATAATCAGCCATAGCACTAGGAGGAAAGTAAAATCCTGGGATTAAAACAGGTGATGTGCATATCCCAGGGCAACACAGTAGCCCAGGTTTATGCTGTAACTGTTTCTCTTTGATTAGCAGAAGCCAGACCTACAGTCTTTAAGACAGATTCGCACTGTAGCAGGGGAAGGACAATTGAAATGATAGAGCCTTGCTGAAATTCTTGTTCTGCCTGTTCTCTCCCAGGATGCAGGTATCATTATTCCCATTTCCAGATGAAAAGACTGAGGTCTTATGAAGTAAAATAACTGGCCCAAAGTACGTGCTGCAGCTAAAGTTTGAACCCAGCTCACCTATTCTAAATCATACACCCCTTTTATCACATTGCCTCACCTGGTTAATCATGTTTGATTCTTCTTTACTCTTTGATTCATCAGGAGTAATCAGATTTCTGAAGGTCCTTCATAAATACTTCAGTCTGCAAAGATGAACAAGAGGAGCCCGAAGAACGTCGTATGAAATGAACACTGAGATTCTGAGATTCTCTCAAACAGCCTCAGGTGAACCAGGAGAATAGGCAGCTTAATAATCTTTAGTGAGGAGGCTGGGAGGGAGGGGGCCACACGTGTGCCGCATACCTGTACAAGAGTACATATTTCCTGTCTCTTCCATGTCACGTTCTCTTAAGCCCCGAGGCTTCTACACTGGCAATTTGCACTGCACGGAATGCCTTTCTCCTCTTCTCTGCAATGAGATCAGCTGCTCCTCAGTGAAGCTTTCTCAGAAGCCTCCCACCCCCACACCCGCACACACACTGACAGACACACAGGACAGACAGCCCTGTGCCGAATCTCAGCCCTGTGGCAGGGTGTTCCCAGGAGCACTCCTCATTAGTCTGGGGTCTTCTCCAGGCAGGACCTGAGGTTACCTTTCTCTTCCTCCCCAGCGCTTAGCACAGTGCCTCAGTTCAAACATGCACTTACTGAGCCTGCCCATGGCCAAAGGGCCAGGCGCTGGGTTGGACTGGGGCTGGCAGTGGTGAAGAGAAGGAACTCTCGAGGGGTTGAGAACAGGGGCTCTGAGTGACCTGACATCTACCTGCTGTGCCATCGTGACCATCTCTTAAACCCTGTGCCTCGGTTTCATCAGCTGTAAATGGAAATGACAGTCCTGCTTGCCCCCTCACGGGGCTGTTTTTTGGATAAAAGGCAGGAGGCAGAGAGGAGTTGGGTGCTACTAACTCCTGAGAGGGGGTGAGAAAATGATGTCATTTCAGCCTTTAGCCTTCTATTCCTTTCTGTTCTCTTACCCTGCTTCATTTTTCTTCCAAGCACTTATACTACCCTGCTGACACATTATATATTTGGTCTCGCTTACTGCCTGGCTCTGCCCTACTAGGATTAAGCAGCACGAAGACAGGACTCTTGTTTTCTTCTCTGCTGTGTATTGGCACCAAGGACAACAATGGGCATGTAGAAGGTCTCAAGTATTCCTCAAATGCATGAATGAATGAATGAATGAGAAAACAAATAAATGAATGATGAAACAAACGAATACTGACTGACCAACTTATGAGGCATACATCTGGAAGAGACAACGGATGTTGACAAAATGCGAGACTATGAATTGCTATTTTATGGCAATAATTACAGGCATATTTCACTTGTTTTTGTACTGGCCAAAAAGTAAAGGCTGCATATGAATACAATTCTTGAATTTTGGTGTTATGCTATATGGCATAGGAGTCCTCACATCTGCACCCAACATATCCCCAGATATGTAATTAATGCGGCATTAACCCACACGCTCACTTACTGATGGGATTATGCATTCATAGAGTCCTCTAAAAGAGAAGGAATCCTCTCTAAGACAATCTATTGCTCCAATGGACCGGCTGCTTAGATTCAGGTTTCCTCGAAAGCTAGCCCTTGATTTTGACTGATCCAGGAGCAGAGCCTTCCCATCTGCAAGGAAGCATCAGTGGTGGCCCGTATGAGCCCCCATCCATGTGGCAATGTATCAAGTTTCCACCAGCACAGAGAACAGAGAAGGAGGAGGAGGAGGATGAAGGTGCCCAGGAGGTGCCCAGACTCTATAACCCCTCCCTGGACTCATGCCTTCCAAGAAGTTCCTAAAAAGTCTCTTAAGGTATTAGTTTTGTTCTTGCCCTTAACATCCTATAAACGCATCTGCTTTTGTTTGCTCTCATCTACCTGGCCATGGGCAGAAGAAAACTTGTGCACAAGATAAAGAGAAGAGAAAGATCGTGATTTTTATCACCATCATAGCTACCGTGAAAGCCCTACATTAAAAAGCATGATTATATGCTGCCCAGTGTATGGACTAAGTTTTTCAAGATTCAGTTTTACAAAAATATATCTTAACTATGCCTCCAAATGAGATTAAAACATTTCAGTCAACAACATACACACAATCTCAGTCCTACCACACTTTCTCTACTATGTTTTCCATAAACTACGTGCCCTGGAGTGCTTTTATTTTTCCTGTTTTTAAAAGGTGTTTGTATCCCTTTTTTCTCAATATCCAGTGGTGAGAAAAGTGATTTATCACCTGCCACACTACTGCTACTCAGTATTCCCACCATAAATCGTGCCTTTGTGACAAAACCCTTATCTTAAAAAACAGATAGCATCAACCATTACCGCTTTTTATGTCAATGTCCTTTATTTCAGAATGACTCTGTTTTCATTACAGATCCTTAAACATATTAGCTGAAGACACATTCGCAGCAAATGCTTTCAGTGAGGGGCAGTCCAGCTGTAGTCACATTCTCACTTCTAACAGGGGTAAAATCCTTAAGTAAACACGTTCCACAGGGGCTGTGCTAAAGTACATTTTTCAAAGACCAATGCCATTTGGTTGAAGTCAGCTTCCAGAGGGCCACATACCTTTTCAATCAAAGCCGCAGCTGCTGGGGTGAGAGTCCTGCCCCCAGAGAAGAGCCTGGAGACCTCTACCTTTATCTCCCCTGAGCAGGCGGCCCTCACCTCATCAACAGACTGCTACAAAAGTTGATCTCTAAGACGGCTGCTCAGAACCGGAAGACCAGAAGCGGCAGTGCGACGGAAGCTGGTGTGGTCACAAATGTGTTCTGAGCACTGTTTTGAAAAAACAGGAACATACTTTCCACTCACTCCAATTCTTGGGCTGCAATAGGGCAGGGTAAAGAATGGAACATGGCACTGGGTTTAGAAAAAATTTCCTAGGCAATTTCGTACTTAACTTGAGCAAGGGACAGTATGATACTTTTTAGAAATCTAACTAGGTTTGTGTCAACAAAATGTTGACTCCATGCAAAAAAGGTCTTAAAAATCATTTCATTTGGTATCTTTCTTTTAAAGAAAAGCAAGCTGGAGTGAATAGGTAGAATTCAGGTGTCCAAAGTCATTCTTGTTTCAAATTCCACTATAAAAAATTGATAAAAATAAACCATTAAATCTGTTTGCCCAGGCTGTGAATTTGCTAAGTTTTGATCCATTTAATGTGTGGTCACACGGATTGATTTTCTACCTTTATCTCTCATCTCTCTTTCAGAGATTTCAATAAGCTCTTCCAAAGTAACAAAGTTCATCTGGTTAAATTGCTAGCTGATAACTCAGTTGTATGGAAATCCAATGCTGTGTTCTATTCTAGTGTACTCTTAAGTTGACATTTAAAAGTCCAGGCTCAATTCATCATAGTGCTTAGAAATGTCATTAGCATCCATTGGTTCCTTGGAGTGTATTCCTCTTCCCTGGGCCTCAACACTTCACATGGATGTCAGAAAACCAAGCTATCTGGGGATCTCTGTGTGAACAACTCCCATAAATCACACTGTACATTCCGGCTGTCAGGGTGAATATAACTCAACCACAGTTGGTTGCGTCCTGGTTCCAAGCACACCTGAGTCACTGCAAGCAGTGGGACAGCAGTACAAAAAAGGAGCAACGCTGCCCAGAGACAGCAACAAATCAGATACTCAGAGAAATAAGTACATCGAGCCAAGAGGGATGAGGCAGAGGGAGCAGCTTTACTTTGCAGGAGTGCCACCTCCCTTTTTCAATAAAAAAATGCAGATTCCCTCCTGCATTTGGGAAAACTATGCATATGTGTCATTTGGATTTCAATGGTTTAATGGGAAACTCGGAAAAAACTGCTGGAATTTTGAAAAGATAGCTCCTGGAGCGGTTAGGCTGGAAACCTGAGATAAAGTGAGAAAATACCACACAACTCATTAGCAAAAGGGACGTTTTCGGCTCTTTTGTGTCCCACAGTGTGCCGGAATTAAGGCTTATCTCAGAGCCTCTAGTAAGATACACAGGTTGGTTGTTTATAGTTGGCTGGAAACCAGGGGTGATCTGTTGAAATGCTGATCTGTCTTACCTGTCCCAAAGGCCTCTCTGAGGTCCTACAGTGACCCTCTCTGACAAGACAAGACCCCAGAACATATTAAGGTAGGACCCCAGAGCAGATCAACAGCTAGGCAAGATCTCCAGGGCCTTCAGTTGCCAGGGAAAGACACAGTACATACAAAGCACCCAGAATCATGTTTCTGTTACAGACTGCAGCAAGGGACAATCTGCAATGTGGTGTCTGGGAAGACAAGGAGGCAAAGTGAGGGGCAAAGTGTCCTCTAAGATGAAATCTAGCCACAAAGCCAGAGCTATATTTAAGCAGTAGAACTTTCTAGCAGGGGTTAACACACCTCAGTCACCAGGTCATATTTGTCCCACCACCTGTTTTATTAAATAAAGTTTTATTGGAACAAAGCCATGCTCATCCAGTCACCTATTGCTTATAACTGCGTTCACACTACAATGGCAGAGTTGAGGAGCTGCAACAGAGACTGTATGACCCCCAAAGCTGAAAACATTTACCATTTGGCTCTTTACAGGAAAAGTTTGCCAACCCCTGTTCTATGGGAATACCTCAGTGGTAAAAGGTGAGTGTCAGAGATGGTTTTCATTTTTCCAAATCTATGCAAGTCCACCAAAAATACTTTATCAGGCTTTAAAAATAGCCACACACACAAATACGTGCGCGCGCGCACACGGTCCTTACCACAGTCAGCTCTAAACATTAACCCATGCTGTACCACTTTAAAAATACTCACAGCAAATATAGAAGAGTGTTTCTATCCCATTCAAGATAAGCTGGTCAAGTTTGCCTTGCCACACATGCAAACTTCTAGCTGCGCGCAAAAGCATGCAGCTAGCCTCTTAGTACATCCTCTGGACACGAGTGGTTTGCAGGAGGAGAGAAGGCCTGACATTAAAAGAGCAAACACCCTTTATTCTAACATCACAGAGAAGTAACAGTTGTCAGGATTAATGAGGGGGCTCTAGCCCTGTCCGATATTTGACACTCAGCCTATAAAGGGAAAAAATGTCAAACATCAATTATCTTCTAAAGCTAAAGGCTGTCCTCTAAGTACACTCTAACCCCTCTCTTGGAGCCTCTTGACTGCTAATCTTCTCACCATCAAGAGAACTTGCCCCAGGATAAAACCAAACTGAGTACTTGACCATGCTAATTAGGCAGAGTGAGCTGGTATAGCTGAGAAGTCCTTTTTAGCCACTCCCCTCACAACACTTCTTTAAAAACAGAAATAAAGTCAATGAATTCAGTGGAACAAGCACTTTTTTTTTTGGGTGGGGAAGGGTGGGGAAATGGAGCCTCACTCTGTTGCCCAGGCTGGAGTGCACTGGTACAATCTCAGCTCACTGCAACCTCCAACTCCCGTGTTCAAGCAATTCTCTTGCCTCAGCCTCCCAAGTAGCTGGGATTACAGGAGCCCACCACCACGCCTGGCTACTTTTTGTATTTTTAGCAGAGATGGGGTTTCTCCATATTGGCCAGGCTGGTCTCGAACTCCTGACTTCAAGTGATTTACCCGCCTTGGCCTCCCAAAGTGAGAAGCAGCACTTTTAATACAGCAAAATAGCCAAAAGGCAGAAAACAGTATTGACTCAACCTAAAAGATAAGAAGGTGCTTTTTACAACAAATTCAACTTACCCTCTCATCTAGCCCCTTTCCATGTCTGGCAGTTCAGCCTGTGCTAAACAATCCCGTCATTTACAGCACAGTCCTATTGGGGCATACTGTCAAATATAACCGAGTTTTATATCTCTCAGCTCACCAAAGGGCTGTGATAAGGTGTCATTCCTTTGAAGTGCTATACAAGAGAGCAAAGTGATTTTTTTTTAATAAAAAAGTTAATAAGTTAATATATCAGAAAATCTCCAAGCTCTAAAGGAGTTCATGATTATCACAAAAATTGGTATTTCTGTAATTCAACATGATCGCCTAAAGAACTAATGAACATAAATGGCATTATACTGTACTGAAAAGGAAGAATAGGGGTTTGTAGTTACACAGGTACTTCTTGAGAAAGTTCACAAATAACTACAGAGCAAATACAATATGTGTGCTGTTCACAGCTCACACCGGTGCCGGAACCTGAAAAACCATCCTTGCATGACCAGCTCCACTGTGCTACCTTATCCCTCCCAGAGGGTTCGGAGACCCCATTTTCAAGGCAAATCTCCTTTCCAAACTAACATGTGCCACGAGCTCAGTGAAGCACCACACAAGAAGAAGTTGTCCCAAAAATCCTCATCTCATCTTTTTCTCCCAGGAGTTGATCAAACACAGTGACTTTCTCAAGTAGAAATGCGAGAAATGGCAGTCAAATTGAATAGAAAGTTAACTACCAAACTTCATAACATTTACAGTTGGGACACAAATGTGAGTTGTGCTTAAAAAATAAATTGCTTACAGACAAATGTGAACTTTATCCGAGAAAGTTCAGGAGAAAGAGGAGGGCATTAGAAAGAACATGCATTGCATTGTAGAGAGGGCAAATAAAGACTGGGTCCAGTCCCAGTTCTGCAGCCATCAGATGACGGAATGGGAACAGGTCCTTCAGCTCTGTATGCCCCTGTTTTCTCATTAGACAAGTAGGAGACCGAATTAACTGATCCCTGAGTTTTAAAATTTTTCCTATGATTCTTTATGGTGATCCAACCAATTTTTGCATATTCCCTAAGTAGTGAGCCTCTTAACAAATGTATATTTGACTGCCTAAACTTAGAGTCACATAATTTGAAAGTTCAGGAGAAATATCATGGAAAGAAAGAGAAAGAGGGGGCAGAGGGATGAGGAAAGAAGGACAGGAGAAAAAGAGAAAAATCAAGCGAAGTCATCTTCAGTTATGTTGCTATCATTCTGCAGGGAGTTACTATATGTGGAAGAAATTATGCACATGTGTGCATACACACACACACACACACTGGTATAGGGAGCTGCCTATTTTCTTCCAACATCTTTCCTTTGCCCTCACCTACCCCAAAATGAGGAAATGAGCTCTATCCAGTGTTAAGGATGGGAGAACACAGTCTAAATTGAGATGGATTAAAATAACAGTTTACATATATGAGAGGTGTTACCCAAAGCCAATCAAAACTAAGGCTGAAATAAAGCTGATATCTATATACATGATATAGGCTGAGCGAAACTGCATCCTCAAGACCTAAGTTGCATTGTGTCCCATAATCAATCTACAAGTCAAGACAACTGCTAGTGTTTCTAGGTTCCAGTGTGCCAAAGAAGAATGCCATAGCTTGACTTTAGCAGGGACTTTACATGTACTTTTTCTTTCTGTATATAAAAAAAATCAGTGACCCCAGCTATATAAAAGGTAGAGAAACAAGTTTTCAGGGTGATGCAAGCAGAATTCTAAGTTCCCCCAAATACTAGGAAATTTATCTTTTCAAGACAAGCATTACCACCAAACACAAGTTTCTTAAAGAGCCTGGTGAAATCATCCAGCTTTTACCTTTTTCAATTTTGCACGATTGAACTCACTGTCCTAAATACACTTGATAGACACGAATATCTATCCTGTGTGCTAAAACAGTGGGACGTTACAGAACTGTCATCTTGCTGGTGTGTGTTACTCTACATTTAGAGTTACAGACAAAGAAGTCAAAGTCTTAGAGATAAGTGAAATTTCTGGAGAAAGAGTGATGAGACTAAATTAGAGTAAGTTAAAAAAAAAAAAAAGCACACATTAAATCAAGCACAACCCACATTCTCAAGACACTTACTTTCAATGCCTCTATTAGCACTGATTGCAGGGCTGTCAAAACATTCATTTTTGCTGACCTTAATCTGCAATGTGATGTGATGTTTTGGGACATGACTAAATTAATACTTTTCTAGATGGAGTCACTCGCTCATGCATAGTTGATGAATCATTCTATAAGAGGTCAATTTTCATTCATTCATTTTAGCAAAGAGGGTTTTTCCCAGCCTTCAAACCCAAATTCAGATCTTCGTATAATGTCTTTCCAAAAGCAACTTTTCAGAACAATGAATCTAGAGGAAAGCTTGATAAACACAAGGGATGAGAAACCCTTACATGACTAGCTTCTGCTGTGAGTGGATCTCTGTAGAAAGTTCTACTCATGCTTCCTTTACTCACTTATGTTTTACATTGCAACACCACATGTATTCAGAGACGCAGATGTTTGTGATGACTAGGATTAATAAACAAGAGCCCTTGGTACTTGAGGAATCCACGCTGAGTGCATCGTGTGCCGTATCTCATTTCCTCCCCCTGCCAGAGAGCTTCCCTTTTTCCACCCTGCTCTCCGTCCCCAGGGAGGATACCTTGTATAGAATGGTTCTCTGGTCTCTCTCACTTCCTGGCTTCTAGCTGGGATCAGTCAATGGAGTACAGGAGAGGAAAACCAAGGGAGAGAGGAGAAATGCAGCCTAGATTTGGGTCCTGCCCCAAAGCTCCTTCCTGTGGGGTGACTCTTGATAGTGCTCTCTCCAGAGTGCACAGCTCCTGTCTAGACAGCCCCCTTCACAGACTGCCTTTCTTCTAGGTTCTGGTACCTCCTTCCACTCCTGCCCTTCAAGCCCAAGACCAGTCACAGCATTGCTACTAGCCCAGTTACTGCCCTATGCTCTTCTTCCTGTACCCCAGAGTTTAATAGACTATGGCCCCAGAGCCTGTTTTTGTGAATCATATTACTGGAAGACACACCTGTTTGTTTAGGTACTGTCCATGGTTGCTTTCCCTCTAGAGCAGCAGAGTTGAATAGTTGAAGCAAAAGCCACATGGCCTGCAAGGCTGAAAATATTTACCATCTGGCCCTTTACAGGAGAAGTTTGCCGACCTGTGTCCTACACTCTTCTCATATCCTTGAAAATGGTCCTTTTACTAATCTCTCTGATGGATCCTATCTTAAGTGTGCCATTTGTTGACTCCTGGGATCCTTTATGGTATGGTCCTTGACCATTCTTTCAAGGTACCTTTAGTTACTGTAACTGTTCCCATTACATAGGGGAAAAGGAAATTAGAACGAAATGTTTTGATGAAAAGGAAAGGGAGAATGAGTGACGAAAAGTAAAAGCCTGGCAAGAAGGGGTAGAGAGAGAGCGAGAGAGCTTGATTGGTTGATTTTATGGGTAAAGTGTTAAAAATTTGTCAATACACTGGGGACCCACAGGATTTCTTTCTTATTTCAAAGATAAATTAATAGAGGCCATTAATCCAAGTTTGAGACCATTGAGGAGCCTGCCCCCTTTCTGCTTGGATATGAGAAATGTGAACATTTCAGTTAATGAAGCAGAAAGAGTTTAGGACAGAATTCTTTCTCCATTCTTGAACTGCTTGAAAAATTACACGGGCACTTGGTTTGCTAAAAGAGTATTACATGGTTAAACATGGTTCCTCTTAGCCAGTCCCTACTCCCTAGACTTTGAAAATTACCTCAGTAATATCTGAAGAAAAAATTTTCCAAGGTGCACTGATTTTGCAAGGTCCTTGATTTGGTCTGAATGTTGGTGTCCCCATCAAATTTATACGTTTGACTCTAATACCCAATGTGATAGTAATTAAGAGATGCAGTCTTGGGAAGGTGGTTAAGTCATGAGGGTTCTATCCTTGAGACTAGGATTACTGCCCTTTGAAAAGAGGCTCAAGGTAGCTCTCTTGCCGCTTTCACCATGTGAGGAGAAAGCAAGAAGGCACCATCTTTGATGCAGAGAGCCTTTACTAGACATTGAATATGTCAGCACCTTGACCTTGAACTTCCCAGCCTCCAGAACTATGAACAGTACATTTCTGTTGTTTATAAATTACTCAGTTTAAGGTATTTTATTATAACAACCTACATAGATAAATGGTAGTCCTACTCTGTGGGGTCTAAGACCAATAAACAGCTACTGCTAGATAATCATAAAGAGTAATCAATTTGAGTTACCAGTTATTTAGCATGTTAGATATGCCAAGGCCCTTACAAATACTTTACATTGTTTTTTTATTTACAGATTCCAACAAACTTATTTTAAAAGTACTATTATGATTTCCATATTTTGGATAAGAACATGGAGGTGGATAGGTGTTGAGAATTAGCCCAAATTTGTAAACAACAGAGACTACACTTTAACCAGCTTTTCTGAATGTGGCACACTGCAAGTTGCCCCTGTGTAAGAGTGAATTTCACTGAGAAGCAAGAAGCTCGCCACTGAGGATCTGACTGTAATAAGGGCGCAACTCAGAGGTTATTTTGTAAATCACTGCACCATTGTTGAGGTTTGCTCCATGGGATCCATCCCATTAGGTATGGAGTGTGTGTGTGTGTGTGTGTGTGTTTGTGTATTTATATGTGGTCATATTTACATCATAATATTTAGACTAAGCTCCTTCAGACCTATACAGAAAAACTTATAACTTCAAATCTCCCCAAAGCAGCCATGATTCCAGAAGAACTTAACCCATGAAAAGAAGGCCTTTCACATTCCTGTTAAGTCTCCACCTATCATTTCCATGTTATTTGGTACCTCAGACCCCCAAGTCTTGCTCCTATGGGTGTTGATTTATTGAGCTGAAAAACTGAAAATCCATTTTAGAATTGAGTTGATCTTGGCTGAGGAAAAATATCAATTTTCAGAGCTTTGTCTAGGACCCTGCAAAGGACTTAAGAATTCTTAACAGAGGTTCATGAATGGTCCCAAGAAGTCTACAAGTTCCATGAAATTGTACATGTACAAGTGAGAGGGAGGGGGGATGAGAGCCTCTGAGAATGTAAATTTTTTGGCATGAAGCTCCGTAACTTTCATCAGATCCTTTTGGGGTTCTGTCCTCCCCAAACCACAAAGAATCTGAGCAGAGAGCTAATGCAGTCCTCTTGTCTGTCATGCAGCCGGCTCTCACAGCCATGCTGGTTTAGCCAGAGAGGCAAACACACCAGCATCTTCCCTGCTCTTCTGAACTCTCTCGAGTGTTTCCCATTACTCTTTGCATTACGCCTTACTCACCACTGACTCAAAGTGATCCTGTGACGTCACCAGGCACTATTTCCTACAGATGGGAACTTGACATAAAGAGCAGAAGGCTGCACTGGCCTCCATCCAAATGGTTTAGTGACTCAAGTAACAACAGAGCCTCTTCTGTGGCTGGGGCTGTTTCACCTGTGAGGCAATTTCTTGACATCCTGCCTAAGACTCAAAATAGGGCTTTTATGTAACCTTGACTTGTTTGCCTACAAAAAGTGCATATGGACCTCTTCCTATACCTCTCTGGACATCTGTGGCTGAGTAATTCTGCCTAAATGACTATGTTTTGTGTTATTGCTATTTTCCCAGAGTGCGGCTTCAATTGTATCTTGCTTTATAACAATAAAATCTACCTCGAACTAATTCTGAAATACAATGCAGCTGCCTTTGCTGGATCCAGTTAACAACTTTGACATAACATACCAGAAGCAACCAGCAACAGATTTTATTTCAGTAAAATGCCCTTTTTTGGGGAGGAGGGATACATTCTGGAGTTTGAGATTTACTCAAGTGTAAATTTCCAAAGTTCAGATCTACTCCTACGTAAGGAGAACAGACCTATGAAAAGCATAAGCAACACTCCTTTGGCAGTTTTCACAGAAAGAATCACCTGTGTGTGTGAGCAGCTTTCTCTCAAAGAGAACTGATGGTTTGCTTATGATGTTTTTTATTTTTCCTCATATTTTAAACCACACTAAACGCTCCCCATGCTATGAACATATACACCCAACCATGTTATGTTTGTCTTTGAATAAACATGACTCTACTTTTGGAAGACACATCTTTCAATAACCAGCCTTGGAATTTGTGTGAGTATGTCTGTGTGTGGGTGTGAATGTGTGATTTAGTTATTTATGTTTTATTTAAGATTTCGTTTCTATTTTATTTAAGATTTCTTTTCTGATTATAAAGAAGTATCTGCTTATTGTGGAGAATCCAATTTTAAAAATTGTATGAGTGTATATTATACATTCAACTTCTGGAGTCCAAGTCCCAAGACTATAGGAAATGGGTAGAGGGACATTATTACAGTACTATTTGCAGGTCCAAAAAAATGCAGAACAATTTAAGGCTCTGTCAATGGAAATGTCACTGAATACAGTGGACTCACATTCATATGATGCAACAGCATGCATTTATTAAAACCAGTAAGTTACATCTGTATCTACTGGAGGAATGGACACAATATGCTATTACAGAAAACATGTTGTAAAATGAGCACAAGAGGATTGCATCTGTGTAAAGACAATGATTTAAAAAAAAAAAAAAAAGCTAGACATGGTGTGGCTCACATCTGTAATCCTAGCACTTTGGGAGTCCAGGGCAAGCAGATGGCTTGAGTTCAGCAGTTGAAGAACATCCTGGGTAACATGGCGAAAACCCATCTCTACAAAAAACACAAGAAATTAGCTGTGTGTGGTGGCACATGCCTGTGGTACCAGCTACCCAGGAGGTAGATGTGGGAGGATCACTTGAGCCCAGGAGGTTGAGGCTGCAGTGAACCCAGATCACACCACTGCCCTCCAGCCTGGGTGACAGAATGAGACCCTGTCTCAAAAAAGAAAAGAAAAACTGACATCTCATATGTGTACATGTGTTTCTATTTTGTATAATCATGAAGAAGGCTATGGAAGGCTTTGTGCTGGGCTGCAAACTGCTTACCTCAGGGCATGAGAAGAAGAAAACGAGAGGAAGGCACGTGGAGATTTGTCTTTTTTATTTTAAAATGTCTATTGTTTCAATGATTGTGGCAACTCCACATAACATTTTAATTTGGGGGATGGTGCCTTCGATCAAGTATTTCTTTTAAAGAAAATGAACTATACATTATAGTAAAAAACTCTGGGAAACCACTCCGCTCGCCAAGATAGACCACTGCTGGCAACTTGCTGTGTACAAATTCTCATTATTTCCTATACCTATACTAACAAAAATACATTTTAAAACGAAGTGTATATTATATCTATACACACACACACACACACACACAGTTGGCTAAATGTTTTTATGATGATTATTGTTTATATACACACACAGTTTTGTTTACACTTGTTCACTCAATGAGGCTCCAATAACTCAATGAGGCTCCAATAACTCAATGCGGCTCCAACTGTCCACTGGCATGGGATCTGGCTGGACAGAAATGTGGCATAAAGGAAAGCACACAGAGCCAGATATGGATTCGGATCCCGTCATCCCCAATGGTCAGCTGTGTGACCTCTGAGAAGGCACTTACCCTGAGTCTCAGTGGTGTCACTTGTAAAATGAGAATGATACTATGTATTATTGCAGTGTTGTGGGGACAATGAAATGAAATAGCATATTAGGAAACAGCCCATTCCTCCAACAGACACAGATATAACTCTTGGTTTTAATAAATGCATACTATTTCATCACACAGATGTGACCTCAGCTTATTCAGTGATACTTCTACTGATATATCCTTACACTATTTTGCATTTTTTGGACCAGCTCACTGCCTGAGCTCATTGTGTATGTACTCAACTGCATACAGGAGCCACTCAACAATGGAAACTATCAATAATCATAATGTGATAATGTCACTGAGGACTTGCTATTTACTAAGAACTCTTCTAACAGCCCCTAAAATCTTAAGATATATTAATTCATTTAAATCAGCACACCTAACTTATGAGATAGGAACTGTCGTGCTCATATTTCAGGCAAGAACATGAAGGTCCAGAAAATTTAAGGAACTAGCCCAAGGCTACATGGCAAAAATATCAGAGCTGGGATTCAAACCCACACAGCTAGCTTACCCTTATCCACTACATATATTGCTGCTCAATGCTATGAAAGAGGTAGAATTTTATGGAAGTAAATTCTTCCTACATAAGCACTTCCGTGGACCATGTAATAACAGATTAACTATATGGCAAAAATAGTCTCAGGCTAGCAGTTGATATTCTCAGCACTGGTTTCGAGAACTTTTCACCTGGGAACAGATGCGTGAACTCCGCTAGATACCCGACACTAGCCCACTGTGATATTCTGCACCCTCCTCCCATTCTCCCTGTGTGTCCATCTGGTCACACTCTGCCAAGGAAACATGGCCGCCAGGAGCTTCTCTTTCCCCCATAAGTCCCTTCAGCACCCAAAACAAAATTTAACAACAGCAAGGTAGAAAACTCCGCAAGTCAAATAGGACAGGATGGCCTCTCACCTAAAACCATAGTAACTCACACAATCTATCACTGTAGGAGTCCACCCTCAAGTTGGCCAACTCATGACAGCGAACAGCTCACAAACGTACGATGGAAGGACTGTTCCCACATTAGACTCTGCTCATGGGAATGCCATAACCAGCTTATTAAACCTACTAGGCAACCCTAACATCATGCAAAAATAGCTTATTTCCAGTCTCCAGAGATATTCAGCAAGGTGTCTACCACCACTTTCAATATTCTCCTAAATTAAATGAAAATGGCATTTTAGTTTCCTTAAATAAGGTCTAAAAGACGTCAAGTTCTAGCTTTGTCTCCTAGGTGGTCTGTAACATGAAGCCACCAACAGTTAGCTTTATGTTTTCCCTTCCAATGCCAGGGCAATTCTTTTCTCTCTCTGACAAGGCCAGGACGTTCCCTCTGTCTACTGTGGTAAATGAGGGGAGAAAAAAAAAGAGGAAAAAAAAGCAGGCCATTTATAACTTGCAACTTTTATTTCAATGCTCTTAATGAGCAGAATCTGGCATCCTTGTTACAGGAGCACCTTCAAAGATTGCTACTGAACTTTAGGTGGCACACAGGTTAAGTCAGGAAGGAAAGGAAAAAAAAATGAATAGAGAAGAATAACCACTTCCATCCAGGAAACAGGATAATGACAGACCCTTTCAGGTTGAACCTGAGTGCTAAAAACATATTTTGTTCAACTAAGAAAGTGGCTACATTTCCAGCACAAGTTAAGTGGTGCTTCATTTAATGGGGGGTGTGTGTGTGTGTGTGTGTGTGTGTGTGTGTGTTTGTGTGTATGCATATGTGTTGTGGATAAGAAAATAAAAACTGATTTAGAAAAGAGAGAAAACATTAATTAAACTTAACAAAACTACCTAGGATTTTGTTTGTTTTAAAGTCGCTTGGAACAGTTATTTTGATTCCTCTAGTGTTCTGATTTAGATTCTAGTATTACTATGGTATGTCCTTAACAGCATTCCATGGCAGTCTCTCTAAAGCAATACAAAAACTATGTTGCATTCTATCATTAATATGTTCATTCTTGTTAGAATACCAAACTAAGCAAAATGCTACATTAAATGTACTCAAAATTACCAATACATTTTGACATAAGCAGCTAAGTATGCAGAGAGCTTATCACTATCTTTTTAACTTTTGTAATTGGGATATCACCCACTGAAAACGTCCATTTGAATGACTTCTGCCATCTAACACCCCAAAAGGACAGAGAAACTGCACTGGTTTTATCTTCTCCTTTACTCCTTTAGAAATCTTTAAAAAAATTTTTTTACAAAATGAACTATTTTAATGTGAGTCCAGGCGGCCTCCACTTTGAAGAGATAACATTTCAGCTTTAAATTGGCTGGCATATAAACACACAAGCAGATGCCCCACTAACTCTAAACAATTTTAGTTTCCTTTCTTGGCTGAGTGTTTAAAGCAAAAACTAAGATAGCTGCCCTTAGTTTTACCATTTTAAAGTTTAGGAATTCAAGTTTTAAAGTTTCTTAGCAAATGATATTAGAAAAACAGATCAGAAATGTCTGTTAGGAAGTTTCTATTTGGTCTCTTTGTTTATATTAAGATTTACATTGTGTTCAGCATAATTGACATTCTCTGAGAATAGTCCTCTATCTTCAGCTTGTCACATTTTCTCACTAGTTCAGCACACAACACAAATCAACATTTTGGCAGACAGCTAGCAATACAAAGGTAAAATAAATCTGTTTACTACAACAGGCTTTAAACATCATCTTGCTCATCAAAGCAAGGTTGTGGCCTGTTGGTAGGAAGCCATGAAGACCTTTCTCCAGGCCTTTGCTTAATGTCCTCATTTGCATCCACCCCCTTGCCGCACCTCCACACCCCCAGAAACCCTCGGAAAGTTCCACTGTGTTTTATTGCTTCACTGAGAATTCGGTTTAATTAAGCAGCTGTGGCAAAGGAATTATTTCCTGGAAGATGTATGGAAATTCTGTGACAACAACAGTGACTAAAATTCTATCGAAGAAATGACACACACAAAATAGGTGTCAACAAAGGTATCTTCCAGAACTTAGTTGCTACTGATTTTATGTTGCCAAAACGGGTTTTGACAGGCAGATAAGATCCAAGTCAATGAAGGAAGAGAGGACAAAGGTGACCAATGTTAATTATTTTCCAAACATGGTGGCAAAGCTGGCACCTTCATAAGCAAAAAGCACAACTGCTAAAGGAAACTTACACTGTCTTGCATGGAGCCAGTTAACCAGAAATAACACAATTTCCTAAGTCTTATTGTTAAACAGGACTAAGAAAAAGGTTTACTTGAAATACAAATATTGGAATTCATAAATGCAGATTTTTAAAGTTTAGATTTTACAAAACCCAATGTGGCATACCAAAAATTAAACTCCTGATTTTCTTATGATACCATTATATTTATCTTTTTTAAAAAGAACAAAATTAGGGATTCCTCACGATTTCTCTCTGGCAACCCCACTCATTCCCCTGCTTCTAAATAAAGGAACTCTTTACTCCTAAATTCCTCCTGACACTGGGAAAGATGTCTATTTTAACCCGCTGCTATTCCTGTATGGACAGCTGGCAGATTCCACCTGTCTGCAGGAGGTGTTGTCAAAGTATCAAATGTCCCCAAGGCCTCATGACATACTATCACCTGCCCTGAATACTTCTAATGTTAGAGTGCCTGCCGTTTTACCCTCAGAAGTTGATGGTGTGACTTGAATATCTATTTCTGAGTCAGGCGACACACATTTACTGACTGAATACTCTGTACCTTAGTACAGAGCTTAGTACTGAGAATACACGGTGTACAGAGCACAATCAATGAGTCCCTGCTCTCAAGAGCTTACACTCAAGCAGGGCCTTCCTTGATCTTTTCCTAACTGCAAACCTCCCAGGTACACTTCACCAAGGGGGTTTCAGAGATGCTGGATTCAGAGGCCTGTTTAGGTATAACTTCTCATCTTCCCACCAGAATCCAGAGTGCAGGCAATCACCACACATGCCACACAAAGCATCCACATCAAACATCAAGCTGATACAAATCTCCTCAACTGGAGACGAAATTACCCTGCACACCAAAGCTCCACACTTAGAAATGAGTTATGCCTACAAAGGCTGGAGCTACGTCCCTTTGTGGTAAGTCTATGATGATGCAAACGACCACCAGTTAATGCCATCCATCTGCTGATGGAGTGCAGGGCCCACGAACTTTGCCTCAAGTAAGAAGTCCATTAAGTGGAAAGGTAACAGGAAGAGGAGATTATTTTTACAAATATAGTCCTATATAGCCTAATACCAAATTTGACTCCATTCTTTTTGCAACAGGTTTGATTTAGTTTTGCCATGAGCAGATCCAACAGACCCCAGGGTACAATATCAGAAAGACATCTGCTGTTAACACGAAGGCACAGCTCTGTCCTCCAAAGCAGAATGTTTTCAAACTGTGGGCCACTGCCCCTTAGTGAGCCATGAAATCAACTTAGTGCGTGGCAAACGACATTAAAAGAAAAAGAATAAAATACAAATACCAGACTACATTGTATGCAGTAATGGGAAATATCTCACATGAAACATTTTTTCCATTTTTATACACATCCCAGGCCAACTTACATCTGTGAGTGCTGCACTGGGTCACATACAAAATGTGTTTCTTACTGTAGGTCAGTACCAAAGAAGTGTGCAGAATATTCTTTCAAAGAACAGTGTAGAATGAGTTGCTGTTCGAGTCATACTTACAACTATGGTTGGGCCACATGACGGACAAATATACATACAGTAAATAGCTACAACAAATGTATAAAGAGAGTACAGTTTTTCAGAATTGTATAAAAACAAACAAAAGTTTATCAAAGAAGGATTCCCCAATCTCTGGTCAGTGACATTAATATTTACCTTCCTGCTTCTGAGGTTTTTAGCAGTGAAAGAATTCTTCCTCTCTATAGTGGATTCTCATCTCCAAGGACTCTTCCTTTCCTCAACCAACCAAACCAAAGTAGCCACATGAAGAGTCCAGCTCAGACTGGTACATGACAGCCCTGGGCAAGCTGAAGTCAGGGAATACTTCACATTATTTTAGGTGACCCTGGGCTCTGCCATTTAAACGATCTTGAATGACATGATGTCATTCCACTGTCAATCTCTAACCCAAGTTATCCAAGTCACTCTACTGTCAGTCTCGAACCCATCTGCTTACATCCAGAGGACAGAGTCAATCTGGGGCAAAAATGTTTGTAACACTACTTTAAAAAAAAAATTGTTTCTTCTAAAAAACAACAACAAAACAAAACAAAACAAAACAAACCAGGGATACATGTGCAGAACATTCAGGTTTGTTACATAGGTATATGTGTGCCATGATGGTTTGCTGCATCTGTTGACCTGTCCTCTAAGTTCCCTCCCCTCACCCTCTACCCCTCAACAGGCCCTGGTGTGTGCTGTTCCTCCTTCTGTATCCATGTGTTCTCAATGTTCAACTCCTACTTATGAGTGAGAACATGCAGTGTTTGGTTTTCTGTTCCTGTGTTAGTTTGCTGGGGATGATGGCTTCCAGCTACATCCATGTCGCTGCAAAGGACACGATCTCATTCCTTTTTATGGCTGCATAATATTCCATGGTGTATATGTACCACATTTTCTTTATCCAGGCTATCACTGATGGGCATTTGGGTTGGTTCCATGTCTATGCCATTGTAAACAGGTAACGCCACCTTTAAAAATAAAGTTTATCCAAATGTAACATAAAGTGAACTCATCCTAAGTGTACATCTTGGTGCATTTCCACAGGTGAACACGCTCCTGAACCACTGCCCAGATCGGGAGCAGAATAGGACCAGCACCCTCAAAAGCCCTCCTCAGGCCTGTTTCCCACCACTGTCCTGACTTCTACTCCCATTAGTTTTGCTCTTAGACAAAGAGAAAGCAAGGCTCAAAGACCAGAGTTTTCAGCAGTCTAGTTTAAATTCACTAACTCTACATTTTCATTGTTTATTTTTACTCTTATCTTCTATTTACAACACATGACAATGACTTTCCATTTACAGTCATGACACACAGTTTCTTTTTAAAATAAAGTTAAAACAATGTTGCTTTAAGAATGGTGAACATTCAGCAAGACAGGTGGCGCATATATAGCAAAAACTGAGCAGGTGGGTGTACGACTGACTTGAGTCTGAGAAACACTTGTTTAGGTTTGATGATTGATGCAAAATGCTAAACAGGCTTCACTGACTATCCCTCACTCTGATTTTTCTCTGATGAAGGAGGACTCTTTCCATTGCCCTGTGACTGATTTCTTCTCTTGAATATTCATAAAACAGTTTAAGGGCCATCCTCCCAGGAGATATGATGCTATTTTTATATGCTTTCGGTTTGTATTTGTCACAAGCTTCATGCTTAATCAAGACTGGAGGAAGCTGACTCAGAATGAAAGGAAGCACATCGAATTTCTCTCTTCTATCTCTACTATTTTAAATTTTACAAGACCACCTAGAACTGGGATGGATTATTACAAAAGGCCACAAACAGCTCTTATTATTGAATCCTTTAATATTCTGATCATGACAAAAAGCAGCCGACACTTGTTATGGGCTTATCTTTCAAACAAACTAAAGGAGAAAAGAAAAATGTTATTTAAATAGAAAACCAATTGCCTTCCTTGTCCTTTTCCCTCTGAATCAGTGTAACTCCCTGTATGTTCTGTTAAATCTGGTAAGTTTAATAGATGAGAACCTCTGAATTTCACTTATAAGATTTACTAAGTGTATCAAGCAAATCGACCTAAACTTACCTATAAATAGGCTTCACAATTAGGTCCCTACATCAAAATAAAGATTTCCTTGTCACCACTTTACATAATACCATCTGCCCAAAGGATTCTCCTTTCATTTCTTACAAAGTATCAATGAAGATTATTAAACACAGACTATATACAAAACAGCTTAAAACTTCATCCAGTTTGTCTTGGGTCTTCAAGTGACTTACACAAAATGAAGGTGAAATCTCATGAGTTACTAATGTGAAGCCAACAAGGTGCTTATGTTCAGGCATCAATGTTCAGATTCACACATATATTCATATAGAGTCATACATATTCATAAGTATTTCACAAGCTCTTTAATGGTAAGCAATCTAAAAAATATTATTTGTCAAAACACAGATTAGCTGGGCTCAGTGGCTCACACATGTAATCCCAACACTTTGGGAGGCCAAGGCAGGTGGATCACTTGAGGTCAAAAGTTCGAGCTCCTCCTGGACAACATGGCGAAACCCCATCTCTACCAAAAATATTAAAATTAGTTGGGCGTGATGGGCACCTGTAATCCCAGCTACTTGGAAGGCTGAGGCACAAGAATCACTTGAGCCTGGGAGGTGGAGGCTATGGTGAGCTGAGGTTGCGCCACTGCACTCCAGCCTGGGTGACAAAGCAAGACTCCATCTCAGAAAAAAAAAGAAAAAGAAAAAGAAAAAGAAAAAAAACGCAGATTAAAAGACTGTAGCTGATATAAGTGAAAGTGTTCTCTGGAACTTCATTAAAATGCAAATACCAAGGTTTAGGTAACAATTCTCTGAGAAAACAATTCCGTCTAACTTGGCCCTTATTGTCCTTCCTCTGGTTAGGTCTCTCTCTATTGGTTCACATACCAGAGGGAATTAGTCCTCTAGGTACTAAGATGCTAACTTGGGCATCTGAATGGAGAAATAATAAATGTCAACAACTTTGGTACCATCATCTAAAAAGAATGTAGTTCTTTTTTCTAGTTTTCAAACTTACCTTGTAGTAAAATTAAGATGTTGTTCTGTAAAGAGTATTAAAAAGTTTCAAGCTTTCAATAAAAATGATGAAATCTTTATTCTTGCTTCTCTTGCTTCTACAAATTCCTGTGTCACCAGCAATTCTATTCCAAGTCCCCCTCATATGTCAATATTATCTCACTTATATTTATTACAAGCACACTGACTCAGTTATTTCAAACAATGACACAAAGCATCAGAAATCCAATAATGCTGCTGCAACAAAATCATAATTAATCCTATTTTACTTGAAGTTATCCCACTTCATTTAAACTAGAGTTTAGGACAAGTAATGAAAATATTACTGTTCCTTATGCAATTCCCATGCCCCATTAGATTCTAACACAGAAGCCATTGTATCCATTCCTGAATGATCAAACAGATAAAGATTTTGTTAAGATAATACTTAGTCTCAGTAAGGGTTTCTATATTCATCTTTATGTCTTACTGTAGTTTTCAATTTTTCTACAATGGTGTATTACATTCATATCAAGACATAAAAAAGTTACCCTAAAAAGAAACTCAACTATTTCAATTTTAAGGGACATTTTTGCTAAAGAAAGATGAACTGTTCATTATTTTAAGAAAATCCCAATATTCCTCGTGAGTCAACATAGAAACAGAAATCTTAATGTTTTTGGCACTTTAAAAATAGCTGATATTGAGCACACAATTGTTTGACTTTATTTTTGGAACACTTATGTCAGCACATATGCAATGAATTACCATGCTGTTCACACTAAGATGTAAATTAAGAATTACTCCTGATTGATCAATTATTGTGATTTATATGGCCTTAGGAAGTGGCAGCTCTTAATCCAGATACAAAGGGTCACTAATTTCAAAAAGAAATAAAAAAACAAATTAAAATGGTCTACTCACAACTGTAATTTCAGGTTTATGAAACCGTGCCATATAGCCGCCATCAAAGTGTTGGCTTGCTGGAAGGTTCCTCCAGCCCAGCCTCTAAAGACCCACAGGAAACAACACAGCATAGCTAACCACCTGGTGAGCATTTATTCTGGGCCAAATTTACAGTATTCAGACACACAAGAATATTTTCTTTATTTATGGCAACTTTATCCATATTTTACAGAAGAAAACAATGCTAGATAAGAGATAAGAAGCTTCTCCAAGCTCATGAAGCTAGCAAATGGTAGAACTAGAATTCAAAAGCTGATCTGATTCCAGAGTTCTTGGCTCTTAACCTCTGCATATACTGGCTGCCCTTCTAATTAACTTGGTGTTCGTCATTCTCCTGTAAACACAGGTGTCACGTGTAAACTCCCTAGAGCCAGGGAGTTTACTACGTACTAGTTCTCTGGGTATCCTGACTTATCTCAATTAGGCAGAACTCAGTGCATACCCAACAAGTGAACATATGTCTACTCGTGGTTTCTCTTCCCCGCTATCCCCTTGTATCCTGAGAACTCATATAACATGAAGATGTTTTAACAAGTCGCAACAATTGTATAGATCATGCTATATAATTTATCCCCTATCCAATGTTTAAAATCAACGCCTAAGCATTTTTTGGATATGGGTTGCATGTATTTGGCTAATGGATCCTCAAATCACTATGTCTGGAAACATATATCCATTTCCTAGCAAAAATCATTCTATGAAAAGAACAAAAGACTCTTTTTAAATTAGACTGTTGGCATCAATTTTGCTCCACCCCAGAGTGTCTCCAAACATTGAAAAATAAAAAATAAACGTATTTAGCTTGTTTTAATAGCTGACTTGCATTTTTCTTTTGAGGGGTGGGGGAGTGCCTAGGAAACCAAACACTCTTAGGCTTTAAGTTCTCCCGATCCCTGAAAGCTGTCAAATGACCCACTAGGGCTAGCAGGAAAGAAGTGATGAAATAAGGAAATCAAGAGAATCAAAAGAGCCAAAAGGGCAGAGGGGAGTGCCACTCTCAGGAGAAAAGGGGTGGGACCCAGTTTCTACGCAGTTCACGTGGTCATCAAAATAGACTTTAACAGGGTAAAAGTCAGAGGTCTCCATTGAGCACTGTGGCACATGGCATGGCAGACTCATTCCATACCAGCTGCTCTCCACTGTGAGGCTCAAAGGAATCATTAATCCTCATTAAAAGAGAGCAAGCTGCAGCAGCTACCCACACTGGAGTACTCAGAGTTCCCAGTGAAAGTGGCATAATTGCAAATCAGTGCTTGCAGCTGCCACTCTGCCCCTGAGTCTTCCTATTTGCAATTCCCATTGACAATTCCTGATTGTCAACACTCTTTCTGCCTGTTCAGAGCACCCTGGTCTATAGGCACTGTGCTTAGTTTAGCTCCACAATGATGTCTGCCTACTGCTTGGAAGGGTTCCCCTAGTGCTCGCTCGTGTTACATATACTTCAGAGATTAGCATTTAAGTCAGGTCATCCCTAACACACCTTCCAAATTCAATAAAAATGCATCTGGCTCTTTTTGTGTTATAGCAACAGATGAAAGGACAAAAACTTCCTTTAAAAAAAACCAGATAAGGTTACTGCTCTCAAAACCCCCATATTTAAATATAAATGTCTAGATATCACATGTAAAGATGACAATATAAAATATATTTGACCTGTATTATTGTCAAGAGTTTGTTGTTTTGTTTTATTGTCCTCAGGATATTACCCAAGAATTAATTTTTTTACTTACTCGTCACTCAAAAATTTAATGCGGACATTGGTTACTTCTAATTTATTCTTCATTTTAAAATGCTTTGTGGAGTGGATTACCCAATTAAATCTTCTTATGAAAGGAAGACTCTGAGGGACAGATTTAAAACTTGTTTGGAGTCAGAACTCCCACAAAAGTACAGTGTCAATACAAAGTAAACTCTAACACGGGCAGAGGATGGGAGAGACACTCTGCCAAAGAGAAGCGCCCAATATCCCAACTGCAGGGTTTCAGCAGGAGACAGATGCCTCTGCATTTCTATACCTGGTGCCATATGCTATGAGCTTGTAGAAATGAGAATGTTAAGTGACTTTTAAAAGGAAATATATAAGCAGGTGTCCACTTTGTGATATTTGAAATTCAAAAGAAACTTTTAAATCACTAAGTTTTTCATTCTTACTGTTTACTGAAATATATATATACACACACACATACATACACACACACACTTTGGAGAATTCCAACATTACAGAAATGTGGCATTAAAGTTCCCCATAATCCCACCAAACAAAATAACTATAGTAACCGTAAACTGTTCATTAGCTTTAGAGTATTTTTCCCCTGCAAAGACTGATATAAATGCCTTAAAAATAAACAAATTGCGTCATACCATGTTTTATTTTTTTGTTTCCACTGGTTTTTCTAGTAAAACGTGAAAAACTTGCTAGGTAAATTCTGCAAGAGTTGTAGCACTCCATACTGTCCACTCCTCACCTAAGCTTTATGTTTATCTGACTAGTATAAAGTGATGTATGTTAGAAAGATATTCACTGAAAGCTAGTTTTGATAGGAAAATAAGGAAAATAATCGCAGTAATAAATATAACAAAGCCCATACATCACACAATAAGCTATGCACAGTCATTAGAAAGAAATTAATACATAACATATTGTTTAAAGCAACCATGGACTAAAGGGGGACTATTTGGTTTTAATTGGTCACATTGTTAATTCTGGAAAGTATGTCTCCATGAACGAGTTTAAGATTTTCTCAATAATTCTATAGCAGTTCCACATTCTTGCTGATATACATAAACAAGAAGAAAACAGATTTCAGAAATGTTTTTGGTAACTTCTATATTTCGCTTTAAGTTCTTGCATCCTGTACAAAAATTTTTATTTGAAATAACAATTCTCCACCTTTGTACTTAATTGCAAAAATCCTTTATCTACATTGTTTCCTTGGTACACCCAGACAGCATGACAGGTAGGAAAGACAAGCAGTAAATACTCCTCCCACTCTAGAGATGAAGACTCAACATTTAGAATCCCAACACCAGAGTGAACACCTGGGTGGAGACCTAAACCTGGGTCTCCTGATTTAAATCTTTTTTTTTTTTTTTTGAGATGGAGTCTTGCTCTGTCACTCAGGCTGGAGTGCAGTGGCGCGATCTCGGCTCACTGCAAGCTCCGCCTCCCGGGTTCACACCATTCTCCTGCCTCAGCCTCCCAAGTAGCTGGGACTACAGGCGCCCACCACATGGTTCTTTCCATTTCAACATGTCTCTTCTAATAGTAAGGAGATCTGCTGCATTTCAGAGAAGCCTTACCTAATGGTATTAGAGTCTTCTGTTGCTGTAGTAAAGACTATTAAGGTAAAGTGAAAGTGATAAAAGTGGCTAAATCGGGGAATAGGAGAGGGGAAAATATGATATTCACTTTATTTTATATGTGGAGACTAAAAAAATGGACATGGACTGACTTATTGAGAGTGCAGCTATGCTAGTGAAAAGAGAGTCATTACTACCAAATGACAATGCAATAGTTTCAAAAACATAATTTAAGTGAGTCCATCCGGAGACAGCAAATATACAGCAAAAAATGTCACCCTTCCCCTTGTTTGTGTGCCCATGACAAACATCACTAAATGATCACAATGCTCATCTGCACTCAATCCAGGAATGTCCTCAGAATTTTTTGACACCATAATCCAAGGTGATATCACTATCATTGTATATACTGAAATTGATTTATAAGATGAAACTCTAGTTTCTACCTTTGGAAATGGCGAGTTGGAGTCCATTACTAATAATGATCTCTAAAATCTGCTTACATTTGCAGTTAACAAAGAATCTTCTAAATGCAGCTTGAATTATATCAAGTTTCTTTCATCAAAACAGAGTATTTGGGTAACCAAGACAACAGTTAGAGATTTCAAATTAACATGAATAGGTTTTACTTCTTAAACAGATAACTGCTACCAAACTTTTCATACTCCGTTGCTGAATATGGTAAATGGTTATCAGTCCCTGTGGAGGAGAGCAGTATAGTCTCATGTGTTTATTTCTAACATTAACCAAAAATGGATTATGCATATCTGTGCCTGTTTAGCAAAAAAAGTTTTCTGTATATAGTTAAGCAAGAAATATCAAGCCTTTCTTACTCCTACAATGAAAGAAAAATATAATTACAAAATCATTTGGTTTACAGCCTATTTTTTCTCTAAAATCAAACCAAAAATTAAAACATTTTAAACAATTTTCACCAATAATTTTTTAATTCACTGATAACATCTAAGCAAAGATCATAGATTGAATTCAAAGGAAAAAAGCAAATGGATCAGTGTTTTAAAAAGGACTCCTTTAGGAATTACAAACTGGATTACAAACTGACTTGGACTGACCAATTAGAGGTATTGATATAGGCATAGTTTCCAAGATATACAGACAGATGAATGCAGAAAGACAGATGTGTATGTTATTACCGTAGTGCATATATACATGTGTTTATATTACATATTTACATTTTCTAGCTCTATCTGCCAACGGTGCCTAGAAGCAATGAAATCTCAATCATAATGAGCACCCTAGCACCCATATGTTGGTTTCTAAACACTGTTCTCCACTAAATGAAGCTGGAGGTCCTTGAAAAAAAAGGACATGCCAGAAGTGGGACAAGGACAGAAGATTAACCTGGAGTATCTTGTGCTAGGAAGTAGGAAAGTGCTCAAAACATGATGAGAACATGTCAAAAAAAAAAACACAGGTTAAAAGCTTGAAAGAGCTCCATTTGGCCAAAACTTGGCCAATGTGACCACCAAATTGTAAAAACTCATGAGTCCATATTGATAAGAGAAAGAGACAGACAGATAAACAGATTAAATAGGGGAAAAAGGAGTACTCCTTCTTATAGTAGAAAGTCAACTAATGTGGAAGGATTGGAGTTAGAAAAATCACCACTTGTCAATCACCACAATAGTAGATTCAACCAAACACAGTCAATGGATGATAAAACCAGTGTGTGACAGTTTGAGGAGCAGCAGGACATTTACATAGCCTCAAAGCATCTACCTAAAGGAGAATTATTGATTATAAAGAAGAAAATAGTAACTTTACATTGGAGACAGAGAGATACGACTTTAACCAAGTGGTTCAAGTTAACATAAATAAAAGGGACAAATTCACCTCAGGTGAGACCTGACATGATGTACTGAGAAGGACACGCTATCACTTCTGTGGTATTCTTGCCCACAATGTATGATCTGGATCCATCCATGAGGAAACTTCAAACAGAAATTAAGGGACAGTCTACAAAAGATCTGGTTTAGATTCTTTAAAAATATCAACGGTATGGAAGACAAAAACTGAGCAATTGTTTGTTCTAAAGTAAAGGAAACTAAATAAATATGAAAATGGAATAAAACCCATGACAGTGGTTTTATTTTGCTATAAAGGGCATCATAGAGACCATTGGCAAGATCAGAATAAATTCTGAAGATTAGATAACAGTTTTTTACCAATGTGAATTTCCTGGTTTAGATTACCATACTGTTACATAAGAGAATTTCTTACTCCTAAAAAGTTCACACTGATGAATTTAGTGATAAAGAGTAGAGAAAGAAAAGAATAAATTAAGTGTAGTCGATGTTAATATTTGGAGAATCTGGGTCAATAGCGTACAGAAATCCATATCTACAAGTCTGAAATTATGTCGAAATGAAACATTTTTTAAAGGGGAGTCTTCTATTACTTTTTTTTTTTTAATAAATACTCCAGCTTAATTCACATACCATTTTGCAACTTTAGTGGGTCTCAGAACAGTATCTTCTCACCTAACAATAACAAGCAGTGAAATCTCACTTTGTCCCACCAAGTAGCCTGGCTCTGGGAGGGAAAGCATTGCTAATCCTTTCTAGCTGACCCTGTAACCAACCTTGTTAGCAGTGACAGTCCAACTAAACCAAAAATAAACAAAAAAAGAGAAGGACTGGTTTATACAAAAGCCTTTGAGTTTCCACAGCTTCTGTAATCATATCCTTGGGTCTTCAAATCATAACACTTGCAAGATGAATGCATATTTACAGAAGATTGTATGAAATAATGGTTATTGGGAATAGAGGGTTTAAGTCTCCCACTTTCATTGGATCCAGGGAATCAAGATTGCTATCTGAAAGCAGAACAGCGTTTAACCCACACAATTGCTACACAGACTCATTTATCACCAAAGGCAAGCCTACTATAACACAAAAACGAGCTTGGTTCTCCAAGCCATATGGCTTGAAGACTGGCAAGAAATATAGATGTGGAAGGCCTCTAGAAGTCTTTGAGAAAGAGTTGCAGTGGAGTTGCATCAGAGGAGTGTTTAACTTATAGGCAAGCCATGCCAAAAACAAAAAACAAAAAAAGTGGAGAGATAAATAATATATTGAATAGCACGTGCCTCAAAGTGAATTTGCTTTTTTTTTTTTTTCTTTTTTTGTGACAGAGTCTCACTCTGTCCCCCTGGCTGGAGTACAGTGGTGCGATCTCTGCTCACTGCAAGCTCCACCTCCCGGGTTCACACCATTCTCCTGCCTCAGCCTCCTGAGTAGCTGGGACTACAGGCGCCCACCACAATGCCCTGCTAATTTTTTGTATTTTTAGTAGAGAGAGGGTTTCACTGCGTTAGCCGGGATGGTCTTGATTTCCTGGCCTTGTCATCCGCCCACCTCGGCCTCCCGAAGTGCTGGGATTACAGGCGTGAGCCACCACGCCTGGCCAAATTTGCTGGTTTCTTAGTAGGTCTCAGTTTCTCGGTGTTTTCTCAGTGTGAGCATTTTGCCAAACGAGGTATTCACAGACCAAGCCAAACACTCCATATGGCGGTCAGCTGAGAGACAGTGAAGTGATCCAGCGCTGTGCAAAACCAGCTGGCTGGACTTACAAAGAGATGGTATGTTCTCCATGTGGCACCTCTCCCAAGAGAATTTTGAGGGTAATAATGACCTTAGGTGATTTTTCACCTTTTTGTCCTCTCCTAAATAACTTTCAGTAGAATAAGATTGGCCTAAAGTAGACTCCAGAGTCCACAGAGAAAGGTGGTGTGTTTGTGGATGAGAAAATCTGCTTCAGTTGGATAACCCACACTTTGGGCACAGGGAAAAATTTTTCCACAGGTCTCAAACTATTTGAAAGAATATGAGCATAGTTCCTTTAAGAAATCTGGTGATATTACAGTATAGGAGCCTTACATTGTCTTTAAAATATAGTTCAGACAGTAGGCTCAGAGGCAGAAAAACAAAAGGCACTGAGATATTTACAGTTTTGAATGAATATTAAAGACATCAGAGAGAAATTAAATTTAGTTTTCTAAATGCAATAAGTATATGCAATCAAAGGCGGGGTCAGAAGTTGTAAAAAGGACCGGGGCAGCTCACAGGTAAGAGGGGTGCAGGGAAGACACAAAAAAATCCCAAGCCAATACTGAGTAAGTCAGAACTTGCTAAATCCCAGTACCAAATGTGAGATGGAATAGGTATGACCAAAGTCTGCCCAACAAGCCCAGGGCAGATGGATACACACGATTCTGGGGGACAGCATGGGCCCTGCAGCCATGTGGGCTGGGAGGGCACTTAATCTAAGGGGGCCCCAGATTCCCAGCCCCAGCCCCAGGACAGGCCAGCTCAGGCTTTCTTATCAGGCCTTGGGAGCACTCGTGCAGGGACTCCAGTTAGGGCACATCAGGTAGGCAGTCTAGCTGGATGACAGGGATGTTGACAACTTTGTCTCTGAGCAACTCAATTCCTATCCCAAGGTTTGGAACAAGTCAAACCTCTACCTCAGTGATTGTCCCTGATGCCCCTGCCACTCCCCAGTGAGAGTTTCAGCAATCCGCAGGGGCATTTTTCACCATCACAACGATAGGGGTATGTGCCAGAGATGACATGAAGAATCTCCTGCAATGAAGAATGGTTCTGCCTCCAGCACAACTTTCACATATCCCACCAGATAGTCGTGAAGATAAAGTAACAAGCTTTTTATAATTACCTGAGCATAGACCTAACTCTGTTTTGCATATAAACACAAAAGAGTTTTCTGCAGTGTAAATATACACACATTGTACACCCACATCCACAGCAGCATTATTCAAGATAACCAAAAGGTCAAAGCAACCCAAGTGTCCATCACTGGCTGAATGAATGGACAAAACGTGGTAAATACAGACAACAGAATGTTATTTAGCCTTAAAGGGGAAGAAAATTATAACGTGCTACAACAGGCACGAACCTTGAGGACATTATGCTAACTGAAATAAGGCAGTCACAAAAGGCAAATACTACATGATTCCGTCTATAAATCAAATTCCTAGAGACACTAGGAGTTGAGGTGGGGAGGGTGTTAAGTGTTCAGTGGGTGTAGAGTTTCAGTTGAGGAAGATGAAAAAGTTCTGGAGATGGATGGTGGTACAGGTTCTGCAACATAAATCAGTGTAGTTTATGCCACTGCACTGTCACTTACAATGGTTAAAATGGTAAATTTTGTTATGTATATTTTACCACATGTATGTCTTGCCATATATACATATACACACACAGATGTTTCAAGGAAAGCAACTCTTGTATAAATCATAGCAACACTGTAGTTGCCTGTGTCAGAACTTAACCATGACCTGTTCACTACCATGGAAATTCACATCCTGTACAGCAAGGCCATTAATGATGCCTGGGCCACCAGCAGCAGCCTCTTGTATCTGGCAGCATCTGCAGCCACGAGGTGCATCCCAGCGAGTCTATACAGAGGTGCGAGCATCTGACAGTGCCCTGGTGTCGTCTAGCGTCACTGTGCCAAAACACTGGCACACTGATATATTTTATTATAAATTATCTTCCTTTGATTTTCTTTTATGCTACAGCCATATATTTTTACAATTATTTGTGTATGTATGCATATAAATGTTACTTGTAAATTTCATTTCACCACAGTATTGGTGGAATTCCAAAATGTTTCTTATAAAAAACAGGGAGGAGCTGGGCTGGCCCTGATGTGGGTGAGAGCCACTGCCCTGGGCTCAGAGAACAGATACCATTAAGAGCAGAGGAACTCTGCAGCAAAGAACAGACTCAATTAGTATCTCTGGATTTAATAATTCCCCTTTGCAAGAATTAAGGGTCTTATGGTGAAGATCTGGTGGTGGTTTGCCCACTCCCCTGAAAAAGAAAACATATGGTGGAAAACTAGAGACTCTGACTCTTCTTACTGATGAAACACACACACACACACACACACACATATACACACATTCTCTCTCTCTCTCTCTCTCTCTCTCTTAAAATAATCACATTCATGCCTCCTGGTAATAAACTCAGACACAGACGAGGTAAACCAGAGAACATATTTTCAGTCATGGGAATCACTGTATCATGTCAAAAAAGATTAGAATTTGACTGCAAAGGGCACAGTGTGTCAATTGCAATTACACATATATCGTTTCTCTATTGTGGTCATCCTTCTTTCCATCTCAACACTGAGACATGATTAATATTTTACATACTGTCCAAAAGAGGAATGTGACTTACCAGAAACCGTACTGAACATTTCAAATACAGATCATCCTTTGCCAAGAGAAAATCCTGCCCAGCTGTAGATTTCTCATTTGCAAAACATAAGAGCAATGAAATTCCATTACTTAGAGAAACTGGCTGTTCCACCAAACCCTTGGCAACGGAAGCTGTACTTATCTTTTTGAACAATAGTCTCAGAAAATGTATTCACTCTCAAAAAAGACAGTAAGGAACGCATTTGAGCTCTTAGGAAAGCACTCTTGCCCAAGCAAATTCCTGTTTGCTCTCCTGACCTGGGAAGTATAAAGACTGACTCTAAACCATGCAGCAGAAACAGCTCCAAGTTTAAGAACCCTTCAGACCTTCAAAGGGGATGCAACAATATTAATAATGTCCTTAAAACAAAATCAACTATCATTTTAACATGTAAGTTAGCACATCACACTCCCTCCCTCAGGGGAGGGAGCCTCACACCCGAACTAGTTCAGTTTGCTTTCCCTGTGAGATTTAACTGTGTATTTGCCTGAGGATTTTAAATTATCCTGAAGCATACTGCACATTGCACGATGTGTCCAGATGAGACTGGACACGCAAGACTTTGTTCTCAGTCCTGCTGAGGCTCCTTTCCCCAGAAGAAGCCTGTGGCCACATTCCAGCGAGTGACATGAACTTCACTTATGGCTTAGCTCATGGTCCTCGTTCCCACTCAGTCTGAAATTTTGAAATGGGCCATGAAAATACTCAGGAAATACACACAGTATGAAAATGCGTGTGGAAAACAAACATCCACTGGTATCAGTGCTATTTTTCTGGTTTCTTCTATTTGCACTATATTACAGCTACGGCCCATAGGTGAATTTCTTGTGGGGTCTGGCGTATCATTGCAGATTCTCAAACGTACTTTTTGCCTAATAGGAAAGCCAATCAATTTAGCCCATATACGTATCCATCCAAAGAGCGATGAAAATGGTCAAAACACCAGTAAAAAATTTATATCAAACTTTATATTATATCGAACTCATCACAAAATTTATATCAAACTCATTTATATCAAACTTTGCAACAAGAGCCCATATGAAGAGGCAACAAATCGTTCTCTCCCTTTCAGTGACTTCAGAGCATCCTAGAACACTGCAACCCTGTTACAAAGTGTTGCCTTGGTGGGGCTGAGAGATCCACTTCCCCTACATGAGTCTACAAACCTGTTGTATAAAAGTTTGAAATGATGAATGAACTGAAAATGGAGTGAGTGATGATATGTGAACTCTAATATCAACCTCTGCCTGCAAATCCCTGGGCAATCAGGTTGTACAACTAACAACAGGCTAAGAGGACGAACATAACAGAGAAAACAATGCATTTGTAGAATTAAGTGTGTGCTGTGAGCTCTGAAGACATTAGAATGACTCCAAAGCTGACATAATTGTACCCTGGTAATCAATATGTACACGGTGCACAATTTGTACAACAGGGATTGTTCATCTGGTTCTGACACCCAACTCTCCAATGGTTTCCGCGCGAAGCTGTAACTGATGCATACGAAACAGATTCAGGTCCACATGAAAAAAGCCAAATTGTGAACACTCCACTCATAATCTGGCTTTTCTACATTTAACAAAAATTTAACACCAAGGCAATCAGCACTCAATCTGGTTCCACACAATGGGAGAAGTGTGACTCCAGCTCAACCATCTACCACTTTAGGCCTCCCTCCCCAATCAAACGTCTTGCTTTGAGCTGGATGAAGATGGGATGGCATTTAGCCTATTAAAAGACACTAGCCAGTATTCACATACCTCAATAATCCTGTCATGAATTTGCAGGCCTCCTTCCTTGGCTGCGGGCCCAGTGTCAACTATCTTGGATACAAAGATTCCTTCACTGGATGATCCATCGTGGTTATCCTTTGGGTTAAAAAAACACAAGCATGAATGCTAGACATTAAGTTGAGCATGAAAGTAAAGCTTGCACTCTTAAAACAGTAATTGACTCTTGCTGTGTCAAAAGTGGCAATAGGGTAAAAGGTATTTGTTTCTCCTAATTTTTGTTTTAAACTAAAATAAACACACAGTAAAATATTTCAAACCACACCAAAGGACATAAACTGATGTCTCCCTGCCATCTCCAACCCACTGTCCTTCTTCCCCCCATGGTAGCTGTTTGACTTTATGCATCCTTTTGAAAACATTTTAATGCATCATCTTCCTAAATATGCATTTGTTCCTTTTTGCATACAAATGCAATTATGGTAGTCTGACTTTTATGTCCTTACCTCTCTCATTTAACCCTAAAAATCATTAAGATCTTCTGCTACCAATTCCCCAGGTCTGCCTTACTTCTTAAAGTGACTGAACAATATCCAACAAGAGGCTAACACTGTTTTCACTTGTTGTGATTAAACAATGCTGTGACAATACTCTCCTGCTTGTATTTTAAATTATCTCTGCTATTATAGTTCTAGGGCAAATCCCTAACAATGGAACTGTTGGGTCAAAGGATATGTACATTTCATAGATATTGCCAAATGGCTTTTCAGAGTTTATACTGATTGTTCATTAGATAGTATTTTCCCACATCCTCATTTGCACAGGATGTTATTAAGCTTGTAAATATCTAATAATTCGACTGTGAAAACAGATACTTTGTTTTTGTTCCAATGCACTACCATCACTCTAGTCCCAATACATTCTGATCTCCGACCTCCTTGAATCCCTTTAGATCTTTGAATTAAATGTCAGAACTAAAACTTTCTGGGAACGACGACAGCTCACTGCTCAAACTCCTTCCTTTCTTTAAAATCAAAAGGCTCCAACAAGCTCATAAAAAACCCCCACAGCTTGTTCATGAACTTCTTTTCAAACAGTATTGCAATGAGTTCTCTCCAAGTGTGTGGATTGAATTTCTAGCGATTAACAGATGGATTTATAAATTAAATGGCACAAGCATGTGATATTTCCAAACAAAATCATTTGAAATGTAAGCTCAGAATGTTCCACAAAACTCCAAAATCTAGTCATGGTAAATTCCTTGCCGCATGTCATTAGAAGATTTATTTCAATAACAATTACTCTGAATACAAACATATAAAAATTCCATTTGTTAAAAATAACTCTGAAAATAAAACATTTTCCTCTTTAAACAGCAAAAAACAAAAGCAAAAAACAATCCCTATATTCTAAAGAGGGAAGGGAACGACTTCAAGTGTGATTCAATCTACCCCTTCAAATGCAACAGCAATAACTAATGTTGGAAAAATGTACATTTCTCAGTCCTTCTCTCCTTCTTCACACTTCCCCAAACACACACACACACACACACACACACACACAGAGTAAAATGTTATATGATTCACCAAAAGAAACCAAAATCACAACCTAAAATGAGCATTAAGTGTTTTTCCCGACATTTATCCCCACATGACAAAGATATGTCTCTAACTGGCATCTGGATTCCATCAATGCTCTTTCAAGAGAAGGGTCAGGGAGCCTGTGGGTGCTGTGTAGGATCAGCTATCCTCAAAAGGCATCCCTGCCTAGCATCACAGTGCCCTGCACAGGCCTCCTGTACGCTAACCCTTTACCATCTGAATACCTCTGTGCCTCCTTCCTCTCTCACGGCAGCCTTACTGATGCACTAGTCTAAACACATCTGTGTAGCTCCCTACATGCACACCTGAAATGGATGTATAAAACTACACAGTAGCTTCCTTTACTGAGCACAAACTAGATACCAGGTACATAGTGAGTGTTCTATGTGCACTGTTTAATCCTCACAGTAACCACAAGTGATAAGTACTATTATTATCCATTCCACAGATGAAAAACCTGAGACAGAGAGAGGTTCAGTAACTCACCCAAGGTCACACAACTAAAAAGTAGTACAGCTCAGTTTCAAACTGAGGCGAAGTGGATCCTCTTGCACATGCTCTGTGTGCAATCTAGTCTCCCACTGAGAAAACCCAAAACACACAGGAATTCAGAAGTCCAACATTTCAGGCTATGGAATATTCCACTAGATGAACTTGAAGAGTCTCAATGGACCACAAAAGATTTATGAACAAGCTTGAGTTCCCTAAGAGGTGATGTCAATATATCAAATGAAAAGAGATCTGTGTTTACTCTGATTTAACCACTTTGCATTTCTTGGCTGGAGAGAAAGAGGGAGATAGGGGATGGGATTTTGGCTTTCGTTTGTTTTGCAAAATACCACACTGCACATAAGCAATAACTCTTAAGGAGCACTAGAAAGCTCAAGCAAAAATCAGAAAGGAACCGAGGCAAGAACAAACACCAGAAGTCAGATTAAATTGAGGCAGTGGTGAGGGGTGGGAAAGGATGCAAAAAGCACATAAAGCAGGCAGGGCATGGCAGCTCACACCTGCAATCCCAGCGCTTTGGGAGGCTGAGGCTGGTGGATCGCCTCAGCTCAGGAATTCACGATCAGTCTGGGCAACATGGTGAAACCCCATCTTTACGAATACAAAAAATCAGCCGGGCATTTATGGTCCTAGCTACTCAGGAGGCCAACGTGGGAGGATGGCTTGAGCCTGGGAGGCAGAGGTTGCAGTGAGCTAAGATTGTGCCACTGCACTCCAACCTGGGTGACAGAGTGAGACCCCCATCTCAAAAAAAAAAAACCAGCTAGATTTTTCTCTTAAAAGGTATCTCTATTCTAAGTTTGTTTGGCTCCTCTCCTAACACATTTTAAGTTAGAGTTATTTATCAAGGTGAACTAATATGACTTGGAATTTGTTTTGCTGGCTTAAGTAAGAGAGAAATGAAAGGGACTGTTTTCATAGCAGGGGTACCTAACGATAAAGCACACTTCCCAAAGGCTTAGGTGAAAGGTTTGATACAACAGACTAGCTGCTGTTTCTTTAGGGTTGAGGACTAACAAATGATATGATTTTGCTAAGAGCACTGCATACTGATCACGCAATGAAAAGCCTTACGTCAGAGATATGGCTGGGCTATTTCACAACCCAACCAAGCATCTAACACAGGAATTCCTTGGGAAACACAGACATCATTTGTACTGTATTCTTCTAGTAACTAATAACGTGTGTGCGTTGTTGCTCATCTTGGCTTTTTAACATGTACTCAATGACCTGCCAGATTTTCCAGGCAACAGTGCAGAATACATTCAGGTTTCATGATGCTATTTCTGCTAATCAGGACAAATTTTGAAAACCACTATGGCAAACACATGCAGGTGGAATTAAATTTTCCTCTGGGAGCCATGCAGGCAGTTCTTGCAAAAGGACCACATAAACTGAAAATAGCAATGCAAGCTACAAAATCAGGTCTGGCTTGTACTCAAATCACCTTTTGTAAAAAAGAAAAAGAAAATAACTGAAACATGCTCTTTGATAAGCACAAGGAAGAACTGTATTCCAGTGGGGCTGGAATGTCACTTTGCACCTGATGAGTGTGGAAACTGAACACCATCTTCACTGGCTTTAACACAGTAGGTTTCCCAACGATCACTTGGCCACAGGCCTCTCCATTTTGAGCAATTTCCAACATTAGGCTTTGGTGTGGTTTAGACCTGGGGCAGAGAATAGGTCTTCTTGGTTTGGGTTCTTTTGTTTGCTACAGCTTGTGAAACATCTAATTGTGAAGTGAATCTTAATTTATTGAAGTTGTTTCTCAAAACTGGTAACAAAGGGTGGAGGAATAATTATGAGTGTAAACAAGAACAGCCAACTCATTTGTGCTAAATGGCAAAACATGTTCTTGATGGTAAATTGTACAACATGGGCTCATGTTTTGACCCACTGGCTCAAGTCTGACCCTGCTGCTTCCTGGAGCCAAATGTCTAGATATTTGAGTGCAGCTTGCTCCCTCAGTCCCTCCTAAGACTGGAGAGTGCAGCAGACCCCTGGCAGCAGAGACTAAATCAGAAAAGCACATGATGGCACACAGCCTGGGATCTTAGTCAACCGGTAGAAGGTAAAAATAAAAATATACCAACCTCACGCAGTTCTACAGTTTTTTAAGAATTCCACAGAGAGAATACAAGAAACACAACTATGTGATCACATCCCTGGGGCTCAATAAAGTGGGAATGATCCCTGTCCCCATCTACCTTCATATTTATAATTTAGTCTCATCATTTACAATGTTCTTTTTCATATGTATGTTGGATAAGACAGATAATGTTCATCATTTTAACAACTACAAATCACATAAAGTTGTCGTTTCTTATAATAAACCATTGTTTTGGTTTGTTTTTGAAACTGCGGAATGGGCTAAAAGCAAAGGGAATTTAATCATAAATCTCTTTGTGTCACTCCCTTCAACTGAAGCCATGTGTTGGCCACTCCCACCCTACGTAATTTAAATCCCAGACTCAAGACTTAGGCCCTTTGGGGTCAAGCCCTTGTTTTCTTCACCAGCCCTCTTTCTGACCACTTCCCTGCCCATCCCTCAACTCTTTCCATTTCCACACTCTGCTTACTTGCAGCTCCCCCAATTCCCAACTCTCTTCCTGCTCCAGGCCTTCTATGAGCGCCAATCCCCATCCCTGCAAAACCCTAGTGTCCAACCGCTTTATTTTAGCCCATGGGTCTTCACAGGTGGATGCATGTAACACAATGCATTGGAATGGCAGGAGAATATATTTGACATTTTATTCATAGTCCTATTTTAATTTTATTATTTAAAATACTCCCTCTTGTATGTAACTTTTAATAAGGCACATAACGTACTAGTTTGGTAGTGTGTACACATTATATATACAAATAAAATTTGGTCATCTGATCTAGCAAACTCTTGTTCAACCTTCTGAACTCAGCTCCAATGGCCCCTCCCCAGGACACCTCCTCCCGCAGGGTTAACTCATCCCAAGGCATCATTAGCTGGTGGCAGGCACAGAGTACATCAATGAGAGCAGTGCTATGCTCTCCCAACTCATCAGTCTCCCCATCTGGAGGTGAGCTCCATGAGGGCAGGGCACACACTATTCCCATCTGGATGGCTAGCATCTTCTTGTCCTTCAGGTTTCTGCTTACTACTATCTCCTCTTGTCTTTCCTGATAACCCAAGCTAATGATACTCTTTGCTTCTTGGCTGGTATCTGCCATGTGCCATCCACCCAGTTTGTTCCTTCACCGTACTTCTTCCAATCCAATCTGTAATTATTGTATTCACTTGCTTCTTGTCTGACATCCCCACCAGGACTCAATGATCACAGGGCCTCCGTCTTTCTGGCCTCCATTGTACCTCCTGGCCCTTAGCAAACAGCCTATGTTCAATACTTATTTGTTGAATGAAAGATTTTTGTTTTCTTTTCCTTTCCTTTAACTATTTTCCTTTCAAGCTAATAAACGAGGAGATGGTCAGGAAAAGAAAAGGGTAAGGGATGGGACATATTCAGATAATCCCCCTTGAAATGTGAGATTCTGAAACACTGCTACTCTCTGGAGCCCATTCTTTGAACATTTTCCCCATAATTAAACTGGCAGATTTGAGTTCGGCCTCTTCTTTCTAGAGGAGTGTCTGCTGATCAATGTGGTGGTCAAAGAGCTGCAGTGGGAGGAGAAAACAAAGGGATGCAGTCACCCACAAATTAGGGAATTGTCTCTGACTAATGAACAGCTGACAGAGCAGAACTCAAGATCAGGCTTCCAGTCTGCAGCCCACACTCCAGCTCGGTCTAGGAGGGTGGCTGGTTATCCAATTCCAACTGCACACATCTCATGCAACTTCATTCAGCCCAACTGCTGTACAATCAGAAATGTACCCCCTAATAAAAGAAAGAAATTCAAAAAAAGAAATGCACCCCCAGAACCAAACAGTTCAAATTAGCTGTTATATTACTAGGCCAATGCTGTTTTAGGAGACTACAAAATAAAAATCCCTAAGTGTGAAGATGTTAGATAGCCAATGAACTCTAATGACAGAGAGCAGAATGAAGTCAGCAAGGTTTCCTGCTCCTCGCTGTCCCCTTCAAACCTTGACCTCTCTTTCCAGCTACACCAGGAAAAGGAAAAACACATTTTAGTAATTAACATACCACACTCGGCCGGCCACCAATAATATTGAATCCCAGGGAGCCAGAGTCCCGATGCAGGACAAGAGTCAGGCTTTTGGTTTCTTCGCCCTGCAGGTAACAAATAAGATCAAATTTTTATTTACCAACAGGGAATAGATGGTAGGAATTTTCCTTCTATCTAAGTGTACTCAAGGACTACTCAGCTAATCATTACAAATCCTGTTATCTCTTGGGAAGTTTAACCAAAGAAACTTCTGGAACCCAATCTGAAATTCTGTCTTGTGTTTAAGAACTTATAAACATTTCTAGATACCATCTAACCCTGGAATGACCACATAAGAATGTCTGGAGATGTACAGACATGCCCAATGAACATTTTCTATGAATGACACCTTGGTCTGCAAATGCATCTTTCTTTTGACCGGCCCATCGTACGCAGGCTGTCTAGACGGCTACTTTCTGTTTGTTTCTCAACCATTCTCAACAGCAGCATTCATGTCATGTCATGAAAGGTTCAAATAGCAATCCTTTCGGAAGTGTGAGTGCATGCATGGCCCATCAATAGCCATCTCTGTTTGGGAGACTTGGGGAAAAATAGTGCATGAAAAGTGAGATGCAAACACAGAAAACAAAAAATCCTGAATCTTACTGAAAAGGGGGAGGGGGCATTTTCACAAAGTAATTACTGTCCAATCCACACGAGATGCAGAGCTGTTTAATAGAAAGCACTCTGTTTAAGGCTGGCCATTGTGAACCCCTTTAAATCAAACAAGTAGAAGTGACCCAGGCAGGTCACAGAGCGGAATGTTCGACAGTCAAAGGCAACAGAGATGCCAGGGAGAGTGTTCTCAACTAACACTCTCAAGTGACAGCAGACAGATAAAAATAGATTTAACCTTATGTGAAAACTGTCACGTAATATTCTTTGACATAAACATTCAACTCGCTGATACACCTTTGACATGTTTCCAATTATATGAATGATACGCAAAACATCGCAGCCTGTGGACTGCCTACAAATCGGCATTTGCTTCACTTAACGTTTTCTATTTAAATATGGTAGTATTCAAATGTGGTATTTCTTTTCCATATAAAATATTTAATAAGCTGTTTTAAAAATAACACCGACGGCTTATGACAAAAGAGATTTTACTCTGATATTTTTGCTTTCTGTTCAAACTTTTGTCTTCTACCTTTTCTGGGGAAATAAATGGCCATATTTGAAAGGCATGAATGCAACTCTCTGACTCAACCTCATTTGCAAAGGAAAGTATTGTTTCTACCTTTTCTGGGGAAATAAATGGCCATATTTGAAAGGCATGAATGCAACTCTCTGACTCAACCTCATTTGCAAAGGAAAGTACTGTTTCTACCTGCAGTGCCCTGTGAGTTTTCCGGAGCACTGCCTCATTTCTTGCTATGGCTGTCAATGTGCAACTCTGGTGTCACATTTTGCCAGGAGAACTGTGCCCAGTAGAGCTAAAAAAATATTATTAAAGATCAACGGGCTTCACCATGTAGAATTATCTCCACGCTTAAAGTCTTAGTAACCACAACCTCTTTCTCATGACTATTACTATACAGCAAAATTAAAAATATTTTCAAAACTTTCTTGTGAGCCTAAACATCAATTAGAAATACACTGTGAAAACAAAAAGGACAATTTATTGTGAGAAAAAGATACTCTGTTTCTGATGAAACAACTAGGTATCCTACAAGGACAACACAACATTCATTTCTTAAGAGTCACTTACTCAATATATAAAATACAGAATTATATATTAAAAAGAAGCTAGTCTCTATCAAGTTACTGTACCCAATGAAAAACAGCAGAGCCTCTTTAATGACAGCCTATTGGTTTTTAAAAAATGTTCTGATAGCAGCACCATCCAAAGCATCTATCAACACTGTCCCTCTTTAACCAATTTGAACTGTAGCAAGTTAAAAGGCGACTTTCACTGCTTTAAAAGAAAATCCAGAATCAACCTAACAGTTTTGAGATATAAACATGATTTTCAAATTAAAACAGTTTATCTCTCTCTACTTAGGACACTGAAAATCTAAGTCCATTTCTGACTTTGCTATCTTAAAGGGGTGAAAAGTTAGAAATACATGGGAATTTGGCAAGTTATCTTACATATCTTACATGTCTGGCTTTCATAATTAATCAATGATAGAAACTGCACAGTTACACAGTAATCCAAGGCAGATGGCTTCAATTTGACAATCTCAAGTGATGCACGAAGAAGAATGCACAATCACATGATTTAAAAGATTGGTTTTCAATCTACTGTATGATAACCACTTATTCAAAAAAAAAAAAAAAAAGAAAATAATCTTATCACATTGCGTTGACAATGATAACAGCTAACATTTACTGGCTGCAAACTATGTGCCAGAAACTATAATGAGGATTTAAGTGCTTTATTTCATTTTTTTAATCCAACCAATCTTAAAAATTGCACTATTACCATCCTCATGACATAGGTGGGAAGACTGAGGGACGGTGATTAAGAAAGCTGTCCCACGCTAAGGAGCTAGTAAAACGTTGAGCTGGGATTCAGACCCATACTTCCCAATCCTACACCTTAATTACACTTCTATACTATCTCTTTCTGTGTAGAATATAGAAAATAATTCCACAAAGGTTAGCAACATCTTAGGTCCTGCTCAAGATGGTTTTATTGTTGAAATTCCAAAAAGGAACTTACCCAGGAGGCCAGTATCAGAACAAAATTCCAAACTGTTTACTGAACTATTTATCTCCAAAGGAACCAATCTGAGATGTGTGAAGACATCTAAGTCCAGCCCTGTCCTCAGAGATTTCTCCCAAGGGATAATTAAGACAATGTCGGAAACACAACATTCCTCGACCAAACAGCATCTTGCAAAGAATGTTTCTGAACAACTAAGTTGACCTTCTGTGCTTCCTTGCCAGATGCAATTCCAGGGAGAAACAGCGGTGTTCTTATTTTCTATAAGCATCTTGATCTAGTCTACTGTCCATAAGGGTCAGACATTGGCTTTAGGTTGCATTGCCAATTTTAGGGCAACATGTAGAAGATTCAACACAGGATGCAGGGAGGGATAAAAGAAAAGTTCAGACTGGGCTGAATTCCTTTTATTTCTCCAACTAATTACCAAAGGTTATTTGCTATTCTTTGACAACTTGATTCTGGTTTTTCCTTTTCATTCCTTTCCCCACAAACAGCCTTAACTACTTTAGTTTAACTTCTAATTTTTCAGAAGTATTAATTGAGATTGTAAACAGATATTCTTCATATAAAACATTTAACACGTTAACATTAATCTGTTCCTAGGGTCAGAAAGGTTCAGGATAGAGGGTACTTAAATAATTCTCATTCAATTATATCCCACCACTTGAAAAGAGGTGTAAATGGGATAAGGGCAAAGGCTCTTATCGAAGCTGCTTTCCCGACTGTTCACAGACATGGTAACTGTGACAGGCAGCAGCATCTTTCATTTACAGGAAAATTTAACCAATATTGGTCTGTTTAGGTAGTTTATCATAACCCATGATTTGCAATGGTCTCAAAACACAGTAAAACAAAGAGGGAAATGAGCCCAACTTCACATAAACTGATAAACCAACAAACACTATCAATGCTCTAAACCTGGAAAAACTGAGGCTCAGAGAAAATCACACACTTGCTCAAGATCACAAGACGGCAAAGTGGGAAGGTCATGACTGGAACCCAGGTCCACATGTGACTCTGGTGCCTATGATCTTTGTACTGTGCTGGTAAATGTTTGCACCCTATTCTAAATCCTTCTGCCTCCAAAGACTGAGCCTGGCATGACAGATCAGACAATTAATTCATCCGGCAATTAGAGTTTTAAGTAAGGCTTCTTTGGACTATGCAATAATAATTGCAAAGATTAAGAATGTCTATTATACCCTGAAAAGTATAAGAAGACTATGCCATGACAGGAGCAGCATAATGGTGAAGTTCTCAGACCATTATGTCCATTGCATCTGGCAAGGAAGCACAGAGGTGAACCTGGTTGTTTAAAAACATTCTTTGCAAGATGCTGTCTGGCTGAGGAATGTTGTGTTTTGGACATTGTCTTAATTGTCCCTTAAGAGAGATTCTCTGAGTTCAGGGCTGGACTTAAGACGTCTTCAGGCATCTCAGATTGATGCAACATCAGAGTCAGAACCTGCGATGTTTCTCCTCATCCACAGAAAGGGAATGATAATGGTTTCTTCTCATGTCACCAGTTCTCATGTCACCAGGTTACTAGGAGGCATGACTGAGATAGACAGATACCAAAAGATTGTCTCAGTACGGCACCTGGCCAATAATTGGCACCCAAAACACAAGGTACAGTGCTAAGCTGGACATACACACAGCTCAACAGTGAGGCCACGATGCTCTTTTCCCACATACGTTACTCTTCCACAAAATCTAGGCAATGGAGAATGCCTAATCTTGCTTTAACTTAGTCTAAAGCAAGTTTGGAAGAGCTGGGGCCTGAGAGTTAAGTAAATCAATATCATTATATATTCCTAACTGTGTCTATCTTTTTCCATGACTGGAAGAAGAGTGGCACATTTTAGACCAGTGGAGAGACCACCAGGTAGACAATTTTTATTCTGAAGGTGGTAGGAGGAGACATGGGAAAGAAGACGAGGGGCGCAGCTCAGCTTGGACTTTCAGTGGAACACAGGTAAGACAGGAAGATGATACCGACCAAGTGGGCTGTGGGCCAGGAAAAGGGGAAATCACATACATAACATGGCCATACCTGGAAGGGAATGGCCACAGAAGCAAAGGGGATGGGAAACAGATTTTGACTCACAACAGGATAGGAGAAACATCAAGGCTAAGAAACAGTGAACTGAGGAACAGTAGAGGCAGAAACGAGCTGGGGACTCTGGGAGCACAGGGAACTTGGGGATTGCTACACACTACAGACTGCTTCACGGTCTAGCATATTAGTGGGTCTCAATGGGTTGGTATGAAAAGAAGGTGAAGAACAGAGGAAAAACAACAAATGCAAATGGAATGGCACTTCCTTGGCAGCTTTCACAGAGTTGCCTTCTATTCAATAACTCTTCCCAGAGGTCAAGTGTCTCCTCCCTTCAGTAACCCCAACCCAGGAGACTAAGAAGTTCTCAAGAAGAACCTGGGATGCAGGGTCCAGAAGGGCGGTTCTGGTCATATTCTGGAGTCCAGTAACATCTCTGTTTCCTTGGGCTGGGCAGGAAGCTCTAAAAGATCTTTAGCACTCCAGCCCCCACCCAAACCCAATTCAAGAGGTTAGCTGGGCCCCTAATGCAATGTAGGATCTCCCTGGGAGAAGCTTAGGTCTTTACGATTGAGAAAAGGCAGGGACATATTAACCTTGGAGAAGGTGATGTGGGTATTCAGACCTTAACACTGACACGAACCATCCAAAGTGCCTAAGCCAAGCCACAGGCAGAAATGGAAGCTCACTTTTCAAGAAAAAACAGATTTTGTTTAAAAGAAGCTTTGCTATCATATTTGAACATGTAACTATTAGATCGATGTTAAAATTACCCCAAATAATCTTCTCAGCTTTCAACTCAAGGTTTAATTAGATAAGAATTGGCGGGGGAAGAAAAGTCAGTGAAAAATCAAAACTTGAATGTAATTCGAATGTCAAAAAGACATCTTATGGGGCTACATTTTTTTTAAGCATCCAAGAATGTGAACCATCTATTGGCAAAGTCCCTTTTCTCTTTAATATTACTCTGTCGCCATTCTCCTCCAAACCATCCAGCCTCAAAAGCTTGGATATGAGACATCTAATCAGTATGGTGGCTCGCAGGGTCCATCCATGCCACTGTCAATGTGGACTCTTTTTAAAAACTCCTTTCTGCCCAAGGACAGGTGTTCCCTGATGACGTCTGTTGTGGGACTCACAGCAGAGAACTGGCTAGACTGGAAAGCTGCACAGTGGGTTTTGAGAAATGTAACTGACTGACCGCTAGTCTGTGTGATGTAACACCTCACAGCCTTAGATTATGCAAAGCTCACAGAGACTTACTAGTCTTCACACAGTTGGGAAACAGCTCTGTCTGTTGACTAGTGACATGAAAGCACTGTATATTTGGCTGTTTCCAGGCAAAAATGTGCAGAGATGGGGGTTGAGGGGACCAAGAGGTAGAGCTGGCTGCCAGAAATTCTGTACTGAAGAACTGGTGATATCTTCGCTCCCTATGCTCAGATGCTTTTGTTCTCTTTGTAGTTAAAACTTCTAAATTCTTACTGGTAAAGCTGTTTGGACCAGCCTTGCCTTGTAATTCAACCCAGCTCTAAGGAAGTGATTCTTGCAGAAGAATATAAGAGGAAACTATTTCAAAGCCTAAGACTGAAGATAGTCATAAGGATGGTGCTTGAAATTAAGTGGAAATTGGATGAGACACTCAACAGAAGTATTAATGGATGTTTCTGTCATCAAAAAAAGCTATAGAGAGAATGAAGAGAGACAAAGGGCATGGGGGAACAGGTAAAAAAAAAAACCACACACACACAAGAGCTTTTCCAGAGTCATAGTATCTGCACAATAGCATACACAGTCCTAAGCCAAACATTTTTGAAAAATAATATGAGAAGACGTTTCAGTACTTTCCTAGTTTAAAAAAGTCTGCTGCTATATTTACACAACCTGAAAACAAATCCATAAATGTCCAATTTTTTATTTCCATGAGCTTGATTTCAAATTTTCTCTCTCATTTTTGTCACTGACTCATCTGCTTTTCTGGTGAACAACCACAAGCAATGCTTCACTATAAATGATACCAACGAACTTTTAAGGTGTTACAGCATCTTAACTCTTCCACTTGATCAAGGGGTGTGCTATGATCTGAATGTTTATGTACCCTCAAAATTCATATGTTGAAATCCTCATCCCCAAAGTGATGGTATTAGCAGGTGGGGCCTTTGGGATGTGATTAGGGATTAGTGCCCTTATAAAGGGGCCCAGGAGGGATCCCTCACCCTTTCTATGTGAGCACAACAGCAGAAAGACAGCTCTCTATGAACCAGAAAGTGGGTCCTCACCAGACTGAATCTGCTAGCACCTTGATCTAGGGGTTCCTAGCCTCCAAAATTATTTTTGTTTATAAGCTATCCAATTTCTGGTATTTTTGTTAGAGCAGCCTAAATAGACTAAGTCAGCGTGGTTTACAAATGTACACATCCAATTACCAACCAGAAGCATTTTCTTCCCTAAATTAAAAAAAAAAAAAGTGCTATATTTCGATGATTGTCCCCCCAAATCTCATGTTGATATCTAATTCCAACACTGGAGGTGGGGTCTAATGGGAGGTGTTTGGATTATGGGGGTGGACACCTCATGAAGCGATTAATGCTGTCCCAGGGTGGTGGTGGGCAGTGAGTGAGCTCTGCTCTATTAGTTCTTGCAAGAGCTGGTTGTTAAAAGAGCCTGGAACTTCTCTCCCCTCTCTCTCCATTGCCTCTTTTCTCTCCACGTAATCTCTGCAAATGCAGGCTACCTCTGCCTTCTGCCATGACAGGAAGCAGCCTGAGGCCTTCACCAGAAGCTGAGCAGAGGCTGGTGCCATGTTTCTTGTGCAAGCTGCAGGACCATGAGCCAAATAAACCTCTTTCTTCACAAATTACCCAGCCTCAGGTATTTCTTCATAGCAACACAAATAGACTAAGATAGAAAGCAGAGGCTACTCATCTATAAAACCGTAAGTGCACTTGCTTACATGAAGGTAGGAGGTTTGTCTGGCCAGTCTCTCCTTAGCTTTGTTAATTTGGGAAGGAAAAACATGAACAACCCTGTAACCCTCATGTTATTCATGAGCTTTAGCCCTCCCCCTTTACATCTTAGCCCAAATGAACTTGAATATCCCTCTTTCACAGATTTCCGCTATTGCAAAACAGATGGAGGATGGAAATTCAGAGAACTGGTCACTCACGGGCAGCAGGAGGCTTATAATGAAACCGAATCTTTGAGTAACCATCTCTTTTCTTCTAGATAACAACCGCTTCAAATTCCTAAACTTTCTTCAGTGATTTATTTGAAAAAATGTTAAAATCCTACAGGTGTCCAGCAATTAATAGACAGTCAAGAAATGCTTGATAAGACTTACTGTGCCCTTACAAACATCATCTCATTTTATCTTAATAACAACCCTAACAACAGGCATATTATGATCCCATTTTAGAGGTGAGGCAATTAAGGCTTAGAGGTTAGAAGAGCCTCCCAGGGGCCCTCAACAACACAGCAAAGGGAACACATGAACCCCCAATATCGCTGATCCCAGGATATGAATACTAACCACACACAATACACTAGCTCTATTCAGGGTATCCTGGAGTCAGCCTGTGGACCCAAGGCCTGCACCAACCTTGACCCACAGTCTGATGGGACTTCATCCCTCACCTATCCAAACACAGCAAAGACACGGGGCACCTAAAAACAGCTTTTAGCAGAATACTCAGGGTGCTCTCCTGCCCAGGAATCATCTCTGCACACACACTGCTGATGCCAGGGAAAAAGCTCATCACCGCCCTTCCTGGGGATGGGGTGGCTGCAAGGTCTGCAACATACAAAGATTATGCGATGCCTCTGCTCTTTAAGTTTCCTGTAAATATATGCATGGAATGAGTGAGAAAGGTGGCCGCTCAGGTCCATCTGGTAGTTATTTTCTTTATAAGAGTAATCATTATGTTATACCACTTCCCTTTCTTATTGGAATAGGCTTATTAGGACACTATTAGTCAAGAGGAGACAGAGGCTAACTCATGGCATAAAAGCTTGGGTGAGCAAAGAATAGTAAGACTTGTGTTTTCAAAGGCATACGTGGGTGTCTGATTGATCCCCTGGGTTAAAGCTGCTCAATTTTACCTTTCTATCAAATGGTGCCAACCACAGGGCCTGGCACTAGGGGTATGAGAATGTAAGGAGCTAAACTGCAGAATCCATTTGGAAGAACTTCACTTCATTCCTACCGTTAACCACTCTTAAAGTTACCAGGATAAAAATTAAAGAGATGTGCTCATATTCCATCCAGGACATCATCTCTTTTTTGTCTAAATCTATTTTTTTTCTTTTACAGGGTCTCGCTCTGTTGCCCAGGCTGAAGTGCATTGGCACGACCCGATCTTGACTCACAGCAACCTCTGCCTCCAGAGTTTAAGCAATACTCCTGCCTCAGCCTCCCCAGTAGCTGGGACTACAGGTGCACATCACCACATCTGGCTAATTTTTGTATTTTTAGCAGAGACAGGGTTTCACCATGTTGTCTAGACTGATCTCAAACTCCTGACCTCAAGTGATCTTCCCGGCTAGGCCTCCCAAAGTGCTGAGATTACAGGCATGAGCCACCGGGCCCAGCCTAAATCTCCTTCACAGCCAGGATCTGTTTTGTTTTGTACTCTATGTGCTCTACACTGGAACTATGTAAATGGGAACATGGTATGGGATGAAAACATTTCATGGACCAGAAGCCAACAGGCAAACTAACATGAGCCAGTGGAGGACACTTGACAAGTTATTTAACTTTGAGCTCCTGTTTTTTCATCTGTAAAATGGAAGGAAAAAGTCATAGGTAAGAGCACTTACCTTGCAGGGTCTGAGGATGAAATAAAATAATGCATGTACACCTTCAATCCAAACAGTACTTGGCATATATAATAATGGTGCTTTGAAAGCCTGTGTGAGACTTCAGAGAAGGACACCGCCCCAGGAAAAAAATTCTTATTTTGGTGACAGTGTGAGCTCAGAGATAGGCAACACTGGGTTCAAATCCCAGCTCTACATTTAGAATCTAACTTCTAGCCTTAATCTTTCAGAATCTGCCACTCCCATTAAAAAAAAGAGGTCTATCTAATGAAGAACATGGAGAAGATAACGTATGGCCATATAGAAAGCACCTTAAGTGTATGGCACCCGGTGGAACTCAATGAATATTATTTCTTTTCCTTTTAAGCTCCTTGGTCTACAGTCCAATGCATAATTGCCTTATAAATAGATTCTTACTCATCAAATATTTTTATAGCGAGGCAAGCACCATTTCTGAACAGAGAAAGAGCCACTTACAGATAAATCTCAACAGAATTGCCAATTCAAATTGTCTGGTTATGCTCATTTAATCCAGTGTAGCTGGGTAACATATTTGTAAACCAAATCCTAATTTTCCTTATGAATCACAGAAATGAAATAGAAGTGATAATCTATAATCTTTTTAGCAGAAGTGGGCTGTTTTGTTAGATACACTATGGAATGGCTCTATGCAGGAGATTTCAGAAAGAAAATATACTTCATGGTGAATACTCTAAATAGATACATTTCAAAGTGTTTGGACATCTGGAACACCTTTTGATACAATTGTCTACTAGATTTACTTATTTCCAGTTCTGAAAAGGACAAAATAGTTTCTGGGATTTGGGACTTTATAAAACTTGATCTGGATGGATCTAGTGGAACAAAAATAATGCCTCCTCTAAAGCTGGAAACAATTTTGTTAACTGGGGCGTCACGGAGAAACTCATTCTTTTTAAACACGAGCCCACTTTTGGTTAGCAACCTGAAAAGTTTTGATGACTGCCAAGACAGGCCTTTCAATCTTGAACTCATCACCAAATGAATACATACCAGGAGCTTACAGTGCACATGGCAATGGATTAGTGCCACAGACATGGCCCTGGACAAGTCAGACTCTTCCACTTATTTCCTTATGGCTAGGATAAATGCCATGCAGGAGGGTTACCAAAGTAAGAGTCTCAGGGCACCAGATGTAATCTGTGAGGTCGACAGGCCTGGCTTCCTCGAGGTAGTGATACTTGAGCTGAGATGAGAATAGAAAAAACGATTGTCTAGTGATAGGCAAATCCTAAGTGCAGACAGAAAGGCTGTGGGCAGGAGGGGAGAGGTGGAAATTTTGCAGTTACTTAGTGCAGAGTACTTGGTAAGATTGTTCCAGGTAGACAGACGGGCAAGTGCAAAGGCCCGGAGGCAGAAAGGAGCTCAGGTGCACATGCATGGACTCTCGAAAAGACATGAGAAGCTGGAAGAAGAGGATGAAGGGGAGAAGAATCCAGGCAGGTGGAGGCCAGCAGGATCCAGAGTATGTTGGACCTTATAGCCACCCAAGAGAAATGGGATGGCACAGGAGGCTTGAGGGAGAGTGAGAAAAGATTTACATTTCTAAGAGATTAATTACTGATGCTAGGTAAAGAAGGAATTGAAGAGGAGCAAGAAGATTTGTTGAGAAAAGAGTTATGGTCCAGGCAAGGGAGAATGTTTGAGACAAAGGCCAATTTTGCCCCCCAAGGGACATCTGGCATCATCCAGAAATATTGTTGATACCACTTAGAAAGTGCTACTACCCTCTAGTAGGTAGGTAGGCAGATGCCAGGGATGTTGCTAAACATCCTACAATGCACAGTTCAGCCTCCCACCCCCATCACCAACACACCCACACCCAAGAATTATCCACTCCAAAATGTTGGGAGTGCTGATTCAGAAACTCTGATTTGGACCAAGGTGGTCATTAGAGTGAGCTGGAGAGCTGGGAATAGATTCAAAATGTATTTAGGAGGTAAAATCCGCAGGATTCAGCCAGACTGGATGGGAGCTTAAAGAACAAAAGGCACCGAGGATGTATCTCAAGTTTTTCAGTCAATCCAAGGAAAGTTATGTTCAGAATTTTTCCTTTCCCAGAAAGAAAAGCAAAAAAGATGTTTGCTCTGGAGTGCTTCTGCCCTAAGAATCAGAGGGGTAAGTCAGGGTGGGAAACTGAGGCTGGGAGCAGAACTCTTTAACTTACTCAAGTGTAGCAATCCCAAGTCTGCTGCAGCTCAGATGTGGCCTCAGTGAGATCAGAGATGCCTGTCTAGGCTATGATTATTTGTCATTTAACTGGTAGGCAGTCTGGGTTTTAAAATTTTATCCTGGTCTTAAGAAATTTACGAAGGTGTTCAGACAATGGTCAGTAAAACCATAACTGTGTGAAGACCAATACATGTTTGGTCTCTATCTACTTGAGTGTAAGCTCCTCCTTTAGCTTAGCAAAAAGGACAAGCATCATCTGGGAGCTCATTGGAAATGCAGAATATCAGGCCCCTGGCCAGCCCTAATGGATCAGAATCTCTAGGGGTGAGACTCAGGAATCTGTGTTAAGCTCTGCAGTGACTCCAATCATGCTAAGGCTTGAGAATCCTTAATATAGCTCACATGGTAGAATAGAAGAAACAACGTCTATGCTGGTACAGCACTAACCCTAACTGCTCAGCAGGCGTCAAAAAAACTGAAACCTAAGATAATTTAAAGAATGCCGCATCATTTATGCAAGTGCTAGACTGCTGAAGAGCTGGTACTGAAAATCTGAGGGTTTCCAATCTCCTGCAGCTTATAACAGAGATGCAAACATTAGGGCTTATTTAAAAAAAAAAAATGTTGCACATGACAGTTTCCAGGACATATAAATCCTTCTGCCTTTTAGAAGAGAATAAACAGTACTCTGGCAGGAGCAGAGAGCCGGCCCAATGAAATAAACAAGTTCTTAAACAGCTTCCAGTGGGAGGAGTTTTATGGTTGATACAGGAACAGCAAAAGCGTTCAGCAAGGGCCACTGAGGGTTAATTTCAGGGCAAGGAGAGACAGCGAGCTTCCCTAAGGCCTCAGCTGAGGCCACCCCGGGTCTGAGGCCAGGGAAACCATCTAAGGCAGCTTCTGGGCCAGACCATCCTTTGCTGTTCTCAAGGCTGGCACTGAGGTTCGTCAAAGTTCCAAGCAGAGCTCCAACCCCAGAACAAATCTTTCTCCGTAAGTTTAAAATCAACATCTTGTCCCTAAGCTTAACATCCTTCTTTATGCTACCCACTAACCCAACAGAGCCTCAAAAACAGCCACAGTTTTGATTCAAGTATCATATTTTTGACTCTAAGAGAGATTTTACCCAAACACTCCAGAAAGAAAACAGAAAGTTAAGAAGAAATAATAAACTAGCTCAACAATAAATGATGCATAAACTCTGGGGCAGTGAATGGCTTATTTATAAATAAGTGTCACTTAAAACGACAAAGGAAGTCCAGATGACAGCATAAACAGCAGAAACTCGGGAACTCCTTCACCCTAAATCTGGCGCCTGATTGAAAACCAAGCTTTGCCCTCTGTTTCGGTGAATCCAAGGCTCACACCAGTCTTTTGTGTGCCTGTGAGGTCCTGGGTGAGCTGTGGAGCTGTAAATATTTGCCCTTCGCCCAGAGCTGGCCAGCTGCTGAGACTGCAGCTGACAGACAGGCCAAGGGCCAGGAAGGGGGGCCAGGTCGAAAACTTGCAGGCCTGGTGTGCACGTATGGAAGGGGGGCTGGGAGAGGGCAGGGGGAGGCAAACCAGACACAGGCCCCTGGGGGAGCCTCGGGCAAATATTTTCCCCTTTCTGCCACGCCATCTGGAGCAGGCAACCAGAGCAGTGGCAGCAGGCCCAGGCCCCTCCCCAGGAAGGCAGAAGCACCCAGCTGTTGAAAATGTGGCTTTTGCAATCACGGAAACCAGTGGTTCTCAACCAGGGCGAGACTTTGCCCCTCCAAAGGACACCTGACAATATTTGGATTGTCACGACTTGGGAGGGAGGCCAAGCATGCTGCTAAACATCCTACAATGTACAGCACAGTACCCCGCACCCCCGACTAAGAGTTATGGAGTCCAAAATGCCAATATGCCCCAAAACTGAGGACTCTGAGGTAGAATCCGAGTCCAGCTCTGCTCCCGCAGTCACTATTTAATTTTGGACAAGTTCTATAACTTCTCTGAGTCTGTTCCCTCATCTCAAAGGACAACATAGGTAATGCACGTAAAGTGCTTCCTATTGTTGACAGCACTTAATAAACACTCAATAAATGGTACTTGTGGTTGCACTGAGGGGTGACATGATAGTGGTTAAGAACGTGGGCTGGAAAGATGGGCACACAAAGGTTCAACACGCAGCTTTGCACCCAAAAGCTGTGGCCCAGGCATGAAACTGCACCTTAATGAGCCTCAGTTTTTTTTCATCTACTAAATGGGAAGGGTCACACCTACCTCACTTGATTAAAAAGGAAATGACTGGGAAGAATGCAGCACCCAGCCTGGAGCAAAGTAAACCCTCGCTCAAGGGGACCGCTCAGGTGGAGATGTTAAAATTAATTGTAGGTAACACTTGTTGAGCATTTATTTACTCTCTGCCAGGCACAGTACCAGGCCCTTCCACTAAAATCTCTCTCTGAAGCCTGACAAAAACCTTTCACACTGAGGGAAACTGAGGGACCTGGGAATGAAGTCAGTTCACCCAGCTGGTCAGCAAAAAGCCCAGATTTGAAAACAGTTTTAACTCCAGATAACTTACACTTAATTTTACTTTATACTTGCTGGGGGCAGAGTGGTCCTTTAATTCTTTCTGAAATCCCTGGATGAATACCTCAGGGGTGCCTGGCTGTGTTTTTACTCTGTATACCACGTCTCTAGGGGCCATAGTTTCCAACTTTAGAGAGGTTAAGCAGCTTGCTCAAGGTCAGCCAGCTAGCTGGCTGCAAAGCCCACGCTTGCATCCAGCTTTTACCCCAGCGGCCTCTCTTCTGGTATCCTTCTTAACTTACTCTACATGGCTGTGGGTTCCCTTTATTTTTTTCTGGAATCCTAGAGGATGCACGGATACAATTCACGCAGTGTGCCCATCTTTCCTCTCCTGAGTGTCAGTCTATAGGTTTCTGACCTCGAGAGGGTAAGCAACTTGCCCAAGATCCCCCAGCTGGTCTGAGCAGCAAAGCCTTTGAACGCAGTTTTGACTCTGGAGCTGCATTCTTCATTCTTATCCTACACTTGCTTGTGGATTCTTTTTCGTCCTTCCAGAACCCCTGAAGCTCTGCGGCTATACTTTACCGGTTACGTCTAGACTATAGGGACCACAGTGTTCCACCTCGGGCAGGTTCAGCGACCTGCACGTAGTGACACAGCTGGTAAGCAGTGGAAGAAGAGGGAGGATGCAGGGATGTTCCGGGGAAGCTCGGGGCATCCCTGTACCCAAAGGGATGGGGCGGGGCCCAGGGTCCCCAGGGACCCCAGGGAGCCTGGCTGGAGGTCAGAGCGGGTAGCAGGCGCCTACCTTGCCGCCGGGCGGCGCGGCCACGCAGCGGCTGAGCGAGTCGAGGCGCGCGCTGTATTCGGTGAATTTCTTCTGGTAGCGCAGCGCGGTCATCTGCAGCTCGAGCTGCGCCGCGGCCAGCTGGGCCACCAGCGACTTCTCGCGCTTCCCAGCGCGCAGCGCCTCCTTCTTGAGCGCCTTGTGCAGAGCGCCCAAGCGGGCCTGCAGCGCGCCGTTGTGCGCCCGCAGCGCTCGCGCGCAGCAGTGGCCGCCCGCGCGCTGCTCGCCGTGCGTCAAGGGCAGCCCGCAGCCCTCCTGGCAGCGGCCCACGGGCCGCGCGTCGCACGCGTCGCGCATGTGCGCCTCCACGTCGCGCCGCAGCAGCACCTGGCCGCAGCCCGCGTGGCGACAGCGCGCGGGCGCGAAGTCGCAGCGCTCGAGGTGCTCCGGCAGCTGCTGCAGCTTGACCACCCGGCCGCAGCCGCGCGCCGCGTAGGCGCACTTGATGTCCAGCTTGAGGATAAGGCGCTTGAGCGGTAGGACGTGGTTGAGCTCTTTGGCCGACAGGCGACCGCGGCAGTGCGCCGGGCAGCTGCCCTCCTGCACCACCCAGGGCAGCACGCAGCCGGCGCAGAAGACGTGGCCGCACGGCGTGGTCAGCGGGTCCTCCAGGACCTTGTGGCACAGCGCGCACTTCAAGTCCGGGTCCACGTCGCCGTCGAAGCGGTCCAGCTCGAAGCCCATGGTGGCGGCCAGACCCCGGGGTCGCCGCCGGGCGGCCGGGCGCCCCCTCCCTCCCCACGAGGCGGCCCAGACAGGCCGGCTGCGCCGCCCGCCCGCTCACTCGCTCTCCCCGGACTGAGCCTAATTGATCCAGACTTCCTCGGAAAATGCCCGAGGAACAGGACTCCTCCGGCCGTATTTGCGCGAGCGCGAGCGCACAAACATCTTGCCTCGGAGGCCTCCCAGCCCCCTGAAAAAGGGAGGAGGCTGGAAGGCAGAAGCGCGTGGGTGGACACTGAGGCTCGCCAGACGGGACGAGCCAGCCCAGAACGCCAGCCTGAATCCTTTCGGGCAACTCCTTTCTGTTCTCTTACAGTCTAAGCTATAGGAGGCAAAACGCCAGCCGAAAAAAAGCTCGCTGAGTTTGGAGCTGAGGCTACTGCTTTCTCCCAGACGAGTTCTCTTGGAGCCCCTTCCTGAACGGATCAAAACTTTTTTACTCCCTTCTCCCTCCCCCTTCCTCTAGTGGCTGATTGCAGAGGACTAAAAATATCTTGGGGCCCGCTATCTCAGCACTTACGGTCTTTATTTATTTCATTCCAGAGAAAGTTACAGAGCCTGCGGGACGCTCCGGCTGCAACTTCAGTTCCGACCAGAGGTTCTGCGAACCTCCAGGATTTAGCAGGTTTCCAGGACAGCTGGGTGAATCTACCCGGGGAAATTTTGGTGGATAAGAGCTGCTCGCCAGCTGTCGGAGTGGGAGAGGCTAGCGTGCTGGCTCCATCCACTTCACCTAACACCTCTGAAGTGTCTGCCCTGCAGTGTGGCAAGCCTGGTGCTGAGCGCTTCTAAATCCGTCGCTTTAAAGATCATTAGTACAATGTTGTGAGAGGGTTAGCTCCATTTGAAAATTATTTTCCCGCGATTACAAAAGAAGCGATGCTGACTGCAGAAGTTAGAACTGGGAGAAGACTCGATCACTCCCATGATCATGTCAACAACTGCCCTCCTTCAGTTTTGACTTTGTGTGTACACTTTGTCATTTTCCGTGTCATTTCCTGAGTCTCCAACTCTGGCTGGAAGAAGGAAAAAAAAACAAGACAAAAACCAAACTTGCCCTGTAGGGTCCTGTAGATGAGTGTTTCTCACATTTTAATGTGGTTGCGGTTCTGATACAGGGGGTCTGGGGCGGGGTCTGAGAATCTCCACACTGAAAGCACTTCCAAGTGATGCCAATACTGCTAGTCCCTGCTGGTCCTTGGATTCCCACTTGATTGGAAAACCCTGGCGATCCATAGATCTGGACGTTTATTCCCTGCTTTGGTGTAGCTTTTCAAGCAGTACAGCAAACCTTGCTGGGTAGCATTCAGCAACACTCCTGAGCATTGAGGAATATTTTTGGAATTCCAAATGGGTGGAAAGTTCATAGCATCATCCATGGATTTTATTTTTTTACCTCTCAAGGCTATAGACATTCCTAAGAAACACGAAGTCAGCATTGGTGAGAGTGGAATCAATCTATGGAATTCTCATTTGGAATCTGCTGCCAGTTTCTGAACAGTGAAGCGGGAGAGTTCTGAACAGTGAAGCGGGAGCTCTGTATTCAGCAAGACTCTGGAGCCTGGAAAGTGGGATTACAACATCCATTTTGTCTAATTGCTTTCCTTCTTTCTTTTATGTGGCTGCTAAAGCCCCATGACCTTCACTATTTAACTGCTTCATCAGAGTGAAAGAATTGCCTTGATGTTCATAAGGATTACTTGTTTCGAACTGACCTTTAAAAAGTTGTCACTCACTAGATTTTTCAGTGCATGGTTGAGGTCACTGGACAGTATTCTTTAATCAGTGTTGGTGGCATTTGTTGCCTATTTGTGGTGGAGACTTTTAATTGCTTTAATCAATTAATGCATTGCTTTGATAGGATTCTGCATGGGGTGGAATATTATTGGCCTTTGTTCAGATAAGCTTGTGCCAGGGAATCCTCCATCAGTATATTCATTAAGCTACTCATGGGCTCTCAGATAATGGGTAGGAAACAAATTCTTTCACCAAAGGTGTGTGGGCTTGTCAGTTTCACAGGATGAGCTAGTGTCAACAGGGTGATAATCTTCAAACCAAACTGGTTTTGAGAAACAGGGAAGTTCTGTCCTACACCATAAATGTAAATTAGTGCTTACTTGGGGTGTACACTTCTTTTTGGAGATGTTCTACCACCCCTCGGGTGGTCTCCCAGATGGCAGATTGAGAGGTTGTTGCTGAAATGCTACAGCTGAGGCCGCGGAGAAGCCATAGCCTACTGTGGATTGGCCTCTTTAGGCAAAAGGAAAGTCTGTGCCACTCCTCATTGGTTAATTTTAGTATCAAAATTCTTGGAGGTTAGAAAAAAAAAAATTCTACAATGTCAGATCTGGCAAGACCATGCATATGATTTCAGTCACCGAACTTCACAGGAGAAATGAGAGCCAAAACTATTAGGAAAAAGGAATTCAGGGCAGAGTTTCTAAACCTTGGTACTACCAACATTTTCATTCAAATAATTATTTGTTGTGGTGAGGGGTTGGGGGGGAGGTTATCGTCTGCATTGCAGGATATTTAGGAGCATCTCTGGCCACTATCCACTAGACATAGTAACAACCCCTTGTTGTGACAACCAGACATGGCCAGTGCCAGATTGAGAACCACAGTTTTAAGAAAGCTTTATGCTCATTACTGAAGTCAGGCAATGCTGTCAGCCCACATTTTCTGCTGGCTGTGGAACCACCTGGTGAATGCAGCACAGTGAGAGAGGGATGTTATTATAAATTGGAAACTCAAGGCCCCATACCAATAAACATGAGTGAAAACTGTAGGAAGATGAATGTTCGGCGTGGCAGGCCTCCTGAGAAAAGTAGCTGATTTTTCTGACATGGATTAGATACTTACTCAACCGTCCCAGAAGCATCTGAGTGTTTACATACGGATGAATTCCTTGTGGACAGCTGGATTGGTCACTTTGCAAATGATTTTTGGGGCTTCCACTACTTTTTGCTCTTACCCCTTCCTTTTATCATCTGATTCTGCACTTAGTAACCAAAATGTGGCCCCAAGCCTAATAAAAATACTATTTCTATATTCACCACGATCCCATTCTGATTTTAAACTGTTTTTAGTGTTCTTTCCATCAGCATGTTTAATCAGAAGATGATAATAATATCTACCACTTTGTTGGAACTCTTACTAGGTATCAAGCACTGTGCTCAGCACTTGACCTTCGTTGTCTCATTAGTCCTCACAGCACATAGAGAGGTAGATATGTTGTCCACCCTGTTTTACAGATGGAGAAACTGAGGTTTATAGGGGTTACATAAGATATCTAAGTAGGTATAGGTACCTTATAAGGTTACATAAGATATCCCTCCAGTCAGAGATATCAACAGGAGAATTTCAGAACTCTCACTCTTAATCACCATGAGCATTATGCATCCTCCTCCATAAGCTCCAGCTCAGGAGGCACTCCCTTACAAATGATATGGATAATCACTCCACCCCGCCATGTTTTCTGGGTGTCAATCCTCAGCTGCTCCTAGGGTCTGGATAATTTGTGGCTTTAGGACTAGAAAAAACAAAAACTCAAGGGTTTTTACATTTTTTTTTTTAATGTCTTCCCGAAGCTTAAATATTTGTATTCTGCTAGCTAAAATAGCACTATACAATTAGATAAGGATCTGCTTTTACCAAATGAAAGTACCACCAGAGTGTAATAAGGTGCAGCAGTCATCCACAAAAACAAGTGTGAAACATTTCGGTCAGACTGCTTGCCTGTTAACACAGCCAAGGTCAGCCATCCTGGGGCCTGACACATTCGTTTGGCCTTGGGTTGAAAGGTAGGGAGAAGAGAAAGTAATTCTCTATTCTGGAGACTTTTGAAGACTTTGGTAAGTCAGGATGAGTTATCACAGTAGGGACGCTGGACAGAAGAACGAGAATTGTGAAAATGCTTCTTACTAATTTGAGCAAAAGTCTGGTCTGCAAAAGTCTGGCTCTCCTTTCCCAATTCTCCAGATGGGATTAGCTTCCACAGCCCTATGCACATACCCTTGTATAACATTAATCACACTTGAAATGTCTTAATTTATCTAATAATTATTTAGTAGCTATTATATGCAAAGAAGAGGCTGTTCTTACACTGGGGCTACAGAGGCTAGCAAAATAATAATAATAAGAAGCAGTGTCCTATCCCTCTTAATCCTTCATTTCAGGGTAAGGAGCAGCAGATATCAATAAATGAATAATAAATGAGATGACTATGGAATATGATAAGTTCCTTAATACAATGCTGCTCAAAGTATGGTCTGGGGACCAGAAACATGGGCGTAACCTGGAAACATGTTGAAAGTGCAGAATCTCAGGCCGCACCTTGGACCTACAAATCAGAATCTGCCTTTTAGCAAGATCACCAAGTGATTTGTGTGCACTTAAAGTTTGAGAATCACTGCTGTAAACACCATAAAAGAAGCTCACGTGCTGGAGAAAAATCAAAGGGGCCCATTTGAAATAGGGCTGTCTGGGGAGGGGAAGTGTGAGTTGTCGCTTGAAGGATGAGAATGAGCCAGGAATAGCTGGGAGAAGAACATTCCAGACAGAACAAGAGAAAGTGCTGAGGTTCGAAGCAAGTACATGGTCTATTTGAATTAGACAGAGTGTACCTAGAACTTGGAGCAGAGTAAGCCGAGCAGAGAAGAATCAAACAAGGGTAGAAGTGTAGGCGAGAACCAAATGGACATGGACCTGCAGGACCTGTGGAGGAAGGAAACTGAATTGATTCTAGTACTGGATGGCACTGAAGTATTTTGGGCAGCAGAGGAGCACAGCTTGATCAATGTCTAGTTTCCATGTCACATATTACACTCTATTATAGAGTAGGGCAATCAAGTTCACATTCTGTCCCCCATGTTTAACACTTAGTAGAAACATAATAAATATTGAACAAATAACTGTTCCCTCTTCTTGCTCCATGTAAGTTCCTGCTGCTCAGATCTTAAGTGTGGGTTGGTACTACCAGCATGAGGTATATGTATCACAGTATGAGTTAAATAGGCCTCTGTGGCCTAGTTGGAGTACCTGTCAACATTTAGAACGTTGTTCCCATAACAAAATCAATTCAGAATTATGAACAGCCAACTCCCATATGAATAAGTAGATCACTATCTGGTTGTGAATTGGTAGGTTTTGTACAGAATATACATGTGTATATATACATATAAATGTTCACATACATACCTACGTATAAACATACATGTACATGCATACATATATGCTGGTGGAACAAAAAAATTGTTTAGCTGAGCATAACAGAACATCCAAATAACCATGGAATAAACTAGTTAGAAATTAATTTCTCTCTCAAGTAAAAAAATATGAGCCATAGTTAACAGGCTGAGGCTGGTATAGTGGCTTCCAGGTCATCAAGGACTCAGGATTCTTTTCTCTTTCTGCTCCATTATCTGTAGGGCCTGATCTCTATGCTCATTTCATGGAGCGAGATAGCTGCTGCCCAGCCAACCATTCCAGGCAGAAAAATGGAGGAAGAAGGGGCAGGCCAACCTGATTAACCTAGGGGAAGTAGCTTAACTTAATCAGGTTGACCTGCCCCTTCCTTCAGGAGCTTTTCTGGAAGCTCCACCCAACTACCTTCTCTTACATCTCAACAGCAACAGAATTTATGAAATGTACTCCTTTACAAAGGCAAATTGCTTCCTGGGATATTAATAGGTTCTACCCTAAGACATCACTTTGCACCCACTATGACGACCTAAGTCAAAAAGACAGACAATAACAAGTGTTGACAAGGATGCAGAGAAATTGGAATCCTCACATGTTGCTGTTGGGATTGTGAAATGGGGCAGCCACCTTGGAAAATAGTTTGGCAGTTCCTCAGAATGTTAAATATTGAGTGACCACATGACCTAGGAGTCCCTCTCATGGGGAGAACTGAAAACACATGTTCACCCCAAAACTCACACACAAATGTTCATAGCAGCATTGTTCATAAAAACCAAAAGGTTGAACCAATCCACATATCCACCAACTGATGAATGTATAAACAAAAGGTTCTATATCCATGCAGTAGAATACCATTCACCATAAAAAGAAATGAAGTACTGATTCATACTGCAATATGGACTTACACTGCATACATTATTCTAAGTGAAAGAACAAATGAGAGACCACATGTTTATTATTCCATTTATATAAAATATGTAGAGGTAGAAATTAGGGCTTACCAGAAGCTTGGGGAAGGGGGAAATGAGGAATGACTGCTAATGGGTAGGGGTTTCCTATTTTCACATGATGAAAATGTTCTAAAATTAATTGTGCCAATGGTTACCTAACTGTGAATATACTAAAAAACACCGAATTGTACTCTTTAAAAGGGTGAATTTTGTGGCATGTGAATTACATCTCAAAGCTATTCTAAAAGTGCAAAAATAGTCATAAGGTTCTGTTAATAAGGAAGAAGGGGTTGATGGCTATTAGATACACAAGTGTCATTCTCCATTTGTCTATATACATTCGTAAGCTATTTTATTTTTCAAAATTATATGTATTAAACTAGGGTTTATTTTCCTGTTCATGCTAAAGGCTACATGTTTAAAGATTACTGAATTAAATTGCATTCAGACTCTTTTTGGCTGCAAGTTTCTGAGGCCTAATTCGAAGTGAATAGGAATTTTTAAAATGAAGAGAATAGGCCACATCATTAAAAAGTCCAGGAAGTAAAGTGACTTCAGGCATGGCTGCATCCAGGTGCTCTCCTGAACACATGAAGAATCTGCTCTGCTTTCCTCTGGGTTAGCTTCCTTCTCAGGCAGACTCTCCCCACACGGTTATACAGCTTCTGGAGTCCACATTTGCATCTCACTAGCTTATCATCCCTAGCACAAAGAGCACTATTTTCGTAATAGTTCCTATGAGTGTTCAAGGCATGACTCCTGCCCTGCCTCAGGTTATCTGCCGACTGCTGAGCCAGGGAGTGGAAACATTCTCACCCAGACCACAGGAAATGAAGGTAGGGGAATGAGGTGTTTCCCACAAAGAGATGCCAGAAAGACAAAAAATGTATGTCCACTATAGTCTTATTACAGGAGTCATCACTGGTCATCACCCTCTTCTTTCAGCTAAATCACAAGAAAGGTACAGTTTCTGAACTGGAACTTAAAGTTTTAAAGTGTAAAAATATCTGTAATGTTGGTCAGTGTTGCATCCCCAGGACCAGGGATGTTGTTTGGCTCCTACTGACCACTCAATAAACATGTTGATTGGCTTTGTAATTTACCCATATATTTCCTGGTCCTAACACACTTTTTAGGTTCTTAAACCTCAGAGATACTTGGTTATTCCTAAGGTGAAAAAAATCAAGCCATGACATCTGAAGAGTAAAACTTATGATTACATGAATTCCTCTATCAAAAATAAGACAATTCAATCATCACAAATGCATGGGAAGTTATAAAATCATTAAAAATATATATATATACATACATACATATATGTACACATACAAATACACACAAGCACTAATTTCATTAATAACTAATTTGGAAAAGCTGCTTTTCCAATGTTTAAGTATCACTTTACAGTATGTTCTTTAACATAAACAAGCTCGTTAAAGTCTTTGCAGCTCAAGCCTGTGATCTAGGAACTCATTAATTTTAATTTTTCTTCTGGCACCTTCTACTGTACTCTCATTTACTTGGTCTGTAAAATTATGATAATAATAATCCATGTTTACCTAGCATATAGTAATAATTGTTAATTAACTAATTTTTTATATGTAGAAACCCCTGAAGACTTTACACAGGTGCTGAGTATTATTATTTCAGGGTGGTGGTAAAGATTCGACTTTCTGTTTTCAAGTGAGACAGGTCACACTCAAATATTGCATTCTCTTCAGGAATGGAATATTATAAACTGCTTCCATGGGCCATCTCCTTGCTGATTGATTTGACATGTGAAACCCTGCAGTATGATAGCACTTTCTCTTGATGTCTAGAGCCTCAAATACCCAGAACTGTATTCAGTGTTTCATCCAAGGGGACCTCTTTACAGTAAAATATAAACTGCTTTGGCAGGGACATCAGCAGACACAGACCTGAACACAGTGTTGCAGCTCTCAAAACTAGTGACTTCCAGAGAGCTTCCTGGCCATACTATATAGCACACAATGCTTTCATTTAAATGTCATTTGGCTGTACTAAAAAAATACGCTTACCCTGTGTTTTGTTTTACTGTTGCTGGTTTTTTTTTTTTTTTATTTTTACCATTTTTATGACAAAAGAATAACATCTTTTCTTCTGGGAGGGCTTCAGGCATTTTTCAGATGTCAGCCAACCAAGAGAAATGTGACATCCCTGTTCTTTGAAATCATGTCCTGAGACTGTGGTTTTGGTACCTAGATCAAACTGGCATTTGGCAATGAAAAAGCCAAAACAAAATATTAACAAAACTAGTCCTACAGTGGTATGGTGTTTCTAGGATAATCGTTTGTTATATTTTAACAAAGTTCACTTTAACCTTTCATTCTAATTTCGTTGTTGTACAGGAACAGACACGTAACATTTCACAAAGCTGGCTATGAACTTCTACAGGGACAAAAAGTAATCGTGGAAAAAACTTCAGCAATGGTAGTATTTTTCTATACAGGTAAAATGGAAAACATGTCCAAATGCTGGCATACTCTCTGTAATTTTGGCAAACATCACACTCCATCTTGACAGAATATAAAGAGCCTTAGAAGTAGAATCCAGAAAGATGGAAGGAGTTGAAGGACAGTGAGTCAGTTTGTCATTGGTGGGAATCTTTGTAGTAACTTATAATTTATCTGTGGGTTGTGTAAGCTTACAGATGAAGATAAAGCTGGAATCAGAGAGCTCCTACTGATTTTCTCTGTATTCTAAGTTTCTGATGGTTCTTTAAACTATAGGAGTTAAATAATAGTGTTTCTAATTTTTGCAATATATGTTTTTCCTTTTGCTTTTCTTTTTTTCCAGAAGGGTCATAACTGCCTAGCCATGATGGGGATTAACCAGTTTACAAATGGAATGGGGTAGGCAGAGTTGAGGAGTGATGGTCTAAAAATTGCACACAATTCCAGAGACTAGCAAAGACTTACGAGTATCTTCTGGGAAGAGCCAAAAGATGCTCAACATTCCATACTTTAATTGGGAATGGTGCATTTTTTTTTCTCCTTATAGAAATCACCCCATGGATAGACTTCTTATCTTGGTTTTTTGGCATTTGATAAAAAATCATTGAATTAAGCAGATAATATATATGGTTAAACCAACCCTGAGTCATTGAATAAGACGAGTCTATTCATTAGAAAGAAAGAATTTCATCAAAGAAACAATATGTATGATTGTGCTCTCCATCGGGGTTGGCAGGCTTTTTCTGCAAAGAGCCAGATAGTAAATACTCTTAGCTTTGCGGGCCATGTGGTGTCTGTCACAACTCTTCAGATCTGATGTTGTAGCACAAAAGCAGCCCATGGACAATATGTAAATGAATACATGTGGCTGTGCTCTAATAAAACTTTATTTTCAAAAGGACTGTATTTGGTCCATGTGCCTTAGTTTGTCTTAGTTTCCTCAACTATCTATGACTATGTTGCTTTTTTGGCAAGACAAAACGAGTAGAACTTCAGACTACTGAGGCCATGAAAACAAAATAGAGTAATATGGACCTTATAATAAATAGATGCTCAATAAATGGTTGTACAATCAGCCTGGGCAATATAGGGAGACCCTATCTCTACAAATAATTGTTTAAAAATTAGCCAAGCATGGTGGCGCCCACCTGTGGTCCCAGCTACTTAAGAGTCTGAGGATCAATTGAGCCCAGGAGGTTGAGGCTGCAGTGAGCCATGACCATGCCACTGCACTCCAGCCTGGGTATTAGAACGAGATCCTGTCTCGACAGAAAAAAAAAAAAAAAAAAAAAAAGAAAAGATTGTTTAAAGGAGACAGTAGCGCTGTATGAACTTGGGAGTCAGAAAAACCTACATTCAAATCCTGATTCTACTACCTATTGGCTGTATGACCTTTGCAAGTCACTGATTTCACTTGAGTTTGTATAAAAGGGAGATGTTATTAGTACCTGCTTCATAGAGTTGAGCTAGATTACATGGAAACACAAGTAAAGTGCTTGGCATAGTGCAAGGCACACACTGAGTTGAATAACATTAAGACTAAATGAATGACTGTAAGGGGGGCAAGCATTACAGTGGATGGCATTGCCTACGCTTCCTGAAGCCATCACCCGCAAACCAGGCCCAGGCCCAGGTGCTCTGCCCTGGAGGCATGGAATTCAAAGATGCCAGGCATCTAAAATCAAGCATTGCTCAGCAAAGGGGATGTGTCCTAAGAATTGTCATTAGGCAGTGTCATTGTTATGTGAATATCATAGAGCGTACTTGCAAACCTAGATGGTACGGCCTACTGCACGCCTAGGCTATAGGGTATAGTCCACTGTTCCTTGGCTACAAACCTGTACAACATGTATTGTAACACAATGGTAAGTATTTATTTATCTAAACGCAAAAAAGATGCAGTAAAAATACAGTATAAAAGATGAGAAATGGAAGACTTTTATAAGGCACTTACTCTGGAGCTTATAGGACTGGAAATTGCTCTGGGTGAGTCAGTGAGTGAGTGGTGCGTGAACTGAAGGCCTAGGACATTGCTGTAGACTTTATAAACACTATACACTTAGGCTATGCCAAATTTTTAAAAATTTCTTTCTTCAATAATACGTTAATCTCAGTTTACTATAACTTTTTTTACTTTTAAACTTTTTAATTTTTTAAAACTTTTAGACTCTTGTAATAGCTTAAAACACAAACACATTATGCAGCTGTACAAAAGTATTTTCTTTCTTTATATCCTTATTCTATAAGCTTTTTCTTATTTTTCATTTAAAATTTGTTTTGCTTTTAGACTTGTTGTTAAAAAACAAGACACAAAACACATACTATCCTAGGCCTACACAGGGGATCATCAGTGTCACTGTCTCCCACCTCTACATCTTGTCTCACTGGAAGGTCTGCAGGTGCAATGGCATGCATGGGGCTGTCCTCTCCTATGATAGCTCTGCCTGCTTCTGGAATTCCTCCTGGAGGTCTTGCCTGAGGCTGTTTTATAGTCAACTTAAAAAAATAAGTAGAGGCCAGGTGTGGTGGCTCACGCCTGTAATCCCAGCACTTTGAGAGGCTGAGGTAGGTAGATCATGAGGTCAAAAGATCAAGATCATCCTGGCCAACATGGTAAAACCCAATCTCTACTAAAAATACAAAAATTAGCTGGGTGTGGTGGCACGAGCCTGTAATCCCACCTACTTGGGAGGCTGAGGCAGGAGAATCGCTTGAACCCAGGAGGCAGAAGTTGCAGTGAGCTGAGATGCCACTGCACTCCAGCTTGGCGACAGAGCAAGACTCCATCTCAAAAACAGAAAGAAAGAAAGAAGTAGAAGTGCACTCTAGAATAACAGTAAAACATACAGTTTAGCAAATACTAGGCTATAGGAAGTTTTTAGTTCCATTGTAAACTATGGGACCATCATTGTATATTCAGTTCATGGTTGGCAAGAATGTCATTATGTGGCACATGACTATTCATTGGCTATAGATATGGAGGGAGAAATGGAGTGATATTAAGAAGCAGTTTTCTGGCAAATTTTGCCATAAAGGAATTAGAGGATGAAAGATAAGAAGAGGCCATATCAGAGTTACATGTGAATCATCTGTCTCTTGTAGTTATTTATTATTCTGTTTATTAGCCAGTTAATCGCTATAACGATTTTGACAGCACACGAAACAAATGAAGATACAAAGAACGCGATGTCCTCTCTCTTTAGAAAAAGAAATGGTTCCAATAGTCTTTCAGGCAATTCCTTGAAAGTGAATAACGAGACATCACTGTCTTTCAAAGCCAAATGTGTCCACCATGCTAAATAAAAAACCAAAGGAACTTTGCAGGAATCCTATAACTGAGATTGCCAGTTAAGATGCCCTCATTACAAAAATGCATTTTTAACAAATGAGGAAAACACTTGTTCATCCTTTGTTTACAGGGACCAACTGGAGGCAGCAATTGGAGAGCTATTTGTTTGAGGAAGTCATAAATTCATGTCTTATTCACCTCTGTGTCCCCAAGATTGAGCATGGTCCCTGGCATATAGTAGATGTTCAATAAGTGCCCATGGCATTGTTGACTGAAAGAAGAGAAGGTGCCATGGCTTTCTCAGACTTCCAAGGGCACAGATACACAGGTCTGGAGCATTCTGCTATTCAAAGCCCTTTCACAGTGCTGAGGGGCATATTGGAGACAGAAAGTGATTGCATCATATTATATGCTTGGCATAATTATACCATAGGCTTTTGTCTCCCTTGGTGCCTGCCAGTCTCAGAACACATGTCACATCCTCCCTTTGCTTATGTCAAGCACTGGGGTTGCCCACTCATTACATTTGGGACTTATGAACTCTATATCTATATCCTGAGTCACTTAAGCCCAGAATTCCATGCTTGGGAGAATCAGGATGGCTTTTGTCCAAAGATGACAAATAATAGGCATTTGAGTCCAGAAGGAAAAGACAAGGACCAGCTGAGGCCGAATCAGATCCCCAATGTGGACAGTACTGATGGAGATCATTTCCCAGTTTTCTCTTTGCTTAAAAAAGTTATGAATAAAGCTACTTTTTCTTAAATCTTCAAGTGGGAGTTTAATCTGTAGGATGTCATAGACTCTCCCTTCTAAATCTCTCTCCTATCCATTTACTTCGTTCCTTTGCCACCATCCTCATTCAAGCCACCATCTCTCTTTCCTGGATAATGGATGCTTTTCAAAGTAGCCCCACCCCCATCCCTGCATCACCCTTGCATTTGATTCTGCACACCACTGCCAGAAATCTTTTTAAAATGGAAACACGGTCCAGAACTACCCCCCTGCTTAAAGTTGTTTAATAGGTTCCTATTTCTCTTAAGAGAAACATTGTCATCCTGCATTTCACTTCTAAGACTGGGCATGATCTCACTCTGCCTGTCTTGCCAGCCTCATTCTGAGTTCCTTCTACTTCTGCATCCAGCAATTAAAGACACTGCCAATTGTCCAGTAGCCATTCTTCCGTGTGTGTGTGTGTGTGTGTGTGTGTGTGTGTGTGTGTGTTTTAAATAAAACAAGCTGAGTTTTCCCTGGGCCTGTGATGACCCATCCAAAATCTAACCCACTTCCAGTCTTTCAGAGTTCTGACCAATAAGACACAAGCAGAAGGGATGTAGAAAACTTCCATGTTGTTCCTCAAAAGGAAGGAGGCCTACCCTCCGCTCCAACTCTTCTCCCTTCTACTAGCTAGCATGCAGACCAAGCACATTTGACAAGGTACGGGTCCAAACGATAGCCCACAGGCCAAACTCATCCCACTACCTGTTTATGTTAATAAAGTTTTATTGGAACACAGCCATGTCCATTCCCTTAGGCATTGTCTGTGCTGACTTTCACAGTACAAGGTTAGAGCTGAGAAACTGCAAAAGAGACCATCTGAACTACAAAGCCAAATATTTCCAATCTCCTTTATGGAAAAATTTTCCAACCCCTGTCCCAGGAGATGCAGAGCAACATGATAGAAGGAGCCTTGGTGTATGGCAGTTTAGAGCTGGCCATATCAGTCCAAACAGCCCATTTGGGATGTTAAATCTAAAAAGTAAACCTATTTTGTTTAAGCCTCTGTTTGTGGGCTTCTGTTGAAGAGTTCCTCAAGCTCAGTATTATTGACATTGTGGATCTGATAATTCCTTGTTTTAGGGATTTGTGCTGTGCATTGTAGGATGATAAGCAGCGTGCTTGGCATCTACCCATTAGATGCCAACAGCATTCATCTTCTAGTTGTGACAACTAAAAAATGTCTCCAGACATTGCCAAGTGTCCCCTGGGGAGCAAGGTCACCCCTGCTTGAGAACTACTGTGTTAGAACAACCTAAACAGCTATGCCAGGCTTCTCACTCTCTTCAAGCATGCCAGGACCTCTCCCCAACCACTCAGGACTCACACGTGCTGTCTCCTTTGCAGAAATGCTCATACCCGCTTCTCCCTTAGCGATCTCCTACTTAACTTTCGCATGTCACCTTCAACATCACCTTTTCAGGGAACCTCCAATGATCCTCTGACTAAATAAACACTCTGATAGTTGCCTCTAATGTTCCTGTGTAGCAATATTGTGATTACTGGTGTATTGTTCACCACTCACAGGCACACATAAGGTCCCCCAGTAAATGGTTGTTGACTGGCTTACTGATGTGCCGTTGTAATTTTTAGGGGAAAGCAAGAGACTATTAGGTTGGTGCAACTACTTTTGCCAATAGTTACAGTAGAGGAGGCAAACATGGGTCTTACCATGGTACTGACTGAGGGGAAAGGAGTTCGTATTGCGCATTAGAAAATGAGGGAGAAGCAGCCGGAGAGAAATAGAGTTTCTTATGTCCCAGAATTTCCATAAACCAAGGGACCTGCCTTCCCTTAGCAGGCCAGAACATCTGCTAAAGTTGGTGCATTTCTGTATTTCAGAGCAACATATGGATTTATACTTTCTTTGGTTTTGAAATCATTTGCTTTTTAGCCCTGCACTTTTCAGGCTAAGCTATATGTGATATGATTTATTAACCCTGTACTACCCTCTGCTAAGTAAAGTTGAAAATAATCCCTAGGATCACATTTTACATTCACATGCAGATAAATATGTGAGCCCTACATTCCCCAGTCCCTGCCATCCTCTGAGGTAAGAGGTGAAACATTCCGACAGGTCTGTGTGCTTCCTTAGCACAGGGCAGTGAGGAGAGACGTGTGTGGTCTACTTAATACCTTTACCTTACTTTCTTTTTCTCTTCAGTCAATTAGATTTTGTCTCTCTCTCAACCCCTCTTGTCAGACGTCTGAGCCTGCAAAGCAAAAACCTCTTTCTTTCTCAAGATCCTGAGAATTCTGTAAGTGAATCTGGACACTGTAGTAAAGGGACTCTCTTTTTCCTCCCTTTCTAGGACATACACTAGTTGTATGTGTGTGCACATGTGTGCACTAATGGTTGCAAGAGATATTTTACCAACATACCTAAAGCACGTATTTTGGAATCAGATCTGGTTTTGAGACTTATTTTTACCAGTTATTACAATGCTAGACATACTGTAACAAATTACATGATCTCTCTGAGCCTTAGTTTACTTACCTTTTAAATGGGGCTAATAATACTTACTTCAAGGTAACATTGTGTGAACTGAATTACATAGCACCTGGCACATAGTAAACATTTTATGAGTATTAGTTATTTCTATGATCCATTCACTCTGTCCTCCCAGGACCCCTGGGGCTGGTTACAGACATTCCTGAGATAACCAGCTGGGTGATGGGACAGACAGTGACTGTTCTCTGCTAATCAGACCATATGGGACTTCACGACTTTACCTTGACCCATCCATTTGAGGTAGCCCCTGGCAGATATTTCAAGGGACAGAATATCTTTACCACCCTAATTCTAGGAGTACATAAGGCAAGCAGTACCTGTGTACTGACACTAGCCCTTCCACAGGGCTTCACTGTATGCATGTGTGCAAACCTGGGCACATGTGTGCAAGCTCATGCTAGCTTCTCAGAACCTTGGTATGCTACTCAAGAAATTGTTATCTTGTAACTTTTCTGTGAAAATCACTGTGCTGTGCTCTGTCAATTTTGCAAAGAACCTGCAGACATTTGCCCAGCTTCAGAGCCTTCCTTTCTCCTCCCCTACTTGGCTAGAATTGTTTGGAGTCATGGATGGAAGGGGTGCATAACAGCTAAAAGAAGCCTTGGAATAAGAAGAGGGTATAGACAGATTGTGAAGCCACATTAGAGTGAGGGTGGGGCTGGAAAGACAGAAATAAGAGGAAAGTGTCAGAGAATCCTAAGCTGGGCCAGGCCTGGTGGCTCACACCTGTAATCCCAGTACTTTGGGAGGCCGATACAGGTGGATCACGAGGTCAGGAGATCAAGACCATCCTGGCCAACACAGTGAAACCCCGTCTCTACTAAAAAACACAAAAAGATAGCTGGGTGTGGTGGTGGGCACCTGTAGTCACAGCTACTTGGGAGGCTGAGGCAGAAGAATGGCATGAACCTGGGAGGCGGAGCTTGCAGTGAGCCAAGATCGCACCACTGTACTCCAGCCTGGGCAACACAACAAGACTCTCTCTCAAAAAATAAAAAATAAAAAAAAGAAAAGAATCCTAAGCTGTAAATTATCAAACTGAGCCTAAATAAGCATTGAGGAATTTTGTCCCTAGTTGGGTAATAACGATAATAATAGCTGCAATTTGTTGTGCACTTACTATATGCCCCAAATTTAGCAAAGATGCAAACTATATCATTTAGTCCTCAGAACAACCCTAGTGTGGTAGATACTGTTACTCTCACTTGAAAGATGAGAAAGGTAAGGCCCATATTTACCCAAAACTTTTGGGCAGACCTACAAATAACCAAGCAGAATTTCAAACTCCCACATGTTGCCAGATCTTGAACCCAGCATGGCATGCGGTGGGGTCCAAAGCGTTCCATGTAGGGAAAAGGCGGAAGATCTTTGTAGTAGAGGGTGCCAGGTCCACTTCAAATCCATTTTCCCATCTATGACATGGTGATATTGCTGTGAAATGGCTTCCCAGCTAGGAACAACATTTGTTTGACACTTTTTGCATTGTGGTATACCATAAAACTCACACTCACTAATGGAGTATGACTGGAAGTGATGTGTGCCTCTTCAGGACAAACATATTTATGAAGGAGGCATGCCTTCTCCATGTTCTTTTTCCCCTTTCACTAGCTGAATTCACAGGACAAGAAACACTTAAAGGATGAACCAGGCACAGTGGCTCATGCCTATAATCCCAGCAGTTTGAGAGGTTGAAGCGGAAGATTGCTTGAGGCCTGAATTTCAAGAACAGCTTGAGCAACATAGCAAGACCCTGCCTCAAAAAAAAAAAAATTTTTTTTTGAACAACTAGCTGGGCATAGTGGTGCATGCCTGTGGCCCCAGGTACTCGGGAGGCTGATGTGAGAGGATCGCTTAAGCATGGGAAGTTGCGGCACTGCATTCTAGCCTGGGCGACAGAGCAAGACCCTGTCTCAAAAAAACCAATAAAACCCCCCAAAACCTCAACAACAATATGTGTAATCCAATATGCATCTTAAGATTAACATGCACATCTCTACAAAAGAAATTTAAAAAATTAGCTGGGGTGGAATGCGCTTATATATGTCTCGCTACTCAGAAAACAGAGGTGGGAGGATCCTTTGAGCCCAGGAGATCAAGGGTATTATTGTGCCACTGCATTCCAGCCCGGGCAACAGAGTAAGACCCTGTCTCTAAAAAGAAAAAAAAAAAAAAAAGGATGACTGAACTTGGGGATGGAGGGAACCTTGGTCTCTGATTAACTGCACTGCGTGGAGGAGAATGAGGCCGATTAGCGACACCCCTCAGGACGCTTCCATGAGTATGAAATAAACTTTTATTATGATTATGCCATCAAAATTGTTAGGCCTTATTGATTACAGTAGTTCAGACTACCTAACTAATACAACTTCTTTCTTTGCCTTAAATTTTCCCTTTTCTTGTCTAACTAGCAAAAAAGAAGTACTCAGACAGCATGAGAAAATGGAAAATGAATCCAATGGCTTCATGAAACAAGCTTCTCTATAATCCTCAGACAACATTAACTCAAAGATGACTGGTTAGACATGGCTATTATTTCAAACTGTTTGTGATTGTCCTTGCCTTCAAATAAAGCAAAACAGCTATTTGGTAGGGAAAATGTGAAAAAGACATCAGACAATGCTCCTTTTGAAGCTGAAAAGTGTTCTGACTATTCAATTATTTCAGACTAATAACAAGAGAATGCTGTTAATTGTTATTTTTTTTAATTGGTGACTTTTTTTAACTTTTTTTTTTTTTTTTTTTGCCTAGACTTGATTCTCCTCCTTTTCCTCAGTCACATGTTAGTTGAGTATCTGGTTGCTGGGCCAGCTTGACTTTTATGAATTTTCCAGGTGGTTTGAAGTCCAGAGAAACTAAGTGACATCTGCAAGGTTACAGTGAGTTGTCGAGTCTGCGGGTTCTTCTCCTTCAGCTGGAGGCTGCCTTCCGCCAAGCCTCCCTGTCCCCATGGCCACAAGAAAAAAAAAAACAAAACAGAACAAAAGAACAAAACCCACATAGAACTGAGGTGTTTTCTTGGAAAATGAGCATAAGAACCTCTTTTAGCCTTAAAATTAATGTACCTATGGACCATTCCTAAACCACTGTATTTTAAAAGTTTGAGAATTCATATTTGATATGCCAAATCCTAAAAGCATAAAGATAAAGAACTACCTTTACTGAAGTGGTGCCTATTGTGTATTCCCAGATAATTGAAAACAAAACCTCTGTTTTCTGCTCTACATTTTGCACTGGGGTAGAGAAAGGAAAAGTGCATACAATTAAGGTATGGACAGGGCACCCAATTATAGCCCCCTGTGGTTCTGGCTTTATGCTTTTATATGATGAACAAAGACTATAGCTCATACATACACCTAATTACTCTGTGTGCTACTTCCACGCTGCAGTCTGGACCTGGGTTTGATTTAGTATTTTTGAATGAAGCAAATAAAGTACCACTAAGACTTATTACCACAATTGAGCTTTCCAAGCTATCGCTTCACAGAAATGTTGGGCCAGGCTCCATTTTAAAAAACTACAAATATTTCATCTAACTCAATACTATTTCCTGCAAAGCTTAAAAATGGATCTGTAAGCTTTGTGTATTAAACTTACTTGTTACCACACTCACTGTCAAAGTTTCCTTATTAGAGTCCAGGCCCTAGAACCTGACAGAATTGTCAGCCATTGGCCTCGGAGCAAGAAGAGATATACAGGTGGCACTTAGATATCAATCACACCACAGTGTCACTCTAGTTTATAATCCTGAGATTGGCCATTTCCATAAGCAGCTGTTCTCATTGCTTCTGCCTTCCCCTTCATCTGTCCACTTCTATTCTCACTTTTTAGGGGACAAGAAGTTAACCTCTTTATTTTGACTTTGTAATTTTGGGGTCACCCTGCAACAGTCCAGTCCCATCCCCATTCACAGCTGTCTCCAGTGTTTGACACACAATTACCACCCACCAAAGGTAAGACAACTTTTATGTTGATTGTCTGATGGGAAAAATGGAAATTTCAGATGCCTAAATATAGTCAGCATGTTTCAGAGAGAGAAAGAAGTGTTCTCTATGCATGGCTGTTGCTTTTCCTTACCCAGCATTGATATACTCTTCTTCTGGAAGTGATACCCTGATTTTTTTTTCTTTGAGGCATCACATGTCCCCTGTTTTCAGGTCAAGTCATTGTCCACATCTCTTGGATCTGAGGATGGGCATGGGACCCAGGCCTGGCCAATCAGCACGTTCTGGGCGCTGTGATCAGTATAAGACTGGATCCGTGATCCATGATAGTACTATCAGAAGAAATCCATGAATTTTTCTGGAGTTACTGAAAGGAAGAAGCTCTCTTTAATGCTGCATTTGTTAATAAAAGAATATAAGTCTGCTCTGTTGGGTACCACGTAGAGAGAGCTAGCCTGGAATGAAGCCAACATAGAGGAAAAGAGAGCCAAGAAATGATGAGTGACTAAGTCCTGGTGACATATATGATCTCCTGAATCCATCTGTGCCTTCAGGCATATGGACTCTTGGTCTTATACTATATGAAACAGTCATTCCTTTTTTTGGCTTCATATAACTTGAATGGGGTTTCTGTCATGAGTGACCAAAAAACTTGCTTAAAATAAGGCCTGTGTAACTCTATTCAATGGTTTTCAACATGTAGGCCATGTTAAGACTTAGAACTGTTCAGGTTCACTAGGCTCCTTTCTTTAGTTTCCCTATATTGCCTCATTCATTTATATGACTTTATATACCTTTTGTGCTGTGATGACTCCAAAATTTTCATGTGCTTTCCGGATCTTTCTTCAATGCCTCAATCAAAATTATTTCCTGATGTGTTCACCAGGTATATTAGTCAGGATTCTCCAGAGAAACAGAACCAAGGGAGATCTCTCTTGCTGTATATAGAAGCATAGATGGGATTTATTATGGGAATTAACTCATGCAATTATGGAGGGCAAGAAGTCACAGGATATGCCATCTGCAACTGGAGACTCAGGGAAGTAAGTGGCATAACTCTTGGTCTGAGGCCAAAATCCTGAATACTGGGGGCCACTAGGGTATGTCCCAGAGTCTGAAAGCTTGAGAACCTGGGGCTCTGACGCCCAGGGGCAGGAGAAGATGATGTCTCAGGTCCAGAAGAAAGAGAAAATTTGTCCTTCCTCTGCCTTTGTGTTCTATCTGGGCCCTTGATGGATTGATTGGATGAAGCTGGCCCACTTTGGTAAGGATGGATCTGTTTCACTTGGCCTACTGATTCAAATGCTAATCTCTTCCAGACACGCTCTCACAGACACACCCAGAAACAGTGTTTTACCAGCTATCTGGGCATCCCTTAGCCCAGTCAAGTTGGCACCTAAAATTAACTATCACGGTAGGATACTCAGAAACATCTTCAGTGTCACATTTTCAAAACTGAGCTTCTGATTTCTCCCCACAGAAGACATTTTCTTTCCTTGCTCTCATGTCCGTAAGAGACATTGCTGTCTACTATTCAACTGTTCAAGCCAGAAACGGGAGAGACAGATTTGATGCCTCCCTCTCCTTCACCTCCCACATTTAAGACATTCATAGCATCTTATCTATTCTATCTCTGGAATATATCTCAACTTCACAGATTTCCCTCTGTCCTACTGCCTTCACCCTAGTTCAAGGATTGCCAACAGTCTCCAGGATTACTAGAGTAGTCTATATCTATTTCCTAATCCATTTACAGTGACTTTCCAATCTGTTTTCTACACTACAGCCATTACAACACTTTGCTTTGCATTCGACATAGAATTATCTCCTCATGGTGGTCTAAAGGGGTCTTTATGCTCTGACTTTATCTGCATCTCTAATGTGATTTTTGTACCAACTGCTTTACACATATCCACTTCCCTGAGCTTTTTCTTGGTTTCTAATATATATGCAAGCCACCTGAAGGTAAGCTCCTGGTGTGTAACTTCTATCTAACCTGTTTGTCCCTCTTTTCCAGTTCTTCACGTGACTCTCACCTTCCTGTCCTTCAGTTTCCAGCTTAAAGAGACCAACCCTAGGCACAGGTTATTCTTCATCTCAACACCTCATTTATTTCCTTCACACACTTCCACATTTTACACTACTTATTTATTGGTTTACTTATTTACTGTTTGTCTCACCACTCAACCAAACTCCATGAGGGCACATGATAAATAGAAGTGAATGAAAAGGAGATCTGTGAATCCATGTGCAGACAAGGCATTTTCCACACACAGAGTAAATAACATGTGTTGCACACACATGGGCTCTTTGTCAAATGTTTGCAGATGCTGTTGTGTGTACCAAAGCACAAGTTCATTTACGATGTTAATGAATTCATATTGGCTTTTCGTCTTTAGGTATTTTCTTAATCCAGGTTTTGTTTTGTTTTATTTTGCCTTTTTAAATGAAATTTCCCCCAGTTCCACCACCTGACCACTGGACCCTGGTAATTTGTATGAGCCTATTTCTCAAGTTCTATTCCCCTCTCTTTTAATGGTCAAAATTTGGTCCTTATTAAGAATATTTAGAATATTAAGACATTCTAATTTTGAGGTTGTCAAAAATAAGAGAGATGTGTCCCCAGGAAATAAAAAGGTACAGATTTGGTGAAAAGGTATAACAGACAATAAAGCTGAGTGGAAGCTACAGATTGTTTTAGCACTAACTCCACTAATTACACCACTCCTCACTGCCTTTGGGGGTTTGTGTGCCTTATTCAAAGATGAGCACTAAGAAAAGAATCAACATGTAATATACGCATAAAAAGTGAAAAATAAGAAAAATAATTGTGATGGTTAACACTGAGTGTCAACTTGACTGGATTGAAGGATGCAAAGTATTGATCTTGGGTGTGTCTGTAAGAGTGTTGCCAAAGGAGATTAACATTTGAGTCAGTGGGCTGAGAAAGGCAGACCCACCCTTAATCTGGGTGAGTACCATCTATTCAGCTGCCAATGTGGCTAGAATATAAAGCAGGCAGAAAAAGGTGAAAAGACTAGACTGGCCTAGCCTCCCAGCCTACGTCTTTCTCTCATGCTGGATGCTTCCTGCCCTTGAATATTAGACTCCAAGTTCTTCAGTTTTGGGACTCAGACTGTCTCTCCTTGCTGCTCAGCTTGCAGATGGCCTATTGTGGGACCTTGTGATTGTGTGAGTTAATACTTAATAAACTCCCCTTTATATATATCTATCCTATTAGTTCTGTCCCTCTAGAGAACCCTAATACAATAATATAAGCAGAAAAAATTAAACATGTTATCTCTCTCTGTCTCTCATTCTTTCTATATATGGAAAACAAGAAGAAATACTGAAAATATGACAGAAGCAATCTCAAAGGAATTACATACAACATAGTGTTGTTAAGGAAATATCTCAAGTAAGAGATACAAAGATTCACAAAAGAGACTGTAAGACAACAGAAGGAGATAAAAAGTAATTTGGCATATTTGGGGAAACAAATGAAAAAGAAAAAAGCCATATGTAGTGAAATCCATATTAAATGGAACAAGAAAGAAATTGTAACTCCAAACTAGTGAAAGTCTTGAAGAAATTGTGCAAAATTAAATGTACATAATAAAGATATAGAAACAGTTGTAGAAAAGACGATAGATATAGAATAAAGACAAAGGAGATTCCACACACATAACTGGGTTACTGAAGAAGAGTATCAACAAATGCGGTGGAATACATTTAAAGATAAAATAGAAGAAATTTTCTTGAAATACACACTTTAATTTGGAGACCAAAGGCCACATCAGTTTCTTAGAAAAATAACACATTACAATGAACAAAAGATATATCCTGGGAGAGTTTAGCATTATTTACACTTTTGTTTGTTTGTATGTTTGTTGTTGTTTTGGGGACAGGGTCTTGCTCTGCTGCCCAGGCTGGAGTGCAGTGGCACAATCGTAGTTCACTGAAACCTCAAATTCCCAGGCTCAAGTGATCCTCCCATCTCAGCCTCTGGAGTAGTCACCACAGGTGTGCACCACCATACCTGGCTAATTTTAAAAAAGCTTTTGTAGAGACAGGATCTCCCTATGTTCCTCAGGTTGGTCCCAAATTCCTGGGCTCAAGTGATCCTCCTGCTTTGGCCTCCAAAAGTGCTGGGATTATGGCATGAGCCACTACACCTGGTCTATTTGGTTTTTGTTTTTGTTGTTGTTGTTGTTGTTGTTGTTGTTTTTAAACAAGAAGAATGGGACATTCAGGGCAGAAAATCAAATAACATGCAAGTTGGCAATATGTTTCCATTGGGATGCTTTTGGCCGCAAGGAACAGAAAGACTTACTCAAATTGGCTTGCAACCTTGCTACTCCAAGTACGATCCTTTAGCAGCCGCCTTGGCCTTACCTGAGCGCTTGCTAGAAATGCAGAGTCTAGCAGTGAATCTGCCTCCTTCCCAAAGGCCCCAGTGGGGTCAGCCAGGAGCCGAACTTTGCCTTTAGCCTTGTGGGCTCATCCCTACTCGCCAGTCACAAAGGCATCGTTAACACTCAGACATGCCACCACTGGGACACCCCTTGGCCTTCAAAGCCCCAGCCTGCTCCACCAACCCCAGCAGGTGGGTCTTGGAACAGCTGGGGCTAAAGTCTTGAGGAACTCCAAACAGAACACTCTTCTTGCCCTTGAACAGCTCTGCCAGGTTCACCATGTTCCCTGGCTCCCCTCCAAACACCACAACTGCTGGGATGGCATTTCCCACCTTGACTGGGGCCATGGCTGCCGTGGCTCTGCTGAAACTGTGGACCTCGCCAGGTACCCACCCTCCTTCACATAGATGTCTTGGTGCCAGTGCTGCTGCCACAGACTGAACGACAGTCCCACCAGCAGGGGAGATGGCTCAAGAGGTTCTCCATGGTGATAGAGGATGACATAGTGAAGGCTCTGAATGTAGAAGCAGATGGCACAGGCCTCACCTGCAGCCTGGCACCCAACATCATCTCACAGCTCGGAGGCCTCAGGCCCAGAAACATTCTCTCTACCCTTTCCTATCCCATCTGCCCAGCCCTGGGCAGAGGGTCCCTGGGGCCCCCTAATTGGAACCGTGGCCAAATTTCTGCAATAAACATTTATGGTTCAAAAAGAAAAAAGAAAAAAAAAGGAAGAAATGCAGAATCTGAGGCCTTACCTTAGATCTATTGAATCAAAATCTGCATTTTGACAAGATTCCTGTCAAATCCCCAGTGATTCAGGTGAACATTAAAGTGTGAGAAACGCTGGCTTAAATGATAGAGGATTTATTTTTAACAGTTGTTCTCAACCTTAGCTGCATATTAGACTCTCCAAGTAGCTTTGAGGAATTTTGCCACCGAGGCCGCACCCTGTATTGATTAAATGAGAAACTCTGGGATTCAGGCTACATTTCATTTTTATTTTTTAACAGGTCAGACAATTCCAATGTGAAGCTACAGCTGAGAACTTCTGCATTAAAAGTCTAGAAGCAGGTCGGATCTCAGGGTTGGTTCAGTCACAGCTCAATAGCATCATAACAGGTCCAAGCTCTTTCTATCTTTCTGCTTTGCCATCTTCAGGACTAGCTTTAATTTATAATGTACCTTCCTTCTTTCCCCTTCGTTTCCATCCCTCCCACCTGCTTCTTCTTTCATTTTCTTTGTTTTTCCTGCCTCTGCTTTCCAGCCTTCCTTTTCTTCTTATGCACAAAGAAATATTGAATACAATTGTCATAGGGTATTAAAAATGGTTATTTCTGGGTATTCTGAGCAATTTTGGGGGAGGTAAACCTTTAAAATTTTATTTATTACTTTTTACATGTCTCAAAATTATTATTTTTAAAAAATGTGGGCTGAGTCCCCATAATAAAAAATATTGGGAACCACTGGCTTAGTGTAACACTCTCATCGTACAGGTGAGGAAACTGAGGCCCTAGAGAGGGGAGCATTAGGTCCAGCATTGAGGGGAGTGAAGTGGGTGAAGAGCCCTCATACAGCTCCGTGTGGTCCAGAACCACCAACAATGTCTACTGTGTGTCTGCTGAACCTTCATTAAGTGATTCCTGCACAAAATTCTTCTAAGCATTTTGAATCCACTGAGAAAAAGAAGCGGGAGGCAACTAGAGCAGGATTCAGCCAAATAATTGGGGTGCTGGAGGCGCAGAGATCACCAGGAAGAAAAAGAGAGACTTCCTAGTGAGGGCGTCTTCAATTGGTAACAGTTATTAAGACAGAAACCATGTAACTGAACTCACAAGTGACAGAGAGGACATTTGTGTTCCAGACCATGCAAAGGTGTGTAAATGTGAGGCGGTTACCTCTCTAAAAGGTGACATTAGAGTGGAGACTTGAAGGAGGGGAAGAAGTAAAATTTAAGCTACATCTCAGCCAGGTTATACCAAAGGGTTCAGAGTTTTTATTTGTTGATTCGTTCATTTGTATATCTTCATGGTGGGAAGAAATGCAAGCTTTCCTGTTAGAGAATGAACAGATTGCTTCTTATATTCACAGTTTACATAGCTGATTTTGTGCTTTTTAAACAACATTTTACTATGTTTCAAATAATTGCATTTTTTTTTTTCCTGTGGAGTTGGGAACATGTAAACTGCCCCATGAACTACTCTGACACTATATTTTTAGTCATTCCAAATATATTGTCATTGTCTAAAACTGCACTACCCCAAATGGTGGCCAGCAGCCACATTTGGCTATTAAGCACTCAAAACGTGTCTAGTCTGAAATTAGATGTGTTGCCAAATGTAAAATATACACTGTAGTTTGAAGACAGTGTGAAAAAAGAATAAAATATCTCACCAATAATTTCTCTTATATTGATTACATATAAAATCATCTTTTAATATATTAGGTTAAAGAAAATATATTATTAAAATGAATTTTGCCTATTTTTGCTTTTTAAGATATGACTCTTAGAAAAATGTATCTTATATATGTAACTTGCATTATCTCTATTGAACAGTGCTGTGCTGGAAACTTTCCAAAGCTCAAGTCACTTCCCAATAGCAATAAGCAGTAACTGGTATTTTAGATGGTGTGAGAGTTACTGTTCACCCTTCAGGGCCTAATTTGTTACCACAGCAATTGAAGTAAAGGCAGGAACACTGCTAACAGTAATAATATGAATGCTCATTAGTGTGACTCTTACTATCCCAACTACTCTAATGCCACAATTGTTGCTACTATTACAGCCACTACTAAAACCAAAATTCTTGTTTTCAGAGTTCCAGATACCGAGGCAAGCTCTTACTTACAAACATTCTTTCCGATCCTTTGCAAGCAGACTAGGAATGTGTTATGGTTTAGATGTTTATGTTTTCACCCAAACTCCTATGTTGTAATCCTAACCCCCAAAGTGATGGTACTAGGAGGTCGGGTCTTTGGAGGTGAATTGACCATGAAGATGGAGCCCTCATGAATGGAATTGTGCCCTTATAAAAGAGACCTCCGAGAACTAGCTAGTCCCTTCCATCATGTGAGAATTCAGGAGAAGTTGCCATTTTTGAACTAGAAAGTGGGCATTCACCAGATACTGAATCTACCAGTGCCTTGATCTTGCACGTTCTAGTCTCCAGAAGTGTGAGAAATAAATCTTTGTTGTTAAGCTAACCAGTCAATGGTATTTTGCTATTGCAGCCTGAAGAGATTAAGACAATATGCACTTGTTTTTCTCACCATTAACAGAGGAAGAAACAGAGGGTCCGAGAGACAAGTTACTTGCTGTAGATCACACTGGAACTAAATGACAAAAGAGGAAATCAAACCCAGGTCTCCATTCTCTGCCCTTCCCACAGAGACTTCCCACTGCAGTCTCTGACATTTGACTTTGGGCCGTCCACAAGTCTCCCACTGTTCAGAAGGGTTTGTCAAGGGGCAGTCTAATAGGCTGGGGGTGCTGAACATAAGCTAATAAACGCGTTTCCTCTCTCAGTTAACAGCAGATGTGGAGCCAAAGTAAATCAACTGAGCTTCTCCAGGGGATCCTTAAGGAGGACAAATGCTGGATATTTCCATCAAACGACCAGGCTCATGGAGTGGTAGATATTTTATCTAAGCATCTGTAGGTGGCCCTGAAATTTTACAAAGTCATCATCTGCTCTGCTTCCAAAGAAATTTGATTCTATAACCAACAATAAACCCAAATGTTGGAATTCTACCTTTCTAAGTAAAGGGGGGGCATATGGTTCTCTTTCCTTGAGCACATTTTCTCCAGAGTTTTGCCTCACAAACCCCTGTTCCTCCTTGAGTTCTAAATTTAAATGTTAACTCCTCAGAGCAGCCTTCTCCAATTCCTTTGTCTAAAGATAAGCCCGTGTGTGTTTCTCTTTCTCAGTTACTTACATATTTCATAGCAATTATTGCCATCATAATTGGTTTCTTTTTCCTTGTAAATTCTCCTGCTGAAAGTTAAGCTCCATGAGAGCCAGCTGTCATATCTGTATCCTTTAGCCTACTGCCTGAAATGTAGTAGGTGCTCAGTAAGTATTTGTGGTATGAATATATGATCCGAACATACGTCTTCTCCTTTGCCTTATAAGAGTGACTACTAAGAAAACATACTATCACAGTTTAATGTTAAATAATGGTCATAGATGCATCAGTAATAACTTGATGACTGTTTACCATAGGGGCAGGAGCACCTAGCTCTGTTACTTCCTATCAGTGTGACCTTGGGAAAATCATTTATCCTCTTTGAACCTCAGTTTTCTCACCTGTATAATGAAAGTAATAACATTAGTTGAAAAGATTATCTAGATAATGCTCTAGAAGCATTTGGTAAACATTTTAGAGTTATGCAAAGTAATGAGATCTAATGTCAAAATACTGTATATCAAAAGGCAGAACTTGAAGATGCTCTTATAACCCTGTGGCTTAGATTGGTCCCCAGAAGCAGAGCCTTACATAGGGATTTGTGTGAAAGCAGTTAATTAGGAAGTATTCCTGGGAAAAAACCAGTGGCAGAGTAGGGGTATGAAACCAGAAGAAGGTCAAACGTGGATGCCATATTATGTACCATATCCTCCCAGAGGTAACTCAATCCTATGTAGGGAGCTCTGAACACATCATGGCTCACACCTCAGTGTTTTCTCAGTCAGGGGTGAGGGAGTTTGAGTGTTTATAGCTCCACACCCATCAGTCATTGGCTAAGAGCTGCCCCAAGAATGAGGGTGCATAAATTCCTAGGAACTTCTTCTCTTCTGCAGGTAGGCAAAGCCCTCTCAAGTAGCCCAAAGGCACTGGCTGACGAACAGCTGTAGGTGATGGCTATTGGGTGTGATCATTTTCTAAGAACTAGTGTGCACAAAAATGGTAAAGGGATTAAGGGGAGTGGAAACATGAACAGCGCACACACCAAGGATTTCCTGTCTCAATAACAGACTCTAGTACTCGGCAGTATAGTTCACCACTATGAGTTAAGATTGGATTTGAGTACACTACTACCTGGAATTTATGCAGCATTTCTCTTTTCTCTTTGAAGTGCTTCTATATATAACTCATGCATAAGATAGCTGAGAACAGGCTTGGTTGGATCACGTGCAAACCATTAAAAAGTAAATTTTCAAGGGCAGTAGGTTAAATAAAGGAAAGAGGTTCACTGGTTTTACAACCACGAGTGGTTTCTATTTTTCAATAAGTCAAACCCCTTAGAAGACATGGCTGAATGGGCGAAAAACCCTCTCGGGGAAATTCGTGCTTTTATAGTTTGATTTTCTTTGGGGTAAAGAGGAAAATGCAAGCCATGGTTCAAAACTATCCATTTCATCGTGACCCTGAAAAAGTGTGCAGTGTTTTTGTAATGGAGAGGACATTTTATAAAACATGCTTTAAAAGTACGTTTGGATTTTAAGTGTTACTTTCCACAATCAGCCCTAGCTGGAAACATACAGGCTTCTTTGCAGCACTGGTATGGTTTGTCTCTTTTTCTTTCCGTCCACCAGAATGCTCCAACTTTAATGACTGTCAATAGCTGACTCTCAGGGGTGGTACTCTTAGCCTACGAAGTAAGAGTAGATTTTACTTGCTTAAATAGTTGAAAAGAAGCCAAAATAATTGTAATCTGTGTCATGTGAAAATTAAATGAGACTCAAATCTCACTGTCTATATATGAGGTTTTATTGGAGCATAGCCATGCCCGTTTGTTTATGTTTTGTCTATGGCTACTTCTGTACTATAACAGCACAATTGCATCATCAGGACAGAAACCTAAGGCCACAAAGCCAAAAGTTTTACTATTTAGCCTTTTACAGATAAAGTTTGCTGATACTTGACCCAGGGCAACTCATTTCTCTTAGCTTCCCTTTCCTCATCTATGAAATGAGATAATAATGGTAACTACATTCTAGGCAGACAGCTTAGGAGACAATGTAATACATGGGCAAAAGCACAAACTTTGAAGCCAGATGATCAAGATTTAAATTCTACCTGTAATCCCAGCACTTTGGGAGGCCAAGGCAGATGGATCATTTGAGGTCGGGAGTTCAAGACCAGCCTGGCCAACATGGTGAAACCCTATCTCTTCTAAAAATACAAAAATTAGCCAGGTGTGGTGGCACACACCTGTGGTCCCACCTACTCAGGAGGCTAAGACAGAAGAATCACTTGAACCCGAGAGGCAGAGGTTGCAGTGAGCCAGGATTGCACCACTGCACTCCAGCCTGGACGACAGAGCAAAACTCTGTCTCAGAGGAAAAAAAAAAAAAAATTCAAATTCTATCTCTGCTACTTACTAACTGGGTAACTTCGGCACATAATAATTTCTCCATGCCTCAGTTGCTGCTTCTGTAAAATGGGGATGATGAGAGCCTCTGCCTCATAGTCCTGAGTTTATTATATGTGACTCACTTGAAACAGTAACTGGCATATATTAAATACTATGTGTTAGCTATGTAAATATTGCTACACTCACTGGGTTGTGGTGAGGAAACACATTCATGTTTATTAAAAAGAAAAAAGGTGAAATTATGTTTTTTGTTCATAATGCCCTGGTAGCTGCTCATCTCATGGTAAAGACTCTCATCATGGCATAGGAAGAACAAGGACTCTGGAGCTAGACTGCCCCTGTGCTAATCCTGGCTCCCTCCATCACTGGCCCTGTGATGGTAAGCATGTTACTTAACCTCTCTGGGCCTCAATTTCAGCATCTGCAAAATGTGGGTAATACATAATACTAGCAATCATCTCCTTAGGCTGTTGTGAGGATTACATGAATCTGAATGTATGTAAAGGAGTTGGAACCATGCCTAGCACAGAGTAAGTAAATGTTACTTGCCGTTATATAGTTCTGAATGCCATTAAAATAAATGCATAAATACGAAAAAATATTTACCTTATAGCCATCTAAAAATCAGCTCTCATACCACTAATGGCATGTGTACTATTATCTGGGAAACACTGACCTAGGGGAAGGTACTGTGCTGACAGATGGACGGCAGAAGTGTTTGGAGGAGAAGGGGAATTTTGTTTGTTTGTTTTTGAGACAGAGTCTTGCTCTGTTGCCCGGGCTGTAGTGCAGTGGTGCGATTCCAGCTCATTGCAACCTCTGCCTCCCAGGTTTGAGCAATTCTCCTGCCTCAGCCTCCCGCGTAGCTGGGATCATAGGCGTGTGCCACCACGCCTGGCTAATTTGTGTATTTTTTAGTAGAGACCAGGTTTCACCATGTTGCCCAGGCTGGACTTGAACTCCTGACCTCAGGTGATCCACCTGCCTCGGCCTCCCAAAGTGCTGGTATTACAGGCATGAGCCACCACTCCCAGCCGAGAAGGGGAATGTTAACTAATAGTGTTCACAGGCATCTAGCTTGTCTCTGCTCTTTCAATGTTCAAGATCTACCCCCAAAATATCTAAGGACGGTAGAAACCATATCCATGAGCATTGGTGACCTGCCTTTAAATTTTGGCCTTATAGTATATCCCAACTGGTTCTAGTTGTGACCTACTGGTCTCCAATCATGTCTTTCCTGGTTATTTGATGTCAACTTCAAGCTACCTCTGCTCACATTTCTCAGCTACTGTCAATGTTGCTTCAATCTCTATTTGGGGGAACCATCTTTGGCTCAGCTTCTGCTCTCTCTCAGACAGTACTAGCCCCAGACTCAGAAAGAGTGGTCCTCTGACATTTTGACTACATAACCTCTGAATATTCTAAGGTTATGTAGTCAATTCCAAGATGGGCAATTCCAAGATGAGAGTAAAGCAAGGCCCAATAGCTAAGAGGCTAAATGCCCATGCCCTCTCCTGCTCCCTGCAGTGAGATCAAGGGTTCACGAGCCATCAGGTGCTGAGTCTTGGTGAAGACACAAAGCAGCATCAGAGATGATTTCCTGCAGCACTGAGAGCCCAGGGGCATGAAGGGGGCCATCAATGTCAGTAGCTTCAGTGGTAGTGACAGTGGCCCCGACAGCACCCTACATAGATCATGATCATTCCTGTGGCTAAACTTGGAATTGAATGCCTTCTCTTGGTTTCTGCCTGAGCTGTGAGTGTCTCTGCTTTCTTTGGGTCTAAGAGCTATCGGATATCTTTCCAATAAATTTTTTCTGGAGTAAGCTAACCAGAGAGGTTTCCATTGTTTGTAACCAAGAACTTCCACCAGTGCACTAGGGTTCAGGAACTGGATCATAATTGATGATCTACTCTATTTACACCCATGGTGGGGCTCCCATCACTGAACCAGAATCTATAGTGTGAGGCTCCCCAGGGAGCACAGACTGTGACCTACATTTCTACCCTAGCAGTCTTATTTTTAGTATTATTAAATTGCCACATTAATAATTTTTACTATTTGCCACGTGTTTCTTGCATTCCTCATTTCTTTTTGACCACAAAACATTCATCTGGTTTACAATATTTAAAAATGTTGGAAGCTTGGGATTAAACCAGCAAAAGAGGGAAAAACTTTTATTAAAATATAAGTAAAACTTCTTCAAATGAAGCCAAGTGACAATAACTGGCAAAGAAGTCTGTCCAATTTTCTTTATTGAATTTTCAGAGATTTGGTAACATTGTGTCATCTATTCCAGGCATGGTTTTTAACTTTTCATTTTCATTGTTGTCTTGGATTTCTAAGAGTTGCATGCAAAAAGCAGATCATTTTTAGGCTGATAGGGGGTGATATTTAGAGAAGAAATGAGGATGCACTCTTGTCTGATGAAATATCAAAGTGACATTAGGAAAATGTAAAACACACAAATCAGCTCCTTCATACAAAGTAGTCACTACTATTCATATAATTCCAAAAAATAGAAGAAAGTGCTTTCCAATCTAACGGCTTACATAGATTGCTTTCTTTCCAGTGGTTTCTCTTGTTGAATGTATTCATCATCTAATTTATTGCCCTTTCAAAACAGATATTCATTTAACAAATATTCGTTATGAATCCACCTTCTTCCAGGCACATTAAAGACATAAAAGGAAAATATCTTTTCTTTGTACCTTTGTTTTTTCCAGATTGGGAGCTCACCAAGAACAAATTTATAATCCATGTCTTAGTCATCTTTGCATGACCAGGGCTTATCCCTGTGCCTGGTATATAGCAGACATTCAAAAAAATTTGTTGAATAAATGACTAGTTTCATTCTCAGAGAATTCATGAAAATAGTGGCATAGGCAAATATGCATAGTATAAATGTAGCATGAGGGGATAGGTGCTATTAATGGAGACAGAATGTAATCTAGGTGGGTCCCCAAGGGATGAATGATACTAGTCTGTTTAGGGAGGTGAGGACCAAGATCTTAATATTTTTTGCTTCTTCCGTATAACATAATGAAATCTCTCTGCCACTTTCAAATCCCCCCTTTTAAGTATTTTTATGAAAATGGGGGTTGCTCACCATGCTGACCCCTCTGTGGTCTCTCTTCTGTTTCTGGTTTTGTCTTTTGGCACTGCCATCTACTCTCACCACCTCTACCCTGGACTGGACCATTTGTTTTCCTTTCCTTAAAGCACTTTAAGCAGAAATGTTGTGGAGAGTAGTAGCCTTTTACTGAAGTTTTGGGTAATCACAGACCATAGCCAGATATGATTCCAGATTTGGCATTTGACATCCTCTGTCCACACAATTCTGACAATCTAATAACTATTCCTCACCTCTGGAAAATTTCTCCCTAATCATAGTACCTGTCCACCCCCATCCCCGATAGGCAGCTGCTCACAAATCCTGGTTTATTTCTTCATGCCTACCAGGTGAGCTCTTCTCTTCCTGCTTCCAATTCATGCCTAGACTTTTGTGTATCCCCAAATTCCTGGTGATGTTCTGCTACACGATGGACCATTGACACTAGGTGTCTGGCCTTAGCACGACAAAGAACTAGAGGGAACTTCACACTTCAAGATCATACCCTTTCGCTGGAATCCCTTCTCCATGGACCAGAACAAGGGTGAAGAAATGTCTTTCCTGTTACACATCTTAGCATAGTGCTAGACATGGACAGGCACTCAAAGGTATTTAAAAACAGCTTGAATGGAATGCAAAGGAGGCAGAAAAGTGGATGGTTCACCAGGGAAGTTCCTAAGGGGAGTCAAGCAGAGATGGATCCAGGCTCACAGGTTAGTCTTGGCAAGGAAAAGGAGCTATTCTTTCTCAGAAGCAAGCAAAGGAAGACAGGGACAGTGAAATAAAAAAGTAAATGGAATCAAGGTGTATGTTTTCCCTTTGATTTATTCTGTATGAAGATAGGAGTGGGTTAGACTTGGGAACACTCACCACTTTGATTTGCCCCTAGGGGAGTGAAACACGTGGCATATCTAGAGAGGGAACTGGAAACTTTGGAAAACTGATGAAATCAAGGGGAACTAAAGAGTTTAGACCTTTGTACTCCCTGAACATGTGGAATCAGCTTTAAATGTGCCTTTCAGAACTCTTGGAGCTCTTTTATCAAATTTATAGAAGTTACTTCTTGTTCCAAAAAACCAAAATGTCAGCAGGCCTGGTTCTTATTTCTTTTCTTTGATTTGTCTGGGACTCCCTTTATCATCTTTGCCAGTTCCAAAGACAGTTAACACACAGAGTGAGGCGTAGTCAGATCCCAGCCATTGCTTTTTATAGTCCCGCTACCTTACCAGACTATACAGACACATACAATTTTCCAGCTTTACACTGAAAAAAGAACGCAAAAGAGAAAGAATAACAAGTCATACCCTGCTGTTTTCGTAGGATGTTCTGACTTTGAAAAGGGATTGCCTTACACTTAAGTAATAAACAGTGTGTTGTGGGACAGATATATCAACATTCACTGTCCCCAATTTGCCCAAGTCTGAAACAAGTAAAATAAATTTGACTGTGTATTTTTATTATCTTTTACAGGCATGAACTGAAATAGATAATGAGATACTTATAAATTCCGTAAACCGCCTGGTTGGCAGAATTGCATGATTGGAAGGATGCTTTCAGATCACTGAGTTCCGTACCCTCCTAGCATTTGCCATACCTTTATAAAACCCCCACCAAATGTCGTCTGTCTTACCTGTACCAATCCCCTGTATGCATAACTCATCATCTTTGGAGTTATTAAATTGGTACAAAAGTCGTTGTGGTTTTGTGATTACTTTTCACAGCAAAAATCGCAATTACTTTTGCACCAGCCTAATACTTCATTCTCTCTTTTGCCAGATAGGACTATTGGGAAGACTTTAGTTACATAGCATCCCAATCCATCTACCATCAGTCCCAGTTCAACCCTATAAGGCCCTACAGCAAATGGAATCTTTACTCAGATGCTCATGTCAAAATTATAAGAGTCATTCTTTACTCTCCTCTATCACATACTCCTTTTCCAATCCATCCACAAACACTGTCAGATCCACCCTAGAATTTTATACCAAGCTTTGTCCCTTTTCCTGTCCAAGTCCACTGCCCTAATATGAGCCACCATCATTCTCTAGCCTGGACTATGGCAATAGTTTTCTAACTAGGGTTCATGCTTTCATAGTTGCCTGCCACCATTTGTTGTCTCTATAGCACCCAAAGAGGATGCTTTTAAAAATACAGTCGTGCATCACTTAATGACAGGAATACTTTGTGAGAAATGTGTCATTAGGCAATTTTGTTGCTGTGTGAACATCATAGAGTTACACTAACCTAGATGGTATGGGCTGCTACACACCTAGGCTATATGGAATAGTCCATCGCTCTTAGGCTACAAACCCATACATGTGACTGTCCTGAGCACTGTAGGCCATTGTAACACAATGGTAAGTATTTGTGTATCTAAGTATAGAAAACGTACAGTAAAAATGGGGTATAAAGGATAAGAAGTGGTACACCTGTATAGGGCACTTACCATGAATGGAGCTTGCAGGACTGCAAGTTGCTCTGGGTGAGTCACTGAGTGAGTGGTGAGTGAATGTGAAGGTCTAGGACATTACTGTACCCTCCGGTAGACTTTATAAACACTGTACACTTAGGCTACACTAAATGTATTTAAATATTATTTTACTTTCTTCAATAATAAATTAACTTTACTGTAACTTTTTAAATTTATAAACTTAATTTTTTAAATTTTTTGACTTTTTATAATAATACCTTAAAACACATATTTTACACAAAAATATATATTTATTTATATAACATATTATATATAATGTAATATATATTATGAATATATCTCTTTTATATATATATATGTGTATGTGTATATATATATATATATATATATATTTTTTTTTTTTTTTTTTTGAGATGGAGTCTAGCTTTGTCACCCAGGCTGGAGTGCTGTGGCGCGATCTTGGCTTGGTGCAACATCTGCCTCCCAGGTTCAAGCGATTCTCTTGCCTCAGCCTCCTGAGTAGCTGGGATTACAGGTGCCCGCCATCAAACCCAGCTAATTTTTGTATTTTTGGTAGAGACAGGGCTTTGCCATGCTGGTCAGGCTGGTCTCAAACTCCTGACCTCAGGTGATCCACCCACCTCGGCCTCCCAGAGTGCTGGCATTACAGGTGTGAGCCACCGTGCCTCACCTCTATGTTCTTTTTCTATAAACTTTTAATTTAAAATTTTACTTTTTAAACTTTTTTGTTAAAAACTAAGACACAAACACACATTACCCTACGCCTACACAGGGTCAGGACCATCAATATCACTGTCTTCTACTTCCACGTCTGTTCTCACTGGAAGGTCTTCAGGGGCAAGAACACACATGGAGCTGTCATCTCCTGTGATAATAATGCCTTCTTCTAGAATACCTCCTGAAGCACCTACCTGAGGCTGTTTTATAGTTAATTTTAAAAAATAGAAGTAGAGGAGTATGCTCTAAAATAATGATAAAAAGCACAGTACAGGCCGGGCGCAGTGGCTTAACGCCTGTAATCCCAGCACTTCGCGAGGCCGAGGCGGGTGGATCATGAGGTTGGGAGATCGAGACCATTCTGGCTAACACGGTGAAACCCCTTCTCTACTAAAAGTACAAAAAATTAGCCAGGCGTGGTGGCAGGTGCCTGTAGTCCCAGCTACTTGGGAGGCTGAGGCAGGAGAATGATGGGAACCCAAGAGGTGGAGCTTGCAGTGAGCCGAGATTGCGCCACTGTACTCCAGCCTGGGCAACAGTGCAAGACTCTGTCTCAAAAAAAAAAAAAAAAAAAAAAAAAAAAGCACAATACAGTAAAGATATAAACTAGTTAACATAGTTGTTTATTACTATTATCAAGCATTATGTACTATACATAATTGCATGTGCTATTCTTTTGCACAACTGGCAGTGTGGTAGGCTTGTTTACACCAGCATTACCACAAACAGGTGAGTAATACATTGCTCTATGACATTAGGATGGCTATGATGTTACTGGCCAACAGGAATTTTTCAGCTCCACTATAATCTTACAGATCCCTGTTGTATATGTGGTCTGTCATTGAACGAAACATCATTATGCAGCATGATCATCTGTTCTATGTTATCATCTCTGTAAAAACTTGCTAGTGCCTTCTCAACCCACCCACAGGGGTATATGTGTAATCTGACCCCTGATTCTCTTTCTAGCCTCTTTCTAATTCACTGCTCTCTAACCATGCTTGGACATTCTTTGAAAAAAATCCAAGCCTTTGCATCTGCTGTTCCCTCTGCCTAGAATGCTATTCCTTCAGGTAGCCACATGATTAAATCCTTTACTTTCTACAGGTCTCTGCTCAAGTGTTTCCACCTCAAGAGAGGTCTTCTCTGGCCACCCAGTCTAAGATATCACCACTGCTCTTTATTCTCAGCTTTGATGATGTTCATAGCATTTCTCATCTCCTGCTAGTTGATATGTCTATTCTATAACCCACTAGATTGCAAACTCCTTGAGAGTAAGGATTTTGTGTTTACTCACTTTCGTAACCCTAATGCTTACCACATTTTAATGAAGTAATGTTATGAAAATAGTAAATGAATAAATGAATACAGATCATTTTTAATAATTCCTCCAAACAACTATCCTTCCATCATTTGGAGATATGTTCTTATTTCCACACCATTTTTTTTTTCTAGAATAAACAATCCAATTTCCATTACTGGTCTACACATCGTTTCTAATCCTCTCCCTTCTTGCTTCCCTTTTCTTTCCTCCATTCAATTTGCCAGCTACCTTCTCACAGGGACTGGTGCCGAACCAGTGTAGTAGTTAAGTGTGTGAGTTCTAGATCAGACTGCAAGGTTCAAATCCAGTTTCCACCACTAATGACTTGATTACCTTGACACAAGTCATTTGATTTTCTTGACTAATAAGCAGTAGTAACTAAATTAAACAATAAAAAGATAAATTTATTAGAGATATATAGACTGGCTAAGACATAGGATAAAAAAAATATATCAGGTCCTAGAAAAGTCAGAAAGGAGAAGAAGAACTTGGAGGCCAGAGCTCTATGGCCATCCCTTCAGAGGACTACTGTTGAGATGTTGGGGTGTTATTACTTTATGTTACTTTATGTTCTTATAATACTCCATTCATTATTCAAATTCCTAAAAAAGGTAATACTATGGGTTTGATTTAATTCAAATTTTCACCCTTTGGCTTAGAGTTTGATTGGTGTTCAACTAACTCTGTCCCTAATGGTGGAGAGGTAGTTACCCAAAGAAAAAGAGATGGAATGGATATTGGCCAGGCCAATAGGCAGATGGCCACTGCACTCTCTAACTGTCCACGTCCTCACTTGTAAGTAGGGGATAATAATAGTTACTGCCACATTTATTGTCTTGAAGCTTAAACAGGCTAATGTGTATGAAAGGTTTAGCATAGTGTCCGCATGTAGTGAGCACAGTAAGCCTCTAGCAAGTAGGGGACCCCACATGGAATTTAATACTCCAGGTGTATTAGAGTGGGATGCCAGCTTCCTTATTTCAGACCCTTAGTAACAGAGCCTGAGGTGAAATGTACATTTCATCAGCCACAGTCAACTCTAATTGAGCTTTTTGTAAACCAAGACCCATGAGTTGTTTCCATAAGTGCTTCTCCTACCATCTCTTGAACCCCACTCCTTGCACAAATACAGCTGATTTGTCCTTACCCTTACCCCACAAATTAATCTTGTTAGATATGATCCATCATTGCCCTATAGAGCCTGAAATCTGAATTCTGTCTTCTAACAAAAACTCTTAGCTTTGTGTCACCTGCACATTTATCATGGCCAGATTAACTGAGATTACAAGAGAAAGTGCATGTGAAGTCCTTTGAAACTATGAAGCACAACACAAATGAAAGGTGTTATTTTTGTTCTCATTCAAGAAGTGATGAATGTAAACTACTTAGTGCAGTGTCCATTTTCCTGGCATATGCCAAATCCCCCTTTTCTTTTCCCCTCGTTTCAGTTCCCCAGATAATCCTGTGTACCTCCTCAAAGTAGACAAATTTAGGTATGTTACAAGCATGTGGGTTTTTCCCATTAGCATCAGTCTTGATCGTTTCAAGGAATTGAGACTTTAAATAGACAGCAATCTAGTTCTTAAGCCATATGGGCATATGTTCTCCATCTTCTAAGTTTGACCGTGGCTAGCTTCAAAAGCAACAACCCGTGCTATTTCAGAGCAAATGTAATTTGCATTATCTGATTGTCAGTAATACAATATCTCTACAAAGTCATGGTCATGGAGATAACTACAATAAAGACTTTGTATGAACAGCTCTGGTAAGGGATTTAGGGCAATGTTACTTACACAGCTTTAGCTTTTTCTGCAGAAACCATGCAGCGTACTGATACTTTGTGAAGAATGTATTGATGACATATGCCTACTGGGTGCATGTCCTTCACCATTTTACAAATCTACTTAGATGCCAAACAAAAACCCTTAGCACTACTGTTCTTTGGATTGAAATTCAATTAACTTCACTGTATTAAAGCAAAATAAATATGCTAAGCAAAATAAATATGCCTTAGCGTGTCAAAATATTATACATCCATGTGATTTAAGCCATGGGTAGTACACCTAGGTACCTAGTACTGCCACATACTGCAGCATAGTTCTATATTTCTATTTCCCATGACACTATAAATGTTCATGTCTTTCCTATCAGTCTTTCACATTGACATTTCATGTGTTTTTATACTTGGGGAAAGTTAATGCCTTTCTTGTTCTGTTCAAAAAAGAACCTTCTCAGGAGTTACCAAACTTATTGGAGTATACTTTTTTGGCGTTCAAATCTAGGCATCTTTGAAGCATGCAGTGAGGATTTTGAGGAATAAAGGCCATTTTCCCCAAACCAGCACTTGCTCCTCGAAGGAAAAAATGATGATATTCATAATTAAGCTTTAATGAAATCAGGCAGAGAGAAGAGCTGAATGCAAGAGTGAGTGCTTAGGGTAAATGCTGACCGTCAGCAGGCACTTTTCTCCTCTCTTTGAGAATTCTCCATTCTTGAGGTCTGATCAAGCCATATTTCTGCTATTTTTAAACAGTCCTGAGCCCTTTGAGGGCACTCTGGTTTCAATCCTCCCAGAGATAAGAAATGTTCAGCTGTGACAGGAGGCTTTTTCGGGGTAGGGCATGTACTGTTATAGCACAGGACCAGAAAGGTTGTGAGGTTTGCTGAGCTGTAGTCAAGAGTATTCAAAGCAAAGGCCTTTGAAAGGGAGGTTTCCCTTTGCAGAGAGATATGATGATTTCACCTTAGCTTCCCATCCTCAGGCATAGAAGGGACTTCACATCTTGTTAGAGCTTTTATGTTCTGCATGCTAATTGGAAAATGTAAATCTAATAATGTTGTTTCTTTCCCATCTATTTATTATTTGTACTTGGATGAATCCTGACCTCACAAGGCATGCTCATGATGTTGGTATAAAATTCTTTATTTGGGCAATGTTTTTATTTTTTCCTGCATACTAATTTTTAAACATCCTGGGGCCAGATTCCATTATTTCATCTTTCTCCTCCAACTTCACAAGGCAGATAATTATTACAGGCAACCAGCCACCTTCTTTCTTTTCACTTTTTACTGGTAAGAGGTGACTCCTAAAAGACAAGATCCAAGTGAACCTGAAGAGTGATATATATGTGAAATGGTATAATTAATTAAAATAGAATGCAGTTTCAATAACATGACATCATGACTTGGTATTTGAAAAGTAAATATAGGCTGGAATTTAATGACAAGCTATAGATTAAGTGGAAGAAAACATAGGTTGAGGGCTTACATAGTAGGATTTTGCAATCTTCTTTAGTGATAGGAGGCAAGATCTCAAAACGTATGTAAGCTCAGCATGACTTAGGGAATTCAGTGCAATGCTGATCTTGCAATGTTGTAAATGGCCCTTAGGTCAGAGATGGCTCTTATCTCACTGCCTGTTTTGTGTCATCCCTTTGGGTTCACTCTTCAATGCAGCTCATGATCTTCAGAGCCCTAGACTGTGCTGTGGAATGTCACATGTATTATAACAAATGACCTTCCATGCATGGAGGCAGATGCAAAGTGTGTGTCCGAGCATTCAGGGCCTTGTTTTGCCTATCTTGTTTCATATCGTATGTGGGAAAATGATCTGCTTTAGGTTTTGTTGTATGGAATTAGTTAACTTTGTTCACTGTGTCTTTGCTTGAATTGCATAGATCACTAGCATGGAAAACATGCTATGCCATATGCTAAGTTCTATCCCATCATTTACTAAGATAAAAGAAAGACCAGAGAACTCAAATGCCTCCAGAAAGGACCAGAGAAGGGGGGAAGATGTCTCCAGAAGACAAACGCGTGAAGAAAGAAGATAGTTGAAGCAGCAATTTTCAAATTACTTTGTATAAGATTTACCAGGAACTAGCTGGGCGCGGTGGCTCATGCCTGTAATCCCAGCACTTTGGGAGGCCGAGGTGGGCGGATCATGAGGTCAGGAGATTGAGACCATCCTGGCTAACACGGTGAAACCCCGTTGCTACTAAAAATACAAAAAAACCTCGGGCATGGTGGCGTGCCTGTAGTCCCAGCTACTCGGGAGGCTGAGGCGTGAACCCAGGAGGCGGAGCTTGCAGTGAGCCGAAATTGCACCACTGCACTCCAGCCTGGGCGACAGAGCGAGACTCCATCTCAAAAAAAAAAAAAAAAAAAAAAAAAAAGAAAAAAGATTTACCAGGAACTTGCTAAAGCACACATTCACATGCACGTGCACACCCACATGCACAGCATTCTGGACCCCAGTCATGGAGAATCTGATTCTCTAGGTCTTAAGCAAGGCCCTCTGTACTTTTAACAAGCTCCCAGGTACTTGGAGGCAGGTAGTCCATTGACCATCCTTTCAGAAATAACTAACTCGATGGGTGCTAATTGGTACAGGAAAGAACTCACACTTAGGAAGCCAGATGGCATGGGTTTGGCTGAAGCATTGATCACTGGTCAAATTCTTTAACTTCGTTCTTTAGGCTTTATTTTGCTCATCTATAAAATCATTATAATGGTATGTCCCCTGAAGTGTGGATTGATGTCAGTCAAATGCCTAAAACACAGCTGGATAGATGATAAGAACTCAATATATCACAATTATTATGACTATCACTACTGCTATTTTAAAAAGTCATGTTCAAAGAAGTACTACAGTGGCTTAAGTACTAGACAATGGGGTTCTAGGGCCAAGCCAACAAGAGAGCTTTAGGTAACTGGTAGATAGACTACCATCAGCTAATTATGTTGGTGAGTCCAATCTTCTGTACTTGTAGCTTCCTTGGTTTTAATCTCTGTGACACTGTGCTCTTTTCTTATTTAAAAGTACATGTTATGGGAACTTGTTTTATTACCATAAATTATATTTCCTTGTGGATATACCAGTAAAACTGCAGAGTGAAACATTCTTATTGGTCTTGATTTTTCCCATACCTATATAAGGTGATTTCACTACGGGTGCTGTACTGCTCCAAAGAGATAACAGTTGAAAATAGTGACAATCATAAAGGAAAAATGCCAGAAAGATATGTACTGAAGCCCTGCTACTCTACAGTGATGGGAATGCATGGCATATACACAGTTCTGTCTTCCAAAGTAGGATTCGGTGCTCCAATGTGCTGGTTGCAAAAAGAATATAATATGTTGGATGGTTAGTGATGGTGGCAGTGGAGACAGGTGGCAGTGGCATCATGGTTGTTGCACAGAACCTCATGCTTAGAAGGGTCCCACATTTGTTTTAATACTTTCCTGTCATCATCTTGAAATTTTTACTAATTTTTGAACATGAGGCCCCACATTTTCATTTTGCACTGGGCCCCACAGGTTTTTTTTAGCAGGTCCTGAGTGTAAATGAGGATGGGTACTAGGGAGATAGTGTGGGTTATAGTTAAGGAACCCATCAGAGATTTTTTTTTTTTTTTTTTTTTTTTTTTTTTTTTTTTTGACGAAGCCTTGCACCGTCACCCAGGCTGGAATGCAGTGGTGTGATCTCCACTCACTGCAGTCTCTGCCTCCCAGGTTCAAGCAATTCTCCTGCCTCAGCCTCCCAAGTAGCTGAGATTACAGGCACTTGCCACCATGCCTGACTATGTTTTGTATTTTTAGTAGAGATGGGGTTTCATTATGTTGCCCAGGCTGGTCTTGAACTCCTGACCTCAGGTGATCTGCCTGCCTTGGTCTCCCAAAGTGCTGGGATTACAGGCATGAGCCACTGTGCCCCACCTGTCAGAGGATTTTAAACATAGATATACTCTGATTTATATTCTGAAGAGGTCTTTTTATTTACTTATTTTTCCTGCTGGATGAAAAGAAATCATGGGCAAATGGAAAGAAAGGAGGTCGTTTTTCTATTTAGATAAGAGTTGACAGTGGCTGGGTTAAATTGTCAAAATGGAGTCTTCCAGGCCTCCAAAAGAACAGAGTTGAGATATATTTTTGGAGGCAGAACCAACAAGTCTAAAAGTTTAACTACAACAAAAAATTATTGATGTCATAAACTTCTCTCCTCTACAGGATGGCTTCTTGTCAAGCCAGAGGAAGGCTCAAGGAACCATGCTGGTGAAAGCAGTAAGTTGAACACGAGATTCGTGGCACTGACCCTAGCAACTTTTGGCTTGGAGTCTTATGACTAGGCCCAAGGAGAGCTCTGCTGAGCAGGTTTCAGGCTGACCAAGGTCATCCAGCAGCGAACCCTGTAGATGGGGTCAGAGGAAGAGTCTAACTTGCAGCTGTGGCCTAAAGTCGCCAATGACAGCAATTATTGATGGCTGTCCTTTGTCCTGACTTGGGGGCAGTCAGGAGACAATGAATATAGGGATGAAGAGGTTAACATGGAACTAGGTACATGAGTACAGGCTTGTTAAGAGAAAACAGTGGAAGAAAAGCACCTAAACGCCAGTTAAATGGGTCTTTTTAGAGCTCCAATGTTATCTAGATTAGAAAGGGCTGCATTTTAATATTTATAATGGTTTCTTGTTTATTACATCTTATTTGGCCTTTGGAAAATATTTCAAGGATGAATTTCATGGCTGTTACTGATGATTAAGTTCCACAATTAATTTTAAACTTAACATGACCTACTGCTATTTCTTTAATCTATCTAATGAGACTCCTTGGAATTTACATTAGCCAATTAATCAACATGACTATGGGGAAGATACCAGGGTGGCATGCTCTCACGGCCACAAAGTCAATGCAGTTCATTCAAATATAGAAACCTCAGAGATCTAAGCCTATTTTATCCCCACCTACATTGACTTTAATCATGTTTATAAAGTGCAGTGGGGTACCATTATTTTTTTTTTAATTTCTTGAGATTATTTTGGCTACTGAGCTGAGGATGCCACATGGCCTTGAGATAATGAGCTTTTTCTGTAGTGGCCCCATGATGGGCTTTTGTAATTGTTCCATTACAATGGAAAAAGCAAGCTAGGTTGGCCATTCTTAAGTGAAAAATAGTTCTCCAAATCTGTGCTGACACTTTGGGTTAACCAAGCTCACAATCCTATGTTGAAGTGAAAATGGAACCCTAAAAATGCTCACTGCCCTCTCATCCATTTTCCTTTAAGAATAACTGAAATACAACTTTAAGGTTTTCAAATCACTTCTGCCTTGCTTTGTTTTGTTGTGTTTTTGCTAAGGCAGTATCACCATATGATGAAATAAATGTTAAGGGGAAGGAGGGGCATAAATTCCTCCAAAAACAAGATAACAAAATCAAAGGAACTCTTTTATTCCAATTAAACCTTTATATCTGTTTTCATGTGTAAAGCAAAACTGGGCCTCAGAAATGCATTGGCCAGCAGGCAAATATATATGTTTAATTTGTGTATTCAATTGGTCTTAGAATCCACTTTAAAAATACATAAATATTTTCCTTGGAAATGTAGATACTTCCTGCATTTATGAAGGAAAAAAATAAATGAAAGCCCTGTTTGTTTTACGTGACCAGATGTGGACACGATATCATGTGGGATGAAGCTAAAAAAGAACCGGACTGACTTGGAGCTCTATGCTATCCCCAGCTATGACCCTGCGTGAGTCATATCCACCCTCCTCCCAGCCTCAGTGTCATCTCTAAAGTATCAACCAAATAATAATGTGAATGCTAAAGATTCTTCTAGTTCTGTAATGTATTACTACCAGGAGCCACTTCCTTTTCTTCTTTCATTTCTTACATTTTCAATAACTTAATGAGTTTTTTTGCACTAATGTGAAAGTTGGTTCAGTACTTTCCCCATATCATCTCATTTTCTCTTCTATCATAAAAAGATTTTTCTTTTACCCTTTGATAAGTCTCCAAAATAGAGCAGAGTATCTATACAGAGGGAATTAATTGGAGGTTTATTGATCCCTTTGTCTTTTGGTTGTTTGTAAGCATACAAACTTGTATTTAAGTATTTACAGGCATAGATTATTCCAACAATTGTTGTAGAGTCAAGAAAACATATAATGACAAAATGAGTTGGTTGTTGATATATTTTAAAATAATATTTGACTTTTCTCTTGGAAAAAACAGAGATGAAGAAATGTGGAAATAGCCTACAACCTACATATATGTTATATAGACTTGAGTCTCATCCAATTCCTTCATCCATCCATCTATCTTTTTCCCTAGCAGAAGACATTGATGTATGTAGTATAATGGCAACATCAGATGATCTTGAGAATGATATGAATTTCAGTACTATAACTCTTAGAGTTGCCCTGTAATTTCACTTTTTGACTAAGTTATGCTACTGTCATCTGTCAAGCCAGCACACATATTCCAAGCATTAAGACACAATTATGAAAGGCCCAATGAGCTACATAATTTACAGTTCTTAATATTCAGCTGTAGGATATCTCTATATTGTTAGTACAGGGTGCTGATTTCATTGGTCAGATTGTAAAATAATATTACAGATGTTAAAATTGAAGTTTGGTGGGATCCCACAGAAAAAAATAGAAATGACATTGCAGATTTTGAGTATCTTAATACTCTCTTAATAATTGAGAAAATATAAGGTAGTAAGCATAAATCTTGACATAAAAGTGTCACACCGGCCGGGCGCGGTGGCTCAAGCCGGTAATCCCAGCACTTTGGGAGGCTGAGACAGGCGGATCACGAGGTCAAGAGATGGAGACCATCCTGGCTAACACGGTGAAACCCCGTCTCTACTAAAAAAAAATACAAAAAACTAGCCGGGCGAGGTGGCGGGCGCCCGTAGTCCCAGCTACTCGGAAGGCTGAGGCAGGAGAATGGCGTAAACCCAGGAGGCGGAGCTTGCAGTGAGCTGAGATCCAGCCACAGCACTCCAGCCTGGGCGACAGAAGGAGACTCCGTCTGTAGAAATACAACGTCAGTCAATAGGCAATTTTAAACTCTCTAGTAGTCACATTTTAAAAAGCAAAAAGAAATAGGTAAAATCAGTTTTAATAGTATATTTCATTTAATCATGTATATCCACAACAGTATCCAATCAATATATAATCAATATAAAAATGATTAATGTGATATTTTTATTTTTTTAATACTAAGTCTTTAAAATTTGGTGCATATTTTACAGTTCAAATACATCTAATAGGACAGAGAGAAGATCATTGGTGGGGCCACAAGCTGAGTGCAGGGGGAAAAAAAGCACATCTCAATTTTTTTTTTTTTTTTTTTTTATTATTATACTTTGAGTTCTAGGGTACATGTGCATAACGTGCAGGTTTGTTACATATGTATACTTGTGCCATGTTGCTGTGCTGCAACCATCAACTCGTCAGCACCCATCAACTCGTCATTTACATCAGGTATAACTCCCAATGCAATCCCTCCCCCCTCCCCCCTCCCCATGATAGGCCCCGGTGTGTGATGTTCCCCTTCCCGAGTCCAAGTGATCTCATTGTTCAGTTCCCACCTATGAGTGAGAACATGCGGTGTTTGGTTTTCTGTTCTTGTGATAGTTTGCTAAGAATGATGGTTTCCAGCTGCATCCATGTCCCTACAAAGGACACAAACTCATCGTTTTTCATGGCTGCATAGTATTCCATGGTGTATATGTGCCACATTTTCTTAATCCAGTCTGTCACTGATGGACATTTGGGTTGATTCCAAGTCTTTGCTATTGTGAATAGTGCCGCAATAAACATACGTGTGCATGTGTCTTTATAGCAGCATGATTTATAATCCTTTGGGTATATACCCAGTAATGGGATGGCTGGGTCATATGGTACATCTAGTTCTAGATCCTTGAGGAATCGCCATACTGTTTTCCATAATGGTTGAACTAGTTTACAATCCCACCAGCAGTGTAAAAGTGTTCCTATTTCTCCACATCCTCTCTAGCACCTGTTGTTTCCTGACTTTTTAATGATTGCCATTCTAACTGGTGTGAGATGGTATCTCATTGTGGTTTTGATTTGCATTTTTCTGATGGCCAGTGATGATGAGCATTTTTTCATGTGCCTGTTGGCTGTATGAATGTCTTCTTTTGAGAAATGTCTGTTCATATCCTTTGCCCACTTTTTGATGGGGTTGTTTGTTTTTTTCTTGTAAATTTGTTTGAGTCCTTTGTAGGTTCTGGATATTAGCCCTTTGTCAGATGAGTAGATTGCAAAAATTTTCTCCCATTCTGTAGGTTGCCTGTTCACTCTGATGGTAGTTTCTTTTGCTAGCACATCTCAATTTGAACACTCTATATGTACTGGAAATTCTCCAGATTTACACTTGAAAAACTAGATTCACATATAAATTTCAGATTGTGTCCAGATTAAACAAATTCACCACTCTCAGGTCAATTCAGAATTATTAACATCAAATCAAAATAGGTACAAGATAAATTGAAAAGCAATTCTCAATTTTTCTAGTAAAAAAGTATTCCTCAATTTTTTTCTTGTAGTTTTGGAAGCGACTTTATATAAGGCTAGCTCTTATAACAATTATCTTCTCCATAGTGACTAATGTTAGAAAATATGTAAAATCATTATTGATTTGTATTATGAGAAGTTTACATTTTAACATAAATTCTCATACTTGTCTAGCTGCATCACAAATAAGCTTTAGATTTAGCTTGTTCAAATCTAGTGTGATATTGGTGAAAAAAAAATTATCCTGACATTTTTTGGTTTTGATTATTGAATATTTGGCAAGCATTCATTTAGTTTCAAGAGAATCTAGGGTTGGAGTTAAATCTTGATAAAACTCTTCCATCACTCAGCCAGTGATATTGACAAAATACATAAGATCATTACAATTATTGCCTTCTATTTTCATCAGCAAGTCTATAATGTGACAATAATTTCTAGCATTTGCACATATACTGAATGATTTTTAACAATTGTACCATGATACTTTTTGTATTCTTTAAGAAAATGGAGCCCAAATATTTTCAATATAAATCTTACAGTAGAACCAAGCAATAAAGTTATCATCCATCTCTTGCTTTAAAGTTGCATTAACTTTGAATTTTTGACCTAACATATCTGGAATGCCAATCCATCATGATAGAAACTTTCGTATCTAGCTAAAGTTCTTCTTTGGCAGATATAAAAAGTGGAAAAATATATATCCAAGTTTGACTTTTTTGTTTGATTTAGCATTTCTTAGTCAATTTGGAAATCCTTTAAGATCAAATATACCCAGAGTAATAATTGGGCTGTGTATCGTCTAAAAGAGAAAGCTACAAGAAAGTAATTGCAATTTTTTCATATTTTGAATAATTTGATCTTTGACATCATTAGAAAAGTCTTACATTCTATGGGCAATTGTTTGCTGATGATCTTTAATTTTTTATATGTTTTTTGTCTTTTTCTGTGATTTTCTAGTTCAATTTCCTTAATGGGGTTTAATTTCTTTACTATGTCTCTATCTAAAAAATAGTTTTCTTTCTTTTTCTTTAATGAATCCGAGTTCTTCATAGCTGGCCAAAATTATAAGCCATATCCTATTCAAAAAACATTTAAAATTTGTTGGATATTTAATTTGGATTTTAACTAATTTCATTGATCATTTTTTTGACTTTTGAAAAGAAACTTATTATCAATATCATTGAACAATATTTTGTAATGGATTTTATAGCAGAATGAACATATAAGTAATAGACTCAATCATTCTTAATCGTAGAGTAGCTGCTGAGAGCTTAGTGTGAGTACAGTTTAGTAGCTAAATTCAGGCTTCATGATAAATGTTACTGGTTTAATCCAGCCATTTCTGTCTGGGGCATGGAGTAGGAGTAGTAGCCAATATACCACTTATCTGTTTTAGAAAAATCACCTGTCTGAGACTGAGAAGTCAGACTGCTTACTGTATGGAACCCTGGGTAGATAACTTACATTTCCTGTGTCTAAAACTATGAACTATAACTGTTAAACAAGGAACCAAAATAGCCCCATGACCTAGCTATTACAATCACTGTCTTTCTCACAGTCTATTTGCTGCAAATTCTTGTATCCACTAAATGCCTTTTTCTGCTTTTTCAAACATTCTGCTGCTTTAGAACATGGCCTTTGTTTGCCGTGGCACCAGTTCTAATCTATATCATCTTTGTGGCACCCTTTCAGTTCTTTCTACACATTCTAACTGGCTCCAGCTCTCTGTTTCCCAGGTGAAATTCCTACGAGCAATGATGTGACTGGCCAGTTCAGTTTTTTCACATTTAGCACATCACTGGCCAGCCTACTGGGTCAGATATTAAACATCCCTGAGCCACTCAGCCATGGAAGCAAGGTCCCAGGACAGAAAACAAGGCCGTGTGGACTGTAATGGTTCTACATAGGGTGGTTCCCCTTAGAAAGAGGTATGGGCAGGCAGGAAGGAATTAATTGACATCTGAAATACCAAGGATTGGCACAGTAGAATCACTCTAGCTTCTATTCTGACATACTTTCAACCAAATCATTTGATAGACTTAGAAGAAGCAGAGAGATTTGTGAAGGAGAATTATTTATCCCAATATAAGAAATGAAGAAAACAAGGACTTCAATATTATCAGTATCCCCAAAGTAAGTATGTCCAAATTTGATCTCCCCCTTCTGTAGTTTTCCAACCACACCACCCCTGAACGCATTACCCTTCACCTTGTCTCTTCCCATACAGACTCCTCTGGCAACCAGCTTCTGGCTGGCCTCCCTGCAGCCAACTCTTCCCCTTTTGATTTGGTTGATGCACAGAAAGAGTATGTTGTTTTACTTAAATGTGATGCTTGAGCACATCTTTCCATTTTCTGGAACTGAGTTATGACTTCTAATTAATTCCATGTAACAAACAGATATTGAACATATACTGTGCTAGATGCTTTGGAGAATAAAAATGTGAACAAGATATCTATCCTGGCCTCCAGGAATGTACAGTTTAGATGAAATTTTAGAAGAAATTTTACGACTTGTAACCAACGATGTGTAATACAAAGAAGAACACAGTGTCCTAAGAGAGGTGTAGACTTTTAAAAAAATTATGAGCATTCAATAGAAGGATAAAAGCAATGTTATTTTACTAAATAGTTAACACTTGACTCTGGACTGTGGACTGGGAAGAAGCCCTGATTTTTAGCGATTGCTGGTTTCCATAATGTAAATATTTTCATCATGGCTAACTTTAAACTACCCATCTGAAATCACTGAACAAAGAGTTGAGAAGAGACATGTAGTAGCCCACCATTAAATAGTATCTCTACCATACAGATAGGATACACCTAAATAATCTCAAAAACATAGCAGTAAAATGTATCAACAGTAAAATAATTAGGAAGTGTATTATTTTTGTTTCTAATATAATTCATTGAATTTTAATTTTATATAATTTGATTTTAAATGATGCTGTGTTGAACAACTGGCTTAGAAAATTCCTGAAAATTTAACAATTGCAGTTCTTGAGCTGGTACAAGCCCACTCTAGCACACTGGTGGACAAAGGACTATGAAAATTTGGATTCTAAATTGGGGGCAGAATAGAGCAGGAGGTGGCCCTTGAGTTCTGGAGTTGAGCCTAAAGCCTATGTAGGATTTTGCTTCCGGGTATTGGGGTGGGGTGGGGAGGGGTGTTCCTGAGAGAAAATCAGGAAAGAAATCTGAGGACAAAAAGCATGGGGTAGGAATGGAAAAAGTGAGTAAATTGTTTCTTTAAATGTAAATTGATCTCCGGCTTCTGACCTAACTCAGCACTAATTCTCATCTCCAACCCCACGCATTTAGAACCAGGGACAATAATACGACAATAACAATGACAGCTAATATTTGTTGAATGATTGCTCGGTGCCAGGTACTGTTCTAAGGAAGTGCTTGTTACCCTCACACAAACCTTCCCGGTTGGTTCCTTATTTACTGTGTTGCTCAGCAGCCTCAGCCTCCTCTGGGTGAGGCCACTGTATTCTCGGCTCACCACAAAGCCTACCACTCACCATTGTTTTTCCCACACCACAGTGCCAATTGCCATTTGTTATTGAGCTTGCAAAAGCACTTTACGCAGTGAGGAAATATTTCTCTGGGTTCATGACTCAGAAGAGTGAAAAAAAAAAGTACAGATGACCATATCTTTCAAGAAAGATGGAATTAGTGTATTTCTTTGTAGAAGTAAAGAATGCATCTAGGTATTTAATGTGGAAATATCTGACCTGTTACATTAATTTATATTATGTTGATCCCTGTGGACATTGCAGTTTGGGTCCTATTTCTGTAGACAAGATGAATAGAAAGATAAAAGAAAGTAAGTTTTGCAGTCAAGGACTTGCTGTACACAGGAAGTCTGCAGATTCAATATGTATCTGATAATTTTTTTAAGTTGGTGTAGAACTTGATAAGTACCAAAACAGTTGTGAGAAAGGCTTTCTGGACAGGAGTCCTGAGCGGTTAGGATTAAAGGAAAAGAAACAGACTTGGTTTTGTTTCTTTCTGCCAGTTTCCCATATACCCTGTCTCTTTGGAAGCATTCCTGTTTCTCACAATCTCAGGTTAAGAAATTATAGGAGCATCTCATTGAATTTTCCCTCAGACTCCAAGCATTACAGGAAATTGAAAAAAGAAACAAAAAAACAGAAAACAAAATAAGATGAATGATGTTTCAAATTCTGCAAGACCAATAATTCTGTTTTTATTTGAAGATCCATTTATTTTGGTAAAATTCACCTGCTCTCCACTTGGAAGAAAAGTTCTGCTTAGGGAGAAGCAATTTCTATGGCTCCTGTTTGAAATTTGTTTGTAAGGATAGATGAAATGTACAATTGGAAAGGAAACGAGAGCACACTTAAGGGTTACTTGCACACTTGAGGGTTACTTAACTCTTTTTCAGGTTACATATCAAGCTTCTCACAGGAGCCAATGTTAATTGAGAAACTCTATAGCTAGAGACACTCTGGGGGAAAGAACGTAATTCCTTAATTACAATGACAAAACGTGTGTGTGCACCCACGTGTGGTGGTGGGGAATTAACCAAATGATGGTTTATTTTCTCGCACTTTGTAGTTTGGCTGGATTCTGCAAAACACCCCAAAGATGAATATTCTCTCCCTTCTCCATTAAGGCATGCTGATTACATACGTCAACTTTATTTTCATGTTAAAGATAAGCCCTGTTGTTTGCTGAGGGTAACATGAGGAATATGGCTTTACAATAACCACCCCCACCCACCACCCCTGCCAATAAACAAGTTTAATGAACTTAATTTTCCCTAATTTATAGGCAGCCTGTTTAAATTATTGTTACTTGGCCAGGATCATTTCATAGGGATTTAATTGTGCTTGTAAATCATGTTTCTTTCAAATTCATCTCTTTATTCACTCTATTTCCCTCCTCCATGTCTCATTTTGCATATGCTCCAAAACAGATCAATAATTTATGCCACAAAGCCTTGTTTTCTCCTTTGTAACTGTGCACATGTTCTGCATTGTGTAATGATGTCAAAGGAAATGTGTACATTGAGTAAAGGTCTTGAATTTTTCATGAAGGTTGGTTGGGGCCAAATGGCATTTTTGCAGATCTTTGGGAGAATAACAAATCCATTTTAAAAAAAGACCTTCAGAACTGAATAAAAACAATGATAATATCAGCACTAACAGAGATAAGATTTGTTGAGCATTTTTTTTTCATCATAAGCAAATCTAAGTGTTTAAACACACTATCTCATCTTCACAATCACATTACAAAGAAGGTATTGTTATCTCCATTTTACAGGTCAGGAGACTAAGGCTCATCACTAAGACATCACTTCCTCAATGTCACATAGCTAGGAGGTGACAGAAAGAGACTTGAACTTGGGCCTTTTTGACCTGAAAGCCCAGGTGGTTGTCTCATAAAATCGTTTGAGCGTAGCTTTCTCATATCTGGGCCACTTCAATTCCGACAAGTCAGTTTTTCCTTTGCTCTAGGTCTACTATGAGAACCCCCAACTCTTCTTTTTTTTTTAAATTAAAAAATATTATCATCGTGTCATCCTCCTGTATTCTGGATGACTCTTAACTGACAACCAAATTAAGTGAATAAAACCTGAGGATCTGATGGAATTTACAGTAGAGAAGGAAGGGAAGGAGACATCATTTACACTGATGTTCGTCAGGGCACAGTGTGAGATCTTCCTGAACTGATACTGCGTTGATACTGAATATTCATTCATTCAGTGCTTATTGAACTCTGTTTGCTCGAACAGGAGTCAGCAGCCTGGGACCAAATATGCCCACTTTCTATTTTTGTAAATAAAGTTTTATTGGAACATGGACATGCCCACTCATTACATATGTCTATGGCAGCTTTTGTCCTACAATAGCAAAATTGAGTAGTTGCAACAGATAACTACGTAGCCTGCAAAGATGAAAATAGTTACTATCTCGCCCCTTATCAAAAATGTTTGTTGACTCTGCTAGATCATTATTAAAAGAGACACAACATCTACCCTTATGAAGTTACAATCTCATGAGAGAGACAGACATTAATCAAATACTCAATATATTGTTAAAAGCTATAATACATACTCATCACTTGCCACTGGTTTCTGAAATTTAATCATTTGGGCCTTATTCTTCTACATTAAAAAGTTTTTCTTGCCTGGGATAACAGAAAGTTCATTTATTCATTTATACTCATTCATTCATGCAATTCAGCAAATAAACACTGAGTATCTACCATATTTTGGACATTATTATATTAGGATCTGAGAATGTACAAGTGAACAAAAGTTGATAGTCTTTCATTTGTTGACCCTTCAGCCTTATTTTCCAACTGGTTTAGAACCCAAGAAATGAAGGTCTATGTTTTGGGCCTCCTCGGCCTCCCAACAGAGTTTATTGTAAGGTCTGCTTCTTTTTTACTCCTGTAGTCTCTGAAATGGTCTAGTGTCCTTAGAGTACATTCCTTTTTTTAAATTGAAACTAGTTTGAGTGGGTTTCTGTTACCCAGAACTCCCCCAAACTTGGAATTTTGAGATGAAATCAGCTAAGTGAGCATCGGCTTTCCAGACTTTATGGTGAAAGGAAGCGATGACAAAGAGGTTGGGAAAGAGAAAGAGAACAAAGATGGGTGAACTATGCTGTCCATTTTAGCATGGCTCATGAGCTAAGAATGATTTTAGTTTTTTTAATGGATGGAAAAAAAAAAAACCAAAGGAATAAGAGTAATTAGTGACATGTGAAAATTGTATGAAATTCAAATTCCAGTGTCCATAAATAAGATGTTATTAGAACATAGCTGCACCCATCATTTATATATTGTTTATGGTCACTTTCATGCTACAATGACAGAGCTAAATAGTTGTGACAGAAACCATATGTCCTGAAAAGCCAAAAAATTTACTATCTGGCCAACTACATCTGCATCAATTCCTTTTTTTTTTTTTTTTTTTTTTGAGATGGAGTTTTGCTCTTTCTCTGTAATCGTGGTTCACTGCAACCTCCACCCCCCAGGTTCAAGCTATTCTCCTGCTTCAGCCTCCTGTGTAGCTGGGATTATAGGCGCCTGCCACCATGCCCAGCTAATTTTTGTGTTTTTAGTGGAGACACAGTTTCGCCATGTTGGCCAGCCTGGTCTTGAACTCCTGACCTAAGGTGATGCACCCGCCTTGGCCTCCCAAAGTGCTAGGATCACGGGCGTGAGCCATGGCACCTGGCCAACATCTGTACCAGTTCTGATCTTGGCTTCCTCATCTTCCTTACCTATGTGTTCTTTTTGATCTCATCTTTGAGGACCTTAACTACTGCTACTTCCCCAGTGGATTCTGGCTATAGCTGTGTCTCAATTCCTCACTTCCAGTTGTCTGTTGTTCATGTATACTTGACTGTCCCATTGGCTCTCAAACCCAACAGATTCCCAGTAGAACACATCAACTTCTTTCACTCCTGTGTACATACTTCTCAATTTGGCTACACCCTTGGAGATAAATACGGATAATAGAAACAGCTGAAACCACAAGTACATGTCACACCCAGGTGGGGAAAGCGCTGCAGGGGTTAGGTGGAGGCCACGTTGTTAGAAGCATCTGGGTGAATTCTGTTTCCCTGTCCTTAGTCTCACCAAATTTATAATATTGATGACATGTCTTTCCTATCCTTCCTAACTTTAACCTCTGTTTCTCCTGAACTTTGACTTGGTTCTCTGATTCTCAGACTGAAGTTTCTGAATTTGATTTTGTATTTTCTCGTTCTGTCATTCTTGACCTTGACCTTTGTACATGTCCATAGCCTAAGTCCACCACATAGTGAATATTTATTAAAAAGTTATTGAATATTCAGTGCTTCATATATATTTAGTATAGTCCTTAAAGCAATCTTGTGAGGAAGGCAGGATTATTGTAAGTATTATTATTATAATCCACTTTCCAGGTGAGAAGGCTGGAAACAGAAGTCTAAGTTTGGAGTTAGGATTCCAACCTGGTTTGTTTGGCTCCAAAGTACTACCCCAGCTTCTTCTTTCTTATAAATGCAAAATTATTTCTGTTCCCTTCTTTCCTAATTGTTTACTTTAGGGGTCCTGCTCTTGTAACTTACTTTAACACCTATACCAAGAGTCCAAAAACTTTTTCTGTAAGGGGCCAGATAGTAAATTTTTTTGGCTTTTTAGGACATATGGTTTCTGTCACAACTATTTAGCTCTGTCATTGTAGCATGAAAGTGACCAAAAACAATACATAAATGATGGGTGCAGCTAGTTCTAATAATATCTTATTTGTGGACACTGGAATTTGAAGTTCACAAAATTTTCACATGTCACTAATTACTCCTATTCTTTTGTTTTTTTCCCCACCCATTAAAATAAGTAAGATCATTCTTAGTTCATGAGCCATGCTAAAATGGGCAACATAGTTTACCAATCTTTGTTCTCTCTCTCTCTCTTTTTTTTTTTTTTTGTGAGAGGGTCTTGCTCTGTCACCAGGCCACAGTGCAGTGGTGCAACCACAGCTCACTGCAGCCTCGAACTCTTGGGCTCAAGGGATCCTCCTGCCGCAGCCTCCCAAGTAGGTGGGACTATAGGTGCACACTATTGCCCCCAGCTAATTTTAAAAACTTTTTGGAGAAACAGGGTCTTGCCAAAGGGGTTGCCTGGGCTAGTCTTGAACTCTGGCCTCAGATGATCCTCCCACACCTCAGCCTCCCAAAGTGTTGGAATTACAGGTGTGAGCCAGTGCACCCAGTCACCAAACCTTGTTCTATACCACACTACTTAACTTTGGGTTTATAATTATTCTGAAAGAATCAACCATTTGCTGCCATTTAGGGCAAACTTACTGTATGCCAATGTTTTAAGCATTATTACATATATGTTACCTATTATTACATACATAAATATGAGGGAGTTACTAGTATCATCTCCATCTTATAGATGAAGAAAATGAGCCACAGAGAGATGAATTCCTTGGCCCAAGGTTGTACTAAACTAGGAAATGGTAGAATCCAGATTAGAAGCCAGGAGATCTCACTCCAGGTCTGGCATCTTAAGTACAAAGTTATGCTGCCTCTCTGGTTCCTATGAGATAATGTACTTTAAAGAATTTTGAAAACGATGAAGGGTTATATAAATATAAGTTGATAGCTATCATAATTATTCATGTAACAACGTTATCCGGGTTTCTAAAGTGATTGGATTGCAATCAAATTGATGTTAATCAAAATAAAAACACTCAGGCATGCCGTGGGTTGGTATTTATTTTTCTGTCCATCTTAGCATTAAACATTTTTAAGCATTGGATTTCTATCTCAAATAAGCAATGGAGGAGACTTATGCTTTTAACGCAGTTTGCTGTTTGCTCCCATCTTCCCTGAATTTGGCATTATGCCCCAGTCCTGATTAAAACCAAAATGAAGCTGCAGATAGGAAAGAAGTTGCATATCAATAAGGCTTGTGATTAAGTTTTTATCAATTTTTTTTTCACTCTTTCATTTCTTTCAGGTTCTTAAATTAGATAGCAGGAGAGACATGACTTAATTATTGAGACTACTTTGGAGCCAAATGGAAAATTATACTACCACTTACTCAGATGCCAGGGTAATTAGAGCCCAATTATTTCTCTCATTTGGCACTAATGAATGAAGATCAATTAAAAAAATAATGTAACTGTGAATTGCTTTTATTGAGCAGAGAACTGTAAGCAGCTGAAATCGTCTACTCTTTCACTAATTGAAAATACAAAGTGAAGGCAACCCAGAATGTGATTGTCGCCATGTAATTTTAGAGCAGTTCGATTTTCAAAAATCACGCAGATGGCCGAAGCTTTGTATTATAATTATTTCCTGGCTACAGCACGCTGCTCTCTCTTCTATAAGGAGAGTCAAAACATGGCTCAAGAAATTCCTATTTCCCTAGCGATAACATCAGTTTTGCTGGCAGGACTTTATTGTTGCTTCTGGGCTGGTCGTGCTTGGACTAAGATGGAATGTCTGATTTGCTTGGCTATTTCGCTTTGCTCCTGATTGGTATATCCATTTCATCAAATGTATCCTGAAAACAACATTTATTTCACTGTAAAAATCTGATTGAAAAAGATGTCTTCTTGATTAAAAATTTAGATCGAGATTATGCGGACATGGACCCACCTGCTCAAAGATACCTCGGAGTTCAGAGTTCACCTTTTAAATATCTTATTAAATAGCAACCACTTAAAAAATGAGCCTACACTATTTTATTTTATTTTATCTAGCATATACTTTTTTGAGGGAGGTGGTGTAAAAATTTTAATTCTTTACACTTGTTGGTAGTCTGAATAAACATTCCCATGTAGTAAGTAGAGGGTAGGCTGGGAGCCTCCATTCTACGGATAAAATGAGCCATTTGTAACAATGGAGTTCTGCTTATAGAAATGCAGCTACTCAACCCTCTCACCCCACCCCAACACGCACACTCTCACATCCTGTCTAATAAACTTTGCAATTCATGAATCATGTTTACCTCTATTATTTCATTACATCCTCAAACGACTTCAGGGAATAAGGCAAGTTTTATCTTCTATTCACAAATGAAAAAAAAAAATGAGGCTCCAGAACATAAAGGGCACGAAAGCACCGTAGCCAGAGCTGTTGAGTCTCACGGTGTGGTCTTTGTAAATGGTGCTCCCCAGAGTTGTGCAGTGTGCAACCTGCACACTGAGACAGTACCTTCATTTTGACAACTTCAGCTTAAAAGAAAACAAGAGAGGAACAGCAAGAGAAAACTCTGAAATGCATGAGTCATTATAAAGGCAAACCTTAAAAGATTTGTTCTCTTAGTATTTCCCCAAATAAAAAAGAAGTGGGTGTGACCGAAGTCTGAATCAGCTTTGGTCATTGGGGCTTAGCTAGGTGGCCAAGCAAGTGAGAACTCAGAAGAACACATTCCTTTGGCCTGGAACACATGCCCTTGTATGTGGATTGTGCCATTACACGAATGCAGGAGGTCTGGGGATAGGGATTCTGAACTCAATGACTGGTCAAGCTTGTACAACCCATGGTCCGAGACGGCTTTAATGCAACCCAACACAAACTTGTAAACTTTCTTAAGATATTATGAGATATTTTTCTGATTTATTTACTTTTTAACTCATCATTACTGTTAGTGTATTTTGTGTTTGGCTCAAGAGAATTCTTCTTCTAGTGTAGCTCAGGGAGGCCAAAAGATTGGACATCCCTGCACCAGGTTTTGGCTTTTGCCTCTATGGTCCCCTCAGCTGCAACGGACTTCTTGATTAAGCTCTTTTCATCATTGTCAGAGCCTATTGCAAATTGAGAAACATGTGGAAGTAGGGCTTTTTAGCCTAGGCCTTCCAGCAGCCAGGTGCCTCTAATTATTACTGAAATTATTACTGCCAAATGAGGTCATCTATGTAATCCTAGAGGTGCAGTGACGGGATTAGAAGAAGGTCACATTTTTCTTGTGTCATAACCGCATCTCCCTACCTACAGTTTACTGTAAATTAACACTTTCTTTTTAATAATCCTATCATCACCTTACACATAGAACTGTTACTGTTCATTGTGGTTTTTCTGTCTGTGAAAACTATAACTGTAGGTGAACATAAAATATTCCACAATTTTTTTTTTTACCTTCTTTTGGTATGTCTTCATTAAAAACCCAGTGAAACATATCAAGAGCTTAAAAAAAGGGGGGGCGGAATATCCCATTTTTTGTTGTTGTTTATTGCTTGTTACGATTCTGGGAAACTTACTCAGCATGCTGAGGATAAAGAGGAGATGAGGAAGAGGAACAGTGCAACTATGAGGTCAGAAGGCTTGGGTTCAATTCTGACTTGTCTGCATCCTAGGCCTTGAACAAGGCACCTCTCTTCATATCCTAGTTTCCTTGTCACCAAAATGGGGACAATTATCATTAACTTTCTTAGAGTGTTGTTCTTGAAATTCATGAGACCTTGCAGGCAAAGGGCTAGTGTAATACTTGCCCTAGAGTGATACTTATCATATGTGAGTGCTAATTATTTCTCTCTTTAAGATGAATGCCCCTATCTGCGGGGAAATTGCAGGTGAGTGATGTTTTCCCAAAGGTATGGGGAGCAGGTAAAAATGGGAGCTCTGAGGGCTGCTGTGGCTGAAGCTGGCACTTGGTTGTTAATTTGTTAATTCAACAAATGTTTATTGAGTCCTGATATGAGGAGGCTCCTGCAAGGCAAGGGAGACATAGTGGTGAATGAAACAATTGTTGGGTCCTCAGAGAGCTTGCATTCTAGTGAGGGAAAAAGAGAAATAGATCTTAAAAATACATACTGTAATATGTGCCATGAAGAATAATAAATCAAGGTAAGAGTCGGTGGGGAGCATTTGTATGTAGCAGGTGGGGATTCTGGGGGCTATGTTAGAGTGTGGATAGGGACCTCCTCTCTGATGGGGTAACATCTGAGCAGAGCTCTGAAGAAAGACAAGTAGTCAGCCACATGAGTAAGTGGGAAGTTGATTTCTAGAAAGAAGAAAGAGTAAGTGCAAAGTCCCCGAGGCAGGAATGAAGTTCTGGAGGCAGACTAAGAACTCTGCATGTCTAGCGCAGAGGCTGGATGCTGGCTGTATGTCCTGACAGGTGATGAGGTTAGGAAGAGAAGCAGGCAAGGCATGTATGCTTATGTGTAGACCAACTTAAGGACTTTGGATTTCATTCTGGCTATATTAGTCAGGGTTCTCCAGAGGGACAGAACTAATAGGATATGTGTATATATAAAAGGGAGTTTATTAAGGGGAATGGACTCTCATGATTACAAGGCAAAGTCCCAAGACAGGCTGTGTGGAAGCTGAAGAAGGAACAAGCCAGTAGTGGCTCAGTCTGAGTCCAAATGTAGAGAAGTCAACAGTACAGCTTTCAGTCTGTGTCCAAAGGCCTGAGGACCCCTGGCAAAGCACTGGTGTAAGTCCAAGAGTCCAAAGGCTGAAGAACCTACAGTCTGATGTCCAAGGACAGGAAGCGTTCAGCACAGGAGAAAGATGAAAGCCAGATGACTCAGCAAGCCAGTTTATCCCACCTTCTTCCGCCTGCTTTGTTCTTGCTGTGCTGGCAGCTGATTGGATGGTGCCCACCACCATTGAGGGTGGGTCTTCCTCTCCCAATCCACTGACTCGAATGTTAATCTTCTCTGGCAACATCCTCACAGACACACCCAGAAACAATACTTTACCAGCCATCCTTCAGTCCAATCAATTTGACACCTAACATTAACCATCACACTGGGTGTGTGATGGAAAGCAAATCAAGGGTTAGAAGAAAGAAATAATCTGATTTACATTCCTAAAAGATCACTTTGCCTCCTGGGTGGAGGACTTTTTTCCAAGAGACAAGAGAGGAAGCGTGAGGATACTTAGGGGGCTAAGGCAGCTGTCTGTAAGAAATGATGGTGCTTTGGATGAGATTAGGAGTAATGAAGGATATGAAGAGTGGTCTGATTCAGGATCAACTTTGAAGGGATCAACTGCAGAAGAGTGTGCTGTTGGGTTGGATGTGAATGGGAGGGAAAGGGAAGGGCCAAAGATGTACGACTTCTAAGATTTTTGGCCTGAACAAATAGGTCAATAATGGTATTCTTTACTAAGGTTGGGGAGACTGGCAGCAACTGAGTGCAGATAATAAGATCAAAAATTCTATTTGAGATGTCTATTATGCAGGCACCTGGATATAGAAGTTTGAATTTTAAAGGAGTATTTTGACCTGAGTGTATTAAACTTGGGAGTCATTAGCATAGAGGTGGTATTCCAGATTTCATAACATACCTTAATATTGATAAACTCAAGCATTAAGTTTCACATGAATCCCTTCCTCATGTAGTCAATCATTGAATGTTAAATTTTGCTGTGATTTTCTTTTTTTTTTTTTCTTTTGAGACAGAGTTTCACCCTTGTTGCCCAGGCTGGAGTGCAATGGCGTGATCTCGGCTCACTGCAATCTCCACCTCGCGAGTTCAAGCAATTCTCCTGTCTCAGCCGCTGAAGTAGCTGGGATTACAGGCGCCCGCCACCACGCCTGGCTAATTTTGTATTTTCAGTAGAGATGGGGTTTCTCCATGTTGCTCAGGTCAGTTGGAGACACCTGGTCTCCAACACCTGACCTCAGGTGTCCTTCAAAATCATCTGGAGGAGTTTATTAAAAATACAATTGCCTAAAGCTGCATTTATCAGAAAAGTCAAGCTGCTTTTCAATTAGTTTTTGTTTTGCATAATAAAGGTACACATAGGCGTACTTTTTCATGCCCTTACTTGGGAGCCCTTCCAACATTTGAGCACTCATAATAATCATGGCTGTCAACCTCTGAGCACACTTCATACCCCAGCCCTTAATCCCCAAAACAATAGGAGGATTCAGGGGTGCAGACAGCTGCAAGGGATCTAGTTACCAACACCAGGAAGCAGAAAGCAATGATGGTGGTGTGGTTTTTATGTTGCTAATTGGAGAGTGTGCTGTCTGTACCTGAGGTGTTTCAGGAAGTCTGCTGAACCCAGTGAGTGCAATCCCCTTTTATGAGAAATGTGCACTCTAGTGCTAAGTGCTTGGAAATGCTGCAGAGGACACTGGAGGAAAGGGTGGAGGTAGAGATGAAGAGTAATTTCAAACTTTCAGTTGAAATTGTGACTTAGGCTTGAAACTATGGCTTGGGAAGGCTCAGGACTATATTGCTTATAAACAGCAAAACCCATATAAAACTGGCTTAAACAAAAAGGGGAATCTACTGGATCATGTAGCAGAAAAGCAATTAATTTCAAATAAGAATGGATTGAAGTGCTAAAATAAAGTTGTCACGAATATGTCTCTATTTTTTTTGAGACATGGATTGAGAAGTGGGCCAGGGTTATTCTATAAATGCAAATTAAGTTTCTGTTACCAGAAATAAGGGGAAGGGATGATGGAGAGGCAAAAACAACAAATGTCCACTGTAGCAGTGAGAGGTGACAACATGCTAGCGGCCCTTGCTCTCGGAGCCTCCTCGGCCTCAACATCCACTCTGGCGGCACTTGAGGAGCCCTTCAGCCCACCACAGCACAGTGGGAGCCCCTCTCTGGGCTGGCCGAGGCTGGAGCTGGCTCTCTCTGCTTGCAGGGAGGTGTGGAGGGAGAGGCTCCTGGGCTAGCACAAGTTCCGGGTGGGCGTGCACTTAGCGGGCCCTGCACTCGGAGCTGCCTGCTGGCGCCACCGCCCCGGGCAGTGAGGGGCTTAGCACCAGGGTCAGCACCTGCAGAGGGTGCGCCAGGTCCCCCAGCAGTGCCGGCCCGCTGGTGCTGCACTAGAATTCTCGCTGGGCCTCAGCTCTCTCCCCACAGGGCAGGGCTTGGGACTTACAGCCCGCCATACCTGAGCCTCCCCAACCCACCACTGCCTTGGGCTCCTGTGTGGCCCGAGCCTCCCCGACGACTGCCGCCCCCTGCACCAAGGTGCCTGGTTCCATCCACCACCCAAGGCCTGAGGAGTGCAGGTGCACAGCATGGGACTGGAGTGCAGTCCGCCCACGACCCTGGTGCGGGATCTACTAGGCAAGCCAGCTGGGCTCCTGACTCGGGTGGGGACTTGGAGAACTTTTATGTCTAGCTGGAGGACTGTATATGCACCAATCAGCATTCTGTGTCTAGCTAAAGGATTGTAAATACACTAATCAGCACTCTGTGTCTAGCTCAGGGATTGTAAACGCACCAATCAGCACTCTGTCAAAATGGACCAATCAACTCTCCGTAAAACAGATCAATCAGCTGTCTGTAAAACAGACCAATCAACTCTCTGTAAAATGGACCAGTCAACAGGATGTGGGTGGGGTCATATAAGGGAATAAAAGCAGGCTGCCCGCGCCACAAGTGGCGACCTTCTCGGGTTCACTTTCACGTTGTGAAGCTTTGTTCTTTCATCACTGTTTGCAGTATATTTTGCTGCTGCTTACTCTTGGGGTCCATGCCACCTTAAGAACTGTAACACTCAACCATAAAGGTATGGAGCTTCACTGCTGAAATCAGCGAGACCACGAACCCACCAGAAGGAAGAAACTCTGAACACGTCTGAACATCAGAAGGAACAAACTCCAGACACACCATTTTTAAGAACCGTAACACTCACCTCGAGGGTCCACGGCTTCATTCTTGAAGTCAGTGAGACCAAGAACCCACCAATTCCGGACACAGCAGGATAAGAAAGGAAAATGGGGACTTGTTTTACACATGATTTGAAAGGTGAGATTTGTGTTTTTCAATGATATTTTTAAAAACAAACGAATAAACAAAACAGGGCAATGGGCTTTCAGTAAAAAGGATAAATGTGACCATGACTTGGACTTAGAAGGTTCTCTTTATGACTTGGGTAGGAGTAGGTCAGGATGGCAAAGGGTATGGCCTGAATACTAGGGCTTTCTGGTCCTGTTTTGTCATGCACAACAGATTAAAAAGTTAGAAGAGGACTTGGGTTTCAGCATATACCTGATAAATGTTTAAGCTTCTAATCCTGTCATTTTTGCAAAGATGGTATTGACAGCTTGGTGCAGTAGAAAGGGAATGGGTCTCATAGTTCAATACGGTTTCAAGCCACAGTTCAGACTCTTAGTCATGTGGCTTAGGAAATCTACTTTACCTGTCTAAGCCTCAGGCTTCTCATCTGCAAAATGGAGGCGCTAATGGAGTCTACTTCTGAGGGCTATGATAAGAGCAAACAAAAACTTTCATGAACTGTGCCTAGCACAGTGCCTGGCATGCAGTAATCACTCAATATAAAGGTGATGACAGTACCTCTTCCTTCTCATCCTTATGATTACTGCTCTTATTTTGGCTAAACAGAATTAGTAGTGCATGATACAATGCACACAAGCCTGACTCAAGGCATTTTATTACCTGCTTAGGCTCAAAATAATTGTCTAGAAATAAGCATTTATAAACCCAAAGCCAATGGCTTAGCTTTGGGTGCCCAAAGACTTGGCTGTTTTACCTTGAACCAGGTAATTTCGTTAAGTTAACCTGAGCCTCACTTGCCCCATCTAATAATCTTCATAAGGTTGTGAGACTAGTATGAATAATTCATGTGTTATGTTTAACATAGTACCTGGACCTTACACAATTTCAATAAAAATAGTAACAGTAATAATAATATGATTTTCTAGCAATTTCTGCAAGGCCGCCTTAGGTCTTGTGTAAAGAAGGGTTCTGATGGAAAGGCAGAGTTGTCTCTTGAGGGCAAAGCAGTTGTCACTTGATAAGCCTTCTCAACCATGTGGGTCATCTTTCTCATCTTTGTTGGTTGGAATCTGACATCAGAATCCAGTTGCCTGTTGGGTTCCTTTTGAGGCAGGGACTTTGACTCCATTCCATCAATGATTGATTGATTGATTGATTTTTGAGACGGAGTCTCGCTCGGTCGGTCACCCAGGCTGGAGTGCAGTGGCGCGATCTTGGCTCGCTGCAAGCTCCGCCTCCTGGGTTCGCGCCATTCTCCTGCCTCAGCCTCCCGAGTAGCTGGGACTACAGGCGCCCGCCACCATGCCCAGCCAATTTTTTGTAGTTTTTAGTAGAGACGGGGTTTCACCGTGTTAGCCAGGATGGTCTCGATTTCCTGACCTCGTGATCCACCCGCCTCGGCCTCCCAAAGTGCTGGGATTACAGGCGTGAGCCACTGCGTCCGGCCCCACCAATGATTTATTTTAAAATGCCTGGAAGTGGAGGGACACAAAATGTTCTGAAAAGTCAACGTGTGCATCTTGTCCCAGAGTGATTCCGTGACTATTCGTTTGATGTTTACATGGTTTAAACTGTCTAATTTATAGACTCTGAAAGCACCGGTGAAAGAAACAAACTAGCTTTTGGATCGCTTAATATAGTTTATAGTGCAACCGTAAATTTGGAACCATTTATGGAACATTATGAGTTGCAAACATCTCCCCCAGTTTTATTACTCAGGGAAAAAAAATGTGTGGTGCTTACAGTTCCGCTAAAAACTGTAAAAGCATTAAAAAAGAAAAAAAATCCGAACAGCATTCACGGACTACATAGTACAGGATGCAAGCTTTTATCTTGAGCAGTATATTGAAAGCCTAATTTTCTACTAAAATGTCAGCTTGTTTCAAAACACACGAGATGACTGGCTTGGAATCCTTGCTGAAAGGAACTCGTCTTTGCTCTTTTTCCGAAACAAAACAAAACAAAACAACAGAAAAAGAAATGCACTGTGCTTAAGGAGGAATTTAACAATTAGATGATTGCTATAAAATAGCAGTTGACATCTGCCCTATATGTATTTTTTTCTTAGCATCAAAGATGTTTAATTTGAATAAAAGCTTTCTCCTCCACAATCTGACATTTTCCTGAGTTTTACCTTACTGTGGAGTCATTATCTTAAAATTAGATCTGAACTTAGGGATAAAAAAACAACAAAAACCAGGAACTCCAACACAGGGATCTTACTTGGGCTGCAGTTTTCTGATGTTATCTGAGTTGAACTGCTTTTTTAAATCATCCTGGCGTTTAAAGCGAAAAGTCTCTGTTCTGCCTCCTGTCCAACTACCCCCAGCCCCCACTTTATTCTTCTTTTCACTTGAACCTGTGGAGTAGGCCCAGACCTCTGGATGTCAGGACAAGATACTGCTATCATACAAATGAACGTGGAGGTCATACATTTATCTTTGTCTCTGTCTCCCCTGCAGGATCCAGAGAAAGGCAAATTATGGATGAGGTGATTTTATCCAAGCAAAGTTTGAATGGAGATAAATGGTATGGGATAGAAGGCAAATAGGAACAGAGCAAGGCTAGGGGAGAGCCTTTGGGGAGAAGATTCTGTTCTTTTGAGTCCCATGACTGGTACCACGGAAGGGACCCTAGAGACAATCTAATGAGGGTCCATCATGGTACAGAAGCATTGCAGCATGGGATATATGAAAGGGCAAATTCCTTCCACATTGTTCTTACACTAGACGTTAAGGGCACAGGGAGGGCATAGGTTAGGTGTGTGGGGTCTGGTGTCAGACCATTTGCTTTGAGTCTTGTTTGTGTTGCTTTTTGGTTGTGTGTGGGCAAGAAATGTAACTTTTCTCAGCCAGAGTGCCCCAGCTGCCAAATGGGGAAGAACAGTAGTTCCCACCTCATGTAGTATTGACTGCATGACTTGGAGTAATGGGTGGGGGAGGCCTTCCTGCCTTCCTTCCCTCATTCATCTCCTTACTCAACATATAATTATTGAATATTTATGATGTGTCTAACCTGTTCTGGGCACTGGGGTTATAGTGATAAACAAGATAGTTGGTGTTCCTGATCTCATGAATTTTATTAAAATTTTAACTACCATTATTATAATAAATGGGAAAACTGAAATTCCAGGAAGCTGAGTCATGCAACTATATTAATAAAAGGGCTCAAATAGAGCGGGGTCTTGAGTCTCCAGTCCCATGCTTTCTCCTCCACCCAGACTGACATGATGTTGCTCTCTACTTTATTAGCTTCAATTTTCTTCATTAAGAAAAAAAAAACCACAAACTTTATTTTTTAAGAAGTTTTAGATTTATAAAAAATTTTTGAAGCTAGTACAGATAAATTCCATGAACCTCACACTCGGTTTCCCCTATTATTAAGATCTTACATTAGTATTGGTACATTTGATTCAATTAATGAACCAATATTAATGCATTATTTTACTAAAGTTTTATACTTTACATACTTTATTCAGATTTCCTTAGTTTTTTTTTTTTTTTTCCTCCTCCAATGTTCTTTTTCTGATCCAGGATCCTATCCAGGATGCGACATTAAACATCTCTTTCTATGCCCATTTGCCATATGTATCCTATTTGCTATTACACCTTCTTTTGTGTGATGTCTGTTCAGATTCTTTGACCTTTCTAAAATTGGGTTTCTTAGTTCCTTATTGTTGAGTTTTAAAGTTTTTTGTATATTTCTGATACAAGTCCTTTTATTTTAGATACAAGTCCTTTTAAATGTGTTTTGCAAATATTTTTTCCCAGTCTGTTACTTGTCTTTTGATTTTTCTTAATAATGTTCCTCACAGAGCAGAAATGTTTAATTTTAATAAAATCTAACATGAAATTTCATTCATGGATTATGCTTTTGGTGTCAGACTCAAAAACTCATTGCCAAATCAAGGTTATTAGATTTTTTCCCCTACATTTTTATCTAGAAATTATTTATTTTTGCATTTTACATTTAGTCTAAAATCCAGTTTTTCATGAAAGGCATAAAATATCCCTCTAGATTCATTTTTTTTTTCAATGTAGATGTTCAGCTGTTACAGGACTATTTGTTGACAAAACTAACTTTTGTCCATTTCAATGCCCCTACTCCTGGCCAGACTGGGTGGCTCATGCCTGTAATCCCAGCACTTTGGGAGACTGAGGTGGACAGATTACTTGAAATCAGGTTTTTGAGACCAGAACATGGTGAAACCTTGTCTCTACTAAAAATACAAAAATTATACCTGGGCATGGTAGTGCACACCTGTAATTCCAGCTACTTGGGAGGATGAAGCAGGAGAATTGCTCGAGTCGGGGAGGCGGAAATTGTAGTGAGCTGAGATCAGGCCACTGAACTCTAGCCTCCATCTCAAAAAAAAAAAAAGCCCCTGCTTCTTTGTCAAGGGTCTGTTGCCTACATTTGCATGAGTCTATTTCTGGGATCTCTATTCTGTTCCATTGATCTATGTGTCTATAGTTTCCTCAATACCATGCTGTTTGTCAGTCTTAAAATTTGGTAGTATGAGTTACAACTTTGTTTTTCTTTTTTTTCTTTGTGTGTGTGTTTTTTTTCATTTTGTTTTTGTTCTTATTCTTTACTATTGTGTTAAATAGTCTAGGCCTTTTGCCTTAGTGTGTGTGTGTGTCTGTGTGTGTGTATTACATGCATTCTAATATATACATATTAGAATGTGCATTTTATATATATTTGAATTAGTTTGTCAATATCAACAAAATAGCGTGCTGGGCTCTTGGTTGGGGTTTTGTTGAATTTTGAATTCTAGATCAAATTGGGATAAATTGAGTTTTCCAATCCACGAATACAGAATATTTCCCTATTTATATACATGTTCTATGATTTTTTTATATCAGAGTTTCGTTCTTTTTCACATATAGATCTTGTACATTTTAAAATATATATATCTAAGTATGTTTTTTTTTGATACTACTGTAAATGGCAATCAAAAAAATCAAATTTCAATGGTTCATTGCTGGTATATAGAAAAACAGTCGAACCGCCAGGCATGGTGGATCACGCCTATAATCCCAGCACTTTGGGAGGCCGAGGTGGGTGGATCACGAGGTCAGGAGATCAAGACCATGCTGGGTAACACGATGAAACCACATCTCTACTAAAAAAATACAAAAAATTAGCTGGGCGTGGTGGCAGGCGTGCCTGTAGTTCTAGCTACTTGGGAGGCTGAGGCAGGAGAATGGCATGAACCTGGGAGGCAGAGCTTGCAATGAACCAAGATTGCGCCACTGCACTACAGCCCAGGCGACAGAGCGAGACTCTGTCTCAAACAAACAAAAACAAAAACACAAAAAAAAAAGAAAAAGAAAAGAAAAACAGTTGACCTTTGTATATTCACTTTTTATCCTGCAACCTTGCTATACTCACTTTTTTGTTACAGAAAGGTTTAAAAAATTATTTCGTGTTTTCTACATAGACAATCACATTGTCTACAGACAATTTGGTTTCTTTTTTCCCCAACTGTGTGCCTTTTATTTTAGCTTTTTATTCTGTTACACTGGGGGCTTCAAGTATGGTGTAAATACGAGTGGGGAGAAATCACCCATTTTCCCCCACTAAGGATGATGATTGCTGGAGGTTTGTTTGTTTTGTAGATGTTCTTTATCTAATTGAGGAAGTACCCCAGTTCTATTTTGCTTAAGGTTTTTATCAGCAATTGATATAATCATATAATTTTTCTTCTTTTACCTATAGATGTGGTGGATTACATTGATTGAGGAATATATTTTGCTAATATTTTGTTGAAGATCCTGAAGGATACTGGTCTGTATTTTACTTTGTTGTAATGCTTTTATGATTTTTGGTATTAAAGTAATATTGACCTCATAGAATGAGTAACAGTGTTTCCTGCCACTTTAATTTTCTGAAAAAGATTATGGGGAATTGTTGTTATTTCTTCCTTATATGGTTGATAGATTTCATTTGTGAAACCACCTGGCCTTCGTTCATTCTTTTTGGAAGGTTATTAATTATTAATTTAATTACTATAATAAACATAGGCCTATTCAGATTATCTGTTACTCCTCATGTATGTTTTAGTAGTTTGTGTCCTTCAAGGAATTGGTTCATTTACCTAAATAATAAAATTTGTGTATATAGAGTTTGCTCACAAATGCCACAAGTATAATTCCTTTATCATACTTTTAATGTTCATGGAGTAGTGATGGCCTCTCTTTCATTTCTGATAGTAATAATTTGTGTCTTCTTTGTTTTTCTCTTGGTTAGTCTAGCCAGGGGTTGTCCATTTGACAGATATTTCCAAAGAACCAGCTTTTGCTTTTGTTGATTTTCCCTTTGTTTTCCTGTTTTCAATTTCATTGATTTCTGCCCTAATTTTTGTTACTGTATTTTTTCCTGCTTTATTTAAGCTCAAGTTTTTCTTTTTTCTCTAGTTTTCTAAAGTGGAAGCTTAGATTATTGATTTTTGATTTTTCTACTTTTTCAATATAAGTATTTAATGCATAACTTCCCTCCAAGCTTTTAATGCATCTCACAAATTTTGATGTTATATTTTCATTTTAGTTCAAAATGGTTTTACATTTCTTGTAAGACTTCTTTTTTTGACCATGTGTTATTTAGAAGTGTGTTGCTTAATTTACAAATATTTGGGAAATTTCCAGGTATTGTTCTGTTATTAATTTCTAGTTTAATTTTATTGCAGTCTGAGAACATACTTTGCATGATTTGTATTCTCTTAAACTTATCAAGGTATGGTTTCATATCCCAGAATGTGGTGTCTCTTGGTGAATGTTTCATGTAAGCTTGAGAAAAATGTGTATTCTGCTGTTGTTGGGTGAAGTATTCTATAAGCATAAATTATATTGATTAATTAGTGCTAGTCAGGTCAACCATATCTTATAAATTCTCTGTCTGCTTGATCTATCGATTACCGAAAGAAGGGGTTTAAATCTCCAGCTATAATAGTGGATTCATCTATTTCTTTTTGAAGTTCTATCAGTTTTTACCTCGTGTATTTGACATTCTCTTGTTAGGTGCATACATGTTTAGGATTGTTACGTCTTCTTAGATAATTGAGCTCTTTGTCATCATGAAATGCCCCATTTATATCTGATAGTTTTCTTTTCCTGAAGTCTGCTTTATATTTTTCATATGGGAGCTGATCCCAAGAATTGAGAGTGAGGGAGTAAGAAGGATAAGAACAGGAAAGGAACAAAAGCCAATACTGAGACTGCCACTCTGAGAAATGGTGGCTTGATTCTGCTGGGACATCTGAGAAATGTGTTGAATGCTTTCCAGAATTGTCTACCCCAAAAATGGGCTGGGGCATTCATCCACCCCAACCCCCTTTGGATGAGGGCTGCCCCTGGGAATTAACTTCCTCACCCTCAGGAGCTGGGCTTGCTCTGGGTCCAGTAGATTCTAGAAGTCCCAGAAAAGGTACTGAGGCAGAATGTAAGGTGTAGGGTATGCACTTGTGGTGAGTGCCAACTGCCAGCATGAGGTGGGTGGGAGTGACTGCAACAGGAAGCAAACCTAGCTGATAGAACACAGCAGACAAAAAGTAATCTGCTATGATGGGTTTCTATTACAATCCTTAGTGTGGAAAATTGTTCTAAAATACATCCATTTACTTTCCTACCTGAACACTACGCTTGAATGTGAATAGCACCCAGGTGCCAAAGGGTGATATTTATGCCTTTTCACCACGCTGAAAGTTATTCCAAATAAGCAAACTAAGAGAATACAGTGTGTTTACTATGATTGGTGGCTTCAAAGCAATTCCTTTGGCTGTTCATTTCCGCTTAGATGGCTGCTTATAAATTAAAATTCTGAAGGCTTGATAACCTGCAGGGCTGCTGGTGCAAGTCTTGAAGTCCAAAGAGCAGAGAACCTTGAGTCCTGATGTTCAAGGGCAAGCAAAAAAGGGTGTTACATCCCAAAAAAGAAAGAAAATAAATTTTCCTTTCTTCAGCCTTTTTGTTTTATGTAGGCCCTCAGTTGATTGACTGGTGCTCGCCCCCACTCAGCCCACTGTTTCAAATGCTAATCTTGTGAACATGGACTGGAAACACCCTCACAGACATATGCAGAAATAACGTTTACCAGTTATCTGGGTATCCAGTCGAGTTGACTCTAAAATTAATCCAGTCAAGTTGATACCTAAAATTAACCATCAAAGGTATCTAGACTGGTTGGTGAAAGAGAAATTTATTGAATATCAATCACAGCCTCAGGACCAGCTGTAAGTAACATGATAACCTGGTTCATTAACGCCCTTGCACTAAGTCTTTGCAGAGATTGTGTTGGTTACCACCCTGAAGGAGACTGTGTATTTGAACTTAGAAGGCAAAAGCATAGCTGAGCTGTTCAAGAGGTGGACTATATCAAATACATCTCATGTACCATCTCAAAGCTTCTGACGTCCTTTTTTCCTCACCTCTCATTTCAGCCAGTTCAAGACAACTGGTTCCACTCATGCTTCATCCAGTTTCCTGCAGGAGAAATGTGACCATGTTGCATCTCTGACTTCCATGGCATGCTTCTTTCTTTCTGCTTTAGATTTTTCTTGTGTCATGGTATGAGATGCCCTTGGGAACTCATTTGGCACTCACATGGCATAGTCTAATCAACAATTGATCCACGAGAAATGGCAGCCAAGAGATAAATGGTTCCTCTTTTATTCCTCTGGGGTAGATCAAGCTTTTTCTGACAGTCCCATGGGGTTAAGTATCCAGTCTACCCCAGTAGTAACATCTTGATAATGCATACTTGTATTTTGTCTTCTCATTCTCTGTGTTTATCTATCCAACACCCTCAAAATAAGCTACTTGCACCTCAGTCTACTCTTGTGGAAATCCAAAACTAAAGCAGTTTGAGAAAACTATGATGGACAATTAACATTTTCTCAATTTTAGGTAAATTAAGAATAAAAAGCATCTTTAGAAATCTTTGACATTTTGTTTTAACTGTCAAATGTAATATTAAAAACATCAAGGCTTCTATGCAAATACAATATCGAGATAAAGCCTCTTCCAACCAGATCAGAATCCCTACAGAGGATCATAGAGATGCCACTGAATCAGAGGTTCTAATATCTTGGGGAACAAGCACAGAATATGAGAAGGGGGCTAGAGAAAGGGTCTAGCTAGAAGTAGATTTACTGCAATTGGATGGTGGAGAAGTTTCTATTTTTAAAAGCACATCATAATTTTCCTTCTCTTTCTATTTGTCTCATGTTCTGACCATTGATGTTTCATTTAGGTACTGAAGAGAGGGACCCTTGTGTTTCTGCTAACATCCTTTCATCATGGTCTGAACTTCATTAAAGATTCATTAAAGATACTTTGCTAAAGATACTTCATTAAAATGAAACGTGCCACTTTTTGAGAATATGTATGTTTCAGTTATCCATTTGTGTGTAATGAACCATCCTAAATACAGTGGCTTAAAACAACATTTTTTGGCTCATGGTTCTGCAATTAAGACAGGATACTGTGGTAACATATTATCTCTGCTCCACCCGGTATTAGCTCAGGTAGGAAAGGCTGGAACCTGGAATCATCAGAAGGCTTTTGGGTCTAGAGTTTAATGCTGGCTATCAGCTGCGACTGTAGTAAGAACTGTTGGCCAGAGCACCTTCATGTGGCCTCTTCATATGGCAGGGGCTTTCTTACAACGTGGTGGCTGAGTTCCAAAGGTGAGCATTTAAAAACAGACAGTCAAGCAGAAGCCCTATTGCCTCTTCTGATATAGCCTCAGAAGTCCCATAACATCACTGTCATCTCATTCGATTCGTTAGAAGCAAGTCACCAAGTTTGGCCCGTATTCAAGAGAAGGAGAATTAGACTCCACATTTTCATTGGACGCATGTCAAGGAATTTATGGCACCAGCACAGTGTTTGGGGGTATAACAGTTGCATTGCTCCTTAACTAGCTATGGCACTATTTATCATGTGAATCACTTGTTCCATGATGCTTAAGCTTATTTCCTAGAGCAACACTGCCCAACAGAACTTTCTATGATGATGGAAATGTTCTATATCTGCTCTGACCAATACACAGGTGGCTACTGAGCACTTGCAATATGGCTAATGAGACTGAAGAAGAGAATACAAATTTTATTTAATTTCGATTAATTCAAGTTTAAATAGATAGGCACATGTGCATAGTGGCTACTATACTGGGAAGCTCAATTGTAGAACAACAAGGAAAGAGAGTTAAATTCCAGAAGTGATGAAAGCATTGGGCCAACTTTCTAGTACTATGTACAACATTCCAATTACAAGCAAAATGCTTCCAGGCCTGACTGCATTCAAAGGTCCAAATCAAGATGATTTGGCATAGGATGTCCTAGAGAGAAGAAATTTCCTAATGTGTGAGTGTGGAAATGCAGATTAATTGTTGATGAGAAGTGTCAGGATACCTCCTCCGGTGGGCAAGAACCTGGAATCGTTTAGACATGCAGATCCTTGCTCAACAACCTATCTCTTCACACAGAGACTCTAGCCAACTGCTTTTGGCCTGAAGTATGAGGAATCTGCAACGCTGGAGCTCACAGAATGATGACTTCTGAAATTTCTGTGTGTGCCTGTCTTCCAAGCCTGCTTCCCTGAGCCTCCTTATTTTTCTTATCTTTATTCTTCTCGTTCTTTAGTTTTGAAACTTGTGATTTTGAAGTGTGTAGTCACAATGTTGAAAAATGCCTTGAATATCCCATTAAAATAATGAGCAATCATTATCTAAAAAATTCTTGATCACCTATTAAGTGTACGGCTCCGTGATAGACAGGACAATAATCTTCACCCTTGGAATGCTATCATCTAATTGTGATTTAATAGAACAGTTAACTTTTATGGAGATGTTAGTGTGTGCCAAATACCATGCTACTATTTTGATGAATATGATCTTTTTTGGTCCTTTTAAAACCCTATGGCACAGATACTTTTTAAATCCGAACTTTACAGATGGGGAAACTGAGCCTCGATGAGGTAAAATAGCTTGCCCAAAGAAAAGCATCTATGATACAGTTGAGTAGAAATTTGAAGCTAGGCTGGGTGAGCTCCCAAGTCTATACTCATAACCACTCATCTCCAAAGTCCATACTCATAACCATGTCTAAATGATTCCAGCACCCACTCTCCTGTGCTTACCTCCCATTATACTGAATAGCATTTCCCACTTCTTTGGGGACTCATGTTTGACAAAGCCAGTTTATACATAGTTGGGAAGACCTAACAGAGTTTCTGAAGGACACTAAGACATTGGTATTTGGGGCATGCCAAAGAGTGAAGATGGCAAAATTTGCTTGTCTGTCCCAAAGATGATATAATAGGTTTGAGGAAACAGTTATCAGGAGAGGCTGTGAGAAAATTTTCTTTTTAGCATTACCTATCAGAGGAAAGAATCATAAGGAAAACAACAAGGTAACTGGGAAAGAGTAAGTGGTAAATGAGAGGCTCTTTTGAGAGTCATAGCCCTTGTGAAATGTTGAATCCTGCCAACTTACTCTACCTTGGAAGGAATGTTACATCAGGTGTACGTGTTTCAACTTACTTAGCTCATTGGAAAGCCTCGAGGAACTGCATTCAAATGCCAGCATCGGCCCCCATAAGACCATGAACAGATCCATATCACCACAAAATCCAATTTGAAGGAAGCTGATAAGCTGTAGGGAGGGAAAAATATCTCCACTGAGGACACACAGAAAGATAAAGAATGTAATAGGATAATGATTTATCTAAAACTCAGTATTGGAGAGAGACTACTTACTCCAGTCCTGGATTCAGATATCTGGATTCAAATTCCAGCTCTGTTAACTAGCTCAGTAACTGTGGAAAATATAGTTCGCCCTTCATATCTGCAGGTTCTGTATGTATGGATTCCATCAACCACAGATCAAAAATATAATGTATTTTTATTTGTAATTTTTAATTATTGTCAGTTTTTAAAATATATTTTTATAACAGCATTACATTGTATTGTGTTATAATCTAGAGATGATTTAAAGTATACAGGAGGATGTGCACATACTATGCCATTTTATGTCAGGAACTTAAGCATCCACGGATTTTGGTATTGGTAGGAGGCCTGATACCAATCTCCCCACAGATACAAAGGAATAACTGTAATTAATTTCTGTCTTGCTCATTAGAAAAGTAGATGCAATTATAAGAACTATCTTGCAGGCCAGTTATGAGGATTAAATAATTAATGTAAAACGCAGTGCACATAGTAAGTGCTCAATAAATGGTAGCTTAGCTTATTTTTAAAAGGTCAGTAGAGAACAACATGGACTCTGGACTCCATTATGTGGGTTTGAGTCCCAGTTCTTTAACAGTAAGTAGCAATCTGACCTTGGGCAGGTTTTATTTTTACCTCTCTGTGCCTCAGTTACAAAATGAAGATAAAAATAATCCCTCACACCTTTTACCTGTTAGGATGGCTACTACCAAAACAACAGAAAGTGGTAAGTGTTGGCAAGGTTTTGGAGAAGCTGGAATCCTTGTGCAGTGTGGTTGGGAATGCAAAATAGTGAAGCCTTTGTAGAAAACAGTTGTTAGTTCCTAAAAATGTTACACATAGGATAACCATCTGATCCAATTCTACTTCTGACTATCTACTCAATTAAAATCAGGGACTGAAGATAGTTTTCATGGCAGCTTTATTCACAATAGCCAACAGGTGAAAGCACCTCAAGTGTTCATTGATAGGCAAATGGATAAGTCAAATGTGGTATGTATGTACAATGGAATATTATTCTGCCTCAAAACCAAAAAATATTCACATATTCCACAACTAGAATGAACTTTGAATACATTATGCTAAATGAAATAAGCCAGTCACAAGAGAATACATATTGTGTGATTGCTTTAGTAGTCAAACTCATAGAGACAGAAAGTAGAATGGTGGTGGTCAGGGGCTGAGAAGAGTGGGGAATGAGGAGTTACTTTTTAATGGGTACATAGCTTTAGTTTTGCAAGATGACAAACTTCTGGAGATGGATGATAATGATGGTCATACAACTATGTGGATGTACTTAATGCCAGTGAATTGTACTCTTAAATATGGGCAAGACAGTAAATTTCAAGTTGTCTTTATTTCACCATAGTGAAAAAGAGTTAATTTGTATCAAGTATTTAGAGTGTTGCCTGGCACTTAGTATAGGGCTTTGCTATGATGATGATGGTGGTGATTGTCCCTATCATTATTTATTAACAACTTTATTTGTGCACTAGCCCTGTGTAATGTTGTATAAATTAATCCTCCTCACTTTGTCTCCATATGGCAAGGAAGATAATAAACCAAGAGTTAAACAGAAGATTAGTACTTGGCGTGACCTACCTACCTGCCAAATTCTTCACAATGCTGACTTTTTAATGTCTGAGAGAAATGAATATTAATGACTTCCAATTTCTTTCTTTGACCTTCATGACTAACCTTATGGCATCCAAATAAAGAAGATAGAGATGCAGGAAGATTAAACTGATTTTATTTTTTAAATAGCAATTCAAAAAATAAAGTGTCTTACTATTGGTAGAATCTAGAAGAGACTTTGAAAAATAAAGTATGCCATCCCATCATTAGTGAAAAGGTTAACGAAAAACTCTGCAAACCACTAGGCTGTAAGAAATTGCTCACATGCTAAAAGTAATAATGGTCATTTTCAAATAAGATGCCAAAATAGTTGAAGTGTCAACTTCTGGGAAATTGTGTGTTCCCACTGACAGTAATTCCTAATGCTGAGGAGAAAAAGAAAATAAAGTGAAAGCTTTGTTCGACTTTGCTAATTTCAAAGGTTAAGGCTTATCTCTTGGGTGTGTCTGAGAACCAGGGTCACTGTGACCCCAGCTACTGATTTAAGGCAGTAGACTCCAGAATATAACAAACATTTATAATTTGTGTTGACAGTAGTGTTTGCATTTCCTTTATTCTTGTATCTCCACGACAGTATCTGGCACATACATAGTAGGTGCTCAGTGCAAGTATGATAAATGAGTAAATGTGGAAATAGTGACCCAAATGAATGCATGCATTGCACACTAATACTTTCTAGTGTTTTAGATTTATAAAGAGTTTCCATGTAATTTCACTCGATTCTCATAATATCCTTGCTGATGCCTGAATTTCTTTCTTTTTTTTTTTAATTATTTTTTATTATTATACTTTAAGTTCTAGGGTACATGTGCATAACGTGCAGGTTTGTTACATATGTATACTTGTGCCATGTTGGTGTGCTGCACCCATCAACTCGTCAGCACCCATCAACTCGTCATTTACATCAGGTATAACTCCCAATGCAATCCCTCCCCCCTCCCCCCTCCCCATGATAGGCCCCAGTGTGTGATGTTCCCCTTCCCGAGTCCAAGTGATCTCATTGTTCAGTTCCCACCTATGAGTGAGAACATGTGGTGTTTGGTTTTCTGTTCTTGTGATAGTTTGCTAAGAATGATGGTTTCCAGCTGCATCCATGTCCCTACAAAGGACACAAACTCATCCTTTTTTATGGCTGCATAGTATTCCATGGTGTAGATGTGCCACATTTTCTTAATCCAGTCTGTCACTGATGGACATTTGGGTTGATTCCAAGTCTTTGATATTGTGAATAGTGCCACAATAAACATACGTGTGCATGTGTCTTTATAGCAGCATGATTTATAATCCTTTGGGTATATACCCAGTAATGGGATGGCTGGGTCATATGGTACATCTAGTTCTAGATCCTTGAGGAATCACCATACTGTTTTCCATAATGGTTGAACTAGTTTACAATCCCACCAACAGTGTAAAACTGTTCCTATTTCTCCACATCCTCTCCAGCACCTGTTGTTTCCTGACTTTTTAATGATTGCCATTCTAACTGGTGTGAGATGGTATCTCATTGTGGTTTTGATTTGCATTTCTCTGATGGCCAGTGATGATGAGCATTTTTTCATGTGTCTGTTGGCTGTATGAATGTCTTCTTTTGAGAAATGTCTGTTCATATCCTTTGCCCACTTTTTGATGGGGTTGTTTTTTTCTTGTAAATTTGTTTGAGTTCTTTGTAGGTTCTGGATATTAGCCCTTTGTCAGATGAGTAGATTGCAAAAATTTTCTCCCATTCTGTAGGTTGCCTGTTCACTCTGATGGTAGTTTCTTTTGCAGTGCAGAAGCTCTTTAGTTTAATGAGATCCCATTTGTCAATTTTGGCTTTTGCTGCCGTTGCTTTTGGTGTTTTAGACATGAAGTCATTCGGAAGTGCTTCAAAGAGAATAAAATACCTAGGAATCCAACTTACAAGGGATGTAAAGGACCTCTTCAAGGAGAACTACAAACCACTGCTCAGTGAAATAAAAGAGGACACAAACAAATGGAAGAACATACCATGCTCATGGATAGGAAGAATCAATATCATGAATATGGCCATACTGCCCAAGGTTATTTATAGATTCAATGCCATCCCCATCAAGCTACCAACGAGTTTCTTCACAGAATTGGAAAAATCTGCTTTAAAGTTCATATGGAAAGAAAAAAGAGCCCGTATCTCCAAGACAATCCTAAGTCAAAAGAACAAAGCTGGAGGCATCACGCTACCTGACTTCAAACTATACTACAAGGCTACAGTAACCAAAACAGCATGGTACTGGTACCAAAAGAGAGATATAGACCAATGGAACAGAACAGATTCCTCAGAAATAATACCACACATCTACAGCCATCTGATCTTTGACAAACCTGAGAGAAACAAGAAATGGGGAAAGGATTCCCTATTTAATAAATGGTGCTGGGAAAACTGGCTAGCCATAAGTAGAAAGCTGAAACTGGATCCTTTCCTTACTCCTTATATGAAAATTAATTCAAGATGGATTAGAGACTTAAATGTTAGACCTAATACCATAAAAACCCTAGAGGAAAACCTAGGTAATACCATTCAGGACATAGGCATGGGCAAAGACTTCATGTCTAAAACACCAAAAGTGATGCCTGAATTTCTTTAGCTCAGAAAGCCTACCCAGGACTTGCAACTTCAAATCATGAATGCTCTCTCTCCCGCTACTAATCTTGGACCTGGCACTGTGGAGAGGCATTTGACTTGCAATCATATTGTTTCCTATTTCTCATATTTACTGTCAATCTTCTCCACTAGGCCATAAGCCCAATGAGGGCAGAGCTCCTGTCTGACTTATTCATTGACTACTAAATCCCTGGAGCTAAAAAAAATTTGTTTTTTAAATGAATGAATTGGAGCCTTCCCACATTAGAAGATATGGGATCATGCTTTAACGTGGCAGTCACCTTCTTTGCTGTCATCATGTTGGAATTGGTTTGAACTCTGTTTACCTATTTGTTTTCCTAAGGAGCAAATTACTCTTCATATTATTTGTGCCTCATGGGCTCATTCAGCTCTGAATCCACATTCACGACTCAGGACACTGGGAACTTTATTCTTTGAGTGACTGAAAAACGTACATGGGGGTACAAGAGCTCTTTTCCCTGTATATGCAGAGGTATCCAATTCTTTCTTTACATCCTGCAAGACTGCTTTCATATAAATGGCAGCTAATTCATTCATTCACACATCCATGATCAAATAGTGTTTGAGCATCCACTATGTCAGGCAAGGTACCTGGGGGCCTGATCAGGGGTTAAAGCAGATGTGGTTCCTGCCCTAGAAGGATTTGAAATCTAGATGGGGAGATGGTGACAAACAGGTAAATGTGCAAGTGATCACACACAGGCTGGCTGTGAGGTGACCTTTTGATGTAGTTTTGTTTGCTTGTGTTTTACTTTGTGTGGCACCTTGTGTAAGAAGGTGATACCCACAGGAAGCCTCAAGTTAAAATAATTTGGTTAAACAAAACAGCTTTTACCCCTAAGAAGTTTCAACCACAGGGCGTTTACTGCTTTGCTAATTGGTTTTGTTTTCCTGATTAGACTCCTACTAGATACTTGGTATTTAAACATAGGCAGCTGAGGTGGGGGTGGAAGATAAGGTCTCAAAAGTTATCTGAGCTCTGAGTAGAATACACAACGATATCGTTAAACCCATGTGTTGTAACATGGTTTTTATTCAACTTTTTAAGTGTTTCATTTTGTAATAATTCTAGACTTACTGAAAAGTTGCAAAGTTAGTACAGACAGCTCCTATATACTCTTTACCCAGTTTCCCCTAATGTTAACAGCCTACACTACTGAGGCACATTTGTGAAAACTAGGAAATTAACGTTAGTGCCTTTCTATTAAACTCCAGACTGTATTCAGTTGTCTCACTAATGACTCTTTCTGTTCCAGAAGTAAATATTGTATATAGTGTTATTGATTTGGGGGATAAAAAAATTATAAATTAGAAAGAAGTGCTTAAAACAAACCTCCAACAGTACATATGATTACTTTTTAATTTTATTTTTTAAGAGACAGGCAGGGTCGTAATCTGCTGCCTAGGCTGGAGTGCAGTGGCACAATCACAGCACACTGCAGCCTCGAACTCTTGGGCTCAACGAATCCTTCTGCCTCAGTCTCTTGAGTAGCTGGGACTACAGGTGTGTATGTACCACCATGCCTGGCTAATTTTTAAATTTTCTGTTGAGATGGGATCTCACCATCTTGCTCAGGCTGGTCTCAAACTTCTTGGCTGAAGACATCCTCCTGCTTTGGCCTCCCAAAGTGCTGGGGATTATGGGAGCAAACCACTATGCTGGCCACGATCACATTTTGAAATTACTTTGTTTCCGTACAAACATGTGTGAACGATAACTAAAGTATCCCAACTAATTTAAAATTTGCTTAATGTTCATGAGAGCCTATGCAGGTCAAAATAATTCATGATGTTTAACAGGGAAACTGACAAAGACAGAATAATTAGTTAGAAAAATTAAAAGCACAAACTTTTTTTTTTGATAGTAATCACTAAAGAATTTTAAGCACGTGCCAATGTATAAGTAAAATATTATAGCACAGAGTAGCAAGTTTGCTTACCAAAACATGCATTTGAAACACAAGAAATGCCCTATGGCAACTATTTTGAGTGATACTTATTTAAGAAACAAAAATTCACCTAACCGCTGCATGAGCTTTTCTTTTCTGTAAATTCTCAAACATTATTCTCAACTGGATTGCTTGCAAAAACATTTTGTACTTAATAGTCTGAGATTTTTCTCGAATTTTAGCCAATAATTCATTTTTATGGGCAAATCACAGCTCTTTAAAAGAGAAATGTTGATAGGCCTGAGGTTTCTGAATGGTGTTTCTGAGTTATACAGTTACCCCTTGTTATTGGTGGGTACTGGTTCCAAGACTGCGCCCCATTGATACCAAAATGCATGGATGGTCAAGTCCCTAATACAAAATGGCATAGTACTTACATATAACCTACTCACATCCTCCAATATACTTTAAATTGTCCCTAGATTGCTTATAACAGGGGTCTTGAATCCCCGGGCTGCAGACCTATACTGGTCCGTGGCCTGTGAGGAGGTGAGTAGTGGACAAGTGAGAGCATTACCACCTGAGCTCTGCCTCTTGTCAGATCAGTGGCAGAAGATTCTCATAGGAGTGGGAACCCTGTTGTGAACTGCGCATGTGAGGGATCTAGATTGTATGCTCCTTAAGAGAATCTAATGCCTGACAATCTGAGGTTAAACAGTTTCATCCCCAAACTATCTACCCCTTCCCCTGCTGTCCCATAGAAAAATTGTCTCCCACAAAACCAGCCCCTGGTGTGAAAATGGTTGGGGGGCCACTGGCTTATAATACCTAACACAATGTAAATGCTATGTAAATAGTTATTATAATGTATTGTTTAGGGACTAATAACAGGAAAAAAGTCTATACTTGTTCAGTACATACACACTGTCCTTTTTTTCTGAATATTTTTGATTTGTAGATGGTTGAATCCATGGATGTGGAACCCACGGATATGGAGGGCTGACTTTGTTCAACTATGCTAATCCTTTGGCCAGGTCACATCCCTGTACTTCAGCTACTTTATAATCTGAAAGCTGTTCCTGCATGGAAAGGTAAGCTGCTCTTATCTTGCATACACACACACACGTGTGCGCACGTGCGCGCACACACACATACACACACACACACACGGTGGCAATTGCTTTCAAACCAGACCGCAATTGGTTTCCATTTGGTGCTTGACCCTGAGGTTAGTAATGAAATCAACATGGAACATTTTGAACTATGACAAGAGATGCATTTGGAATCTGTAAAGGCATTGGACATTATATGTTAATGTTTTCATTTTAGCCGTAGAGGAGGGTGGGTCTACTTAATGTTTCTCAAAGTATGTTTCTCATAAATAAAGAACAGGGTTGCGTGTTGAGAATATGAGTGTTGGAGTTAAGCAAAGTTTCAATTCTGACCTCTCCTACTTACCAATGGTGTGGCAATGAATCAAATTACTTAATCTTTCCAAACCTCAGTTTACCACTTTGTAAAATGAGAATAATAATCACCTCTTAAGGTTGGTAGAATTATGTGACATTTAAGCATGTAACACAGTGTCTGCAGTGTAGTAAGCACTTTATAAATGTTAACTGCCATTATTACTATCATTATTAGCCTGTGGAATATTAATAGGTCTTCTTAGGAAAAGAATATTTGGAAACAGTGGATTTCAAGAAGTTAGAAAAGGTTCTTTAGTGCGATATTTCTCATAGTAGTTTTCATGTAAAAGCTCTAACAGGAGGGTGTGTGGGATTTCCAAAATTTATTTCATCAAGAGGCCCATTTTTCATAAACCACCCATATTAGTTCTCTATTGCTCCTATAACAAATTACCTCAAACTTAGGGGCTCAAAACCACAAGTGTGATCTTTTATAGTTCTGGAAGCGAGGGGTCTGTAATGAGTCTTACTAGGCCACAATCAAGGTGTCGGCAGCACTGTGTTTCTTTAGAAGGTTCTAGGGGACAATCTTTTATTTCCTTGCCTTTTCCTACATTCATTATCTTGAAAGCCAGCAGGCAGTACCCAAATCTCTCTCCTTCTCCTCCCTTTCTTTGTCACATCTTCTTCACTGACTATGACCCTCCAGCCTCTCTTTTATAAGGACCCTTGTAATTAGATTAGCCCCCTCCCCTCATAATGTAAATAATCTCCCAATATCCCTAACCATAACTTAATGATATCAGCAAGGTCCCTTTTTTGCCATGTAAGGTGACATATTTATAGGTTTTGAGGATTAGGACATGAACATCTTTGGGCGGCGGTCATTATTTTTGTCTACCACTCCACCTAAGAGGTCTAGATTTTTGAGGAATCAACAAAAATCCTTGCCTACATTTCTCAATATCTTCATAGATTGGAGTGAAGCAGAGAGGGGAAATAAGAATATAATTGAGTAATACCACTTAAGTTAATAATACATATGGCTTGTATACCAGTCACAGTACTAACAGGAAATAGATGACACACTCAAAGGGCTTAATAAAGTGATTTTTTTTCAAAGGTGTTTTCCAAAAACAAAACAAGGCAAAAACAAACAAACAAAAAGGTGTTTTCCAGGGGTAGGAGAACCACAAGGAATAGTTCGAATGTCCCAATCTTTTTTTCCATTCTATCTCCTGCCAGGGCTACACACAGGTCAGACCCAACCCAAAAGCCAGAAGACAGGAGAGCCTGTGGATACTGACTAGTTGTTCTCAAACTTGGGCATGCATCAGAAACACATGGAGGGCCTGCTGCATGATAGACTGCTGGAGCCTATCCCCAGAGTCTGATTCCGCCTCTCTGTGTGGGGACCCAATGATAATTTGCATTTCTAACAAGTTCTCAGGTGATTCTGATGCGGCCGTTTGGGGTAACACTTTGAGAACCACTACAGTAGACGGAACAAGTCAGGCTCCAGGGGCACAGAACAGGGTGAGAAGGATGAAGAATGGGTTTAGAGGGGAAAACAGAAGATATCTGGCACAATAGACAATAAAACACAACAGATCGCGAAGTAAAAAGTATTAATTACATGTGTGATGGGAATTCAAGCATGGTTGAAAGCCAAGCAGACTGGAAGAGCTGAAGAAGATTTCATGGAGGAGATGGAATTTCATCAGAGGGATTATAGAGGTTTCAAAAGGAGGGGAGAGGGCATTCAGCGGGTAGGAAGCTCACAGACCAGGGTACATTGGCATGGTCTCTCTTAGGAGATTTAATTGCCTAAGGACAGCAATCTTGCTCAGTGAGAAAGTCAATTTTTAGGAACATTTAGAAAAACAGCTAATTCTGTAAGAGCAGGGCAGAAAGATGGATAATTTTGTCTGGGATTGATGAGGGTGAGAACAGGGAGCCAGTACAGGTTCCTGAGTAAGGGAATGTTAAGAAAGACCAGGATTACTAGAAGGGAAAAGAGGACTGACTTGGTGACCCAATTAAGAAAGCTGTTAAGATAGTCGACTATAGTAAAAATAAAAAAGAAACAGAAAACATCCCCAATCAATTCGGGGACAAGATACCAGGGTTTAGGTAAGGCTTTTGTATTAACTAGCTGGATGAGGTTGATCTGACTGTTGAACCACTCTGAAGGGAGCAGATATATTTTATTATAAGAATGAGATGATTACCTGGAAAGGAAAAAGCAAATAGGAGACACATTTCAAATCCTACCCACATCCACACTTAGAAAACAGTGATGTCTGGCAACTAGGGCATAAATCTTGTCAGTCTTTGGTAAGAACAAACTAATCCTTGCTGGTGCTGACTTGTTACTGACCAAGTAAGGATTATGGCTCACACTTTGGGTAGATGAGATACATTACTGGGGCGAGGCACGGTGGCTCACACCTGTAATCCCAGCACTTTGGGAGGTTGAGACAGGCAGATCACAAGGTCAGGAGATCGAGACCATCCTGGCCAACATGGTGAAACCCCATGTCTACTAAAAATACAAAAATTAGGTGGGCATGGTTGTGCATGCCTGTGATCCCAGCTTCTCGGGAGGCTGAGGCAGGAGATTTGCTTGAACCAGGGAGCTGGAGTTTGCAGTGAGGCGAGATTGCACCACGGCACTCCAGCCTGGCGACAGAGTGACACTGTCTCAAAAAAAAAAAAAAAAAGGAAAAAAAAGAAATACATCATTTTTTTTAAAAAGTAACAAAGAACAAAGTATTATACCACTGAGGTTAATTTACTTTGCTTTAAATGTTTTTATTTTATTTATGTTTTTAAATGAATTGCTACTATAAATACGAACACTAAGCCTTGGAGACTTTGAGAATAAGCCTTAAGTGCATAGTAGCTCTTGTTGAAGAAATTTACTATCTTCAAAGTAATAAACATGGAACTGACATGAACCATCTGTCAGCAGATGATGTTGGAGGTTTTGTGTATGTACTATAAGCATGGTGTCTACATTGCTCTAAAGGAAAAGGAGACTTTTTTTTGAAACAATTTTTATTTCTATTCAAATACATTTTTTTCCCAAATTTATTTGCTTCTGCTCTCCTTGGAATGTTTTGGATACAAAGAACTTAAGTTTAAGACAATCCAGTTAAATAAAATAAATCATGTTTCTGATATATTTTAGAATAAAAAATAAACCAGAAAAGAAAAAATCCAATAAGCGTTGAAATGGTACTCTGTTCCCTGCAAAGTCAGGCAGTGCAGGTCAGCAGTGTGTGTCATGTTTACCTTCAATGAAGCGATCACTAATAACTTATACCTGTCTAGTGTCTGCGATGTGTGAATTAGGTATTTCCTGTTAATTTTATCTTTTGATCTATAGCAGCTATGTGAAGTAGTTACTATTATTTTGAGAACACAGATAAAAGGAGACATTGCTGCTTAGAGAAGCTAAGTGTTTGCCCAGGGTCACATAGTTAATAGGTGTCAGTGCTGGTTTCAAATTCATGTCTGATTTATCTTAAAAACCCATGCTCTTTACCATGACACTATTCTCTTTCAACCTCTCCTGCCTCCAACTCCACTCCACCACTTGCTGTCTTTTTTTTTTTTTTCCTGTTCATTAAAATTTTTGGACTGGTGGTTTATATCTAATGTTTCTATTTTTCTTAGAGTATAAGCTATGCTCATAATAAATTACTCATAGACTTGGTGGATTAAAAAAACTCAAACATTTCTTATCTTACAATTTCTGTGGGTCAGAAATTCAGGAATGCCTTGCTGAGTGATTCTGACTCTGGTTTCTTGTGTCAGCTAGGGCTGCAGTTACCTGAAGGCTTGACAGGCTGGGGGTCGTCTTCCAAGATGGCTTGCTCATCTGGCAGCTGCCAGCAGGGCTCAGTTCCTCATTGGCTGTTGGCAGAAGGCCTCAGTTCTTTACCATGTGAACTCTTCCATAGGGCTTCTTGAGTGTCCTTATGATGTAGCAGCTGGCTTCCCCCACGTGAGTGATCTGAGACAGCAAGATGGAAGGCAGAGTGCCTTTTATGACCTAGCTCTGGAAGTTGTGCTCCCTTGTCCTGCAATATCCTCTTGGTTACATAGGCCAACTCTGTTCAGCATGGGAGGAAACTCTGTGAGGGTGTGCATACCAGGTGAGAGTGCTGCGAGCCTGGCTAAACACCACCCACTGGGAAGCTGTTGGACACACCTTGCCATTCATTCCCTTCTTTTTTCTTTCTTTCTCTTTCTTTTTTTTTAATTTTTATTTTTTGAGACAGAATCTCCCTCTGTCATTCAGACTGGAGTGCAGTAGCACAATCACAGCTCCCTGAAACCTCCACCTCCCAGGCTCAAGTGGTTTTTCCACCTCAGCCTCACGGGTAGCTGGGACTTCAAGCGCGTACCACCACTCCTGGCTAATTTTTGTATTTTATATAGAGATGGGTTTTGCCAGGTTGCCCAGGCTGGTCTCAAAACTCCTAGTTTGGGTGGAGCTCAAGTGATTCACCCACCTTGGCCTCCCAAAGTGCTGGGATTACAGGCATGAGCCACCACACCTAGCCCTTAATTCTTACTGATGTAGCTTTTCATCCTTCTGCCTGAGTTTTTAGAGACTTCCTCTTAACAAACTTAATACTTTCTTTCTTACTGATCTTACTTCGAAGTTTTTTTGCTGGATTTAACAATTTCTTATCACCTCCTCCTACTTGTCTTGGTTTTTCATTCACATCTAACGCTTAGCATAGTCCTGGGCGCATATGAAGTCCACCTGAATGGATATTTATTGAATGAATGAATCCTTGACTTTATCTCAGTTTCCTCCCCTGCTGCTCTTCCCTAGTTCTTCTCCACCAAGGCCCAGTTGCAGGTTGGCCCTATTAGGCCAACCAATGTGTTTTATTTGGCTCATATAGAGTTTTAAGGTTATGAGTCAACATTTGAGAGTTAGGAGGTTTCACACAAAAATATGAGTTCCTGCTCTTCTTGAACAATTAGAAGATCTGGCATGGAAACAGTTGCTAGAACGAAGGGAAGGGGCCCCTTTTAGAGATGACAGGTGCCCTTTTGTTCCTCATCGTCCCTGGCATTCTTGCTTATCTCTCCCTGACACCAAGGCTCTTTTAGCTTTTCATTTCTTACTGTGTTTACAATATTGTTGTTCTTAAGAGTGTAGAAATCATTCCAAAACACATGTCTTTATCAAAGTGGGGAAAATAAAAGATGAACCAGGTGTTCATGTGATTTTTCTCACACCCATCTGGCTGAAGTAGGCAAGAGAGTTGGCAATCTGTGTTCTGTACTCCCAAGCTGTAGAAAATGACCCTATCATGTAATTTGCCCAGTAGGCCTCCTGCCTCCTTATCTTTGATCTCTTTTCTTTCTTATCACTCTAGGTTTGAAACGGAGAATGAGGTCAGTGCTCCACTGTAGGAGAGATTAACTTTTCTATTTCTATGGGGGCGGAGAGAAACCACTATAGAATGCATAGTCTTCTGATAAAAATACACATCACTCATGCACACACTTCAATTATTTTGTTTTGTTTGAGAAATCTATTTGTCCAGCCAGGTGTGGTGTCTCACACCTGTAATCTCAGCACTTTGGGAGGCCAAGACAGTTGGATCACCTGTGGTCAGGAGTTTGAGACCAGTCTGGGCAACATGGTGAAACCCTGTCTCTACTAAAAATACAAAAATTAGCCTGGCATGGTGGTAGGTGGGCACCTGTAATCCCAGCTACTCAGGAGGCTGAAGCACAAGAATTGCTTGAACCCGGGAGCCAGAGGTTGCAGTGAGCTGAGATCATGCCACTGTACTCCATCCTGGACAACAAAGCGAAACTCTGTCTCAAAAAAGAAAGAAAGAAAGAAAGAAAGAAAGAAAGAAAGAAAAGAAAGAAAGAAAGAAAGAAGAAAGAAAGGAGGGAGGGAGGGAGGGAGGGAAGGAGGGAAGGAAGGAAGGAAGGAAGGAAGGAAGGAAGGAAGGAAGGAAGGAAGGAAGGAATCTATTTGTCCAAGACTTCAGTTCCACTGTCAGAGACTGTTCTTGAATTTCTTCTCATCTTCCTATTCAAGACATCCTCACATGTCTAGATCAGAGCTCATGTTTCTGTGTGTCTATGTGTGGATCAAGGAAGAAAGGGAAGATGAGAATATAGTATTCAATGAGCAAAGTTGTAGGTAACTGAGGGATGTTCATCTCCCCAAAGGAAAAGTGAATCCTGGGTTAAATGGAAGGAGCAGATTATTCCTACAGAGGCAAGTGATGAATGAAAAGGGAGACAAGCTAGTTACACCTGTGCAAGTGTTTATTGGCAGGTCAACAGGAAAGTGGATGTAAATTCTGAAGATTTTCAATATTTAGTGTATTAGTTAGAAATCACTTTTTGCTCTTGATAACAGAGACTCAACAATATTAGCTCAAACCAATTAGGGATGAATTTTCCCTCATTTAAAAGAACATTGGTGATAGTCGTCCAGGACTAGTTTAGAGGCTCCATAGAATCACTGTGGATCCAGCTTCCCACTATCTTTTTGGTCTGCCAACCTCAATGCATGGCTTCCATCCTTAGGTCCTGAGATGGCTGCTAGAGCTCCAACCCTCAGCTTGCCAAGCAGGAGGGAAGAGAAGAGCAAGGGCAAGGTTCTTTCCCAGAAGCCCTCTGCCCAAGGCTTCTGCACACATATCATTGGCCATTCCTATGTATAAGGGAGGGTAGAAAAGTAATTTTTTTCAGCTGAACACATTGCTCAGGGTTTTTATGCTAAAGACCAAAGGATAAATAAGTATAACAAGCTCTGCCAAATCTATTTAAGGGAAGATAAGAAAAGTAATGGTCATTTTCTGGCCATTTACTAAGTGCTAGCACTGTGCTATAAGTCATCAAAACAACCATATGAAATAAAGTTGTTGCAGATAAGGAAACTGAGGCTCAGAGAGGTTAAGTAACTTGGCTGAGGTCACATATTTAGTAAACAGGCCAGCATTTCCAAAAGCTGCTGAGTCATCCTTGGAAATTTACAGGAGTTGAGATATCCTTTCTTGATAACCGTCTTGAGTTTCTCATTTCTTCTAGCATGGTAGAATTCCTGCAAACCAACATGAACTCCTACCATAAACTCTCCTACTCTTTACTATTAAGCTTTAAAGTCACAATAAAACAGTAGTAAAAAGCCTTTGGGAAATTTAGGCAAGTGATAAATTATCTTTGGATTTTCACCATTCCTAGACATTTAACTTAACATTTATTGAGGCTCTACAACATACAAGGTGTTTTTTTTTTTTGAAGCTGTGTTCCTGTATATGTACTTTGCTTGTGCAAATCAATATTCTTTGCTCTTTGTTTATGCATTTTGTCATTTCAGGATAAGAAGTTGTACTATTCTAGTCAAACCAAGTATAAATTTTGTCCTATATACATACTCTTTGTCAATTGTCTACTGTAAAAATAAAAGCATAGTTCTGTTGTTTTAATATGCTAGTTCATTCTTATTTGTAAGATGAAACTCAGCAATTTATGAGTGAGATTTTCAAAGAAAGCGTATTACTCATAAAAGCTCATGATGGGAAGCTTGGAAATTCAGCCAGACTAAGCATAGTGTCATGGGCTTTGTGTTCTGTGGAAGAACAAAGGAGGAGATTTCCTCAAACCCAGGAACAAAACAAGTTGCACCTAGGAGATTGAACTGTGGATCAAATGTTCAGAGACTTAATCACATAAGTCATTGCCATCTCGACCAAACTCCTAGTGCTGAGTTAAAAAGATGTGTTACTCATAACTCATCCAGATTTTTCTCAGTCTCTTCCAGAAACAAGATTCAAAGCTTACTGTGTTAGCGTATCTTCTGAGGAGTTTGAGTGTCAGTGTGCAGAATATACAGTTGACCCTCCATATCTGTGGGTTTTGTGCCCATGAATTCAACCAACTGTCATCTAGCATATTTTGGGGGAAAAAAAAAAACTACATCTGTGCTGAACATGTACAGACTCTTTTCTTTGCCACTCTATACCCTAAACAATACAGTATAATAACTATTTACACAGCATTTGCATTGTATTAGGTATTATAAATAATCTAGAGATGATTTAAAGTATATGGGAGAATGTGCATATGTTACATGCAAATAATACACCATTTTAAATTAGGGACTTGAGCATCCATGAATTTTGATATCTGAGGGAGGTCCTGAAACTACTGCCCCTCAGATACCAAGGGACGACTGTACTAGGATTGAAGCTTTCTAGAGCAAGTGATCATTGTATATCTGCTTCACTTCCTCTGGAAAGCCCCAAGCACATAGTGGGCACTCAGATATTTATTCAATGAGTGAATTAAAGAGTATCCAATTTCCTAGTTCCCTCTAAGTCTGAGGATCTAATTAGGGCCATACCTGTGGCTTCCAGACCTTAAAGGCACACCACCTTCAACTTATCACCTCTTATCCCATTTGATATCCACCCTCTGTGTACTTTGGTCTAATGAAATGGTCTTGAAAATCACCCCTTGCTTCTTACTCACCAACTACTCTGGATTTTCTCTCAGTCCTTTTCCTACCTAGTATGACAACAGCATTGGTCAAGGTTGGCTTGACCTTGTAGCAGTCTCCTCTCTTAGTTCCTGTGATGCTACATGAGCTTGATTCTCTTTCCATTTCTGACTTCACCTCTGTCATTCTTTGGTTTTTCTTCAATTGTTACACGGAAAGTCATAATGTTCAGTTGCCCACTGAGGTCTCCTCATACCTTTCTAAGGCCACTTTTTTGAGGATCTTGTTTCTATAAATATTGTCTTTAAATATTTTCTCTCATTTGGTTCTAACCTGATTTCTCTGCCTTGTGTCTTTTTTACTTTCATCTCATACTTCCCATTATTCAGCAGCCTGGAAAGCTTCTGCAGGCTAAAGTAAGAGTGATTACTGCCTCTCCAATGCACCGCCCCCGCCCCCACACTCCCACATCCATGCTCACACTCACACAAGCAGCTCCTCACTAAAGGCTTCCTAATCCTAGATCCTGCACCACAGTATCTCAAGGAACAGTCTTCAAGGTGGCTTTGACCCACCCACTCCTTCATTCCTCACAGCAAACGCATTAAGCACCGTGGATGCCTCCATTTGTGATACCTTTCAAAGATAATTTTCATGCCATTGAACAAGTTGTTTAAAAATAATTTCAGTCTTACAGAAAAGTTTAAAACTAGTACAGAAGATTCCTATGCATTCATCACCCAGCTTCCCTTAATATTAACGCCATACACAACCATTGTTCCATTATTACAGCTGAGAAGGTAATCTAAGTATAATGCCATGAACTAAACAATAGACTTTATTCATATTTCACCAGTTTTCCCAGTAATATCTTTTCTTTTCAGCTCCAGGATCCCAAAGTACATTTAGCTGTCATATCTCCTTGCCTCCAGCCTGAAACAATGATAATGTTCATCTTAATTACTTGGATAATATGTCTTCTGGGTTCCTCTGCCCTCAAGTTAATACTTTCTCCTTTGTAATGAATAAATATCTTAAGGAAGGTACTTTGAGATCTTACAGATATGCCGTTGTATCATTTTGTTGCCCACAATTTTAGCATCCATCAGTGGATCTTGCCTTATTACTGTGATGTTCTAACAGTGATTTTCTATTTCCCTCATTCCCTTTATATTTATTAATTCCTTCAACTTCATTTGAATTTAAAGTTGTTACTGTAAAAATAGTCATGAATAGTTTTTTTTTTTTGAGTGCTTACTCTGTGCCAGGTATTGGACAAAACTCTTAAACACTCACGGTATCATTTGATGCCCATGGTAACCCTTTGAATTAGATACAGTTATGTCCATTTTACAAATTAGCAAATGGAGGCCCAGAGAGGCCAGATAATATGATCATGGTCAACAGAATGGAGTCAGAATCCCGCCCATGTTTGTCTGATGCTAAAACCTGTTCTCTTACTCCCTACATAATGCTGCATCGCTTTGGTTAAAACACTTGTTTTGTTAGAAGTTCTGTGAGAAATCTTGCTGCCACCAGAAACTCACCCTCAAATGCTTCCCAGAGTCTAACTCATTTCCCTAAACCTTAACATTCTGTCATGTTATTTTTCCCAAAACATTGCAATATTTCTCATTGAGGACAGGATGATGGCAGAAGTTCTTAACCCACACTGAAGGCATTTATTATAATATCTGACTCCAAACTGACCTTCCATGCCTTCCCTATATTAGTTCTCCACTCCAGTCAAATTTTCTATTTACAATGGCCTGCTAATTCATTGTGTTTTCTTTCTCTCTGCTTTGCTTTTCTATTTCATTTAGTTTGGATTTTTTTTTCTTTCTCTTCTTGCAAATCCTGCCCATTTCTTAAAGCACATGACCTAGTGGAGGTGGGAGGTAGAGCCATAGGAAGTAGAAATCCTGTGGGCTCTACCTTCAACACTTAATTCAGAATCTGGCCCAACCCTACTTCCAACAGCTATTACCCAGGTCCAAGCTACTATCAGCTCACTCTGGGATTGATGTAGTTGCCTCCTAATGCTTTTACCTGCTTCTGTTGTTCTCCAGCTACAGCCTGTCCTCTACACAGCAGCCAGAGTGATCCTTTAAAAATGTACATCAAAAGAGGTCACTCTTCTGGCAGACCCTGCAATGGCTCGCATTTCATTAAGGTTCTAAGTGTGTAGAAAGGCCGGGAAGACCCAACCAGGTCTGCTCCACTTCCCACTTCCCTACCATCATCTTCCCAACCTGATCTCTTTCTACTCTCATCTTTGTTCACACCAGCTCAGCTACACTGACCTCTGTGCTGTTGCTGGAATATTCTAGGTTCACTGAGGCTGCAGAGCCTTTGCCTTGGCTGGGCCCTCTGCTTGGAATGCCCTTCCTCCAGATATTCACACAGCTCATTCAGCTCCTTCAGTGTTGACTCACATGTCACCTTCTCGGCGAGGCCTGCTCTAATATTGCAGCATCTCCAATCTCCCTTACTTTACTCCATCTTTTCCCGTTTTCACAGTACTTATTGCCTTCTAATAAACTCTACGGTTATTTTTACCTCTGTGGTTTACTGTCTGGAATGTTAGTTCTAGAAGGGCAGGGATCTTTGTTCTGCTCATGGATGTTCTGGCACATAGAAGTTCCTCAGGAAATGATATATGAATGATTGACATGTCACATTCAAAATGACCTCCTCCTCTTCTGTTGTCCTGCGATATGCATCATGGCTGAACCATTCTTTTCACTTCATTTCACTGCCTCACTTCATTTCTGGTACCCATGATCTGTCTTCCCAACTAGATTGTAAGTTTGGAGTGGTAACATCTGTGGTTTCATCTTGCGAATGATCCAATCTGCCTCCTTTGGCACAGCACTCTAATTTTCCTTAATGGAAGCTATCCTTTCTCCATCTCTTAATCCATGTGATTTTGGTTGGGGTAACATTATTCTGCCCCAGGGATGGATGTGTGGCCCAGACTTACCTGAATAGAACATGGCATTACTCTAACAACAGGGATTGCTTTGGAAATGTCTATTGAATCCATCAAGGTACTGATGGGGAAATACGAGTACTTTTTTTCTATTGAGATTGCTAGAAATTTCTAGTATATCTCTTTGCCATACTTTTTGAGTTCCTGTCTGGAATTAATGCTTTAACAGAAGAAAGCAGAGTCCAGAGATGTACAGTGGCAGATTTGTGACATTACTTAACTACCTAGATCCAGTTATGCCTAAAGTCCAGCCCTAGAGTTTTCCAGTCACCTGAGCTAATGTGTAATTTTTTAAGAAACTAAAGCCAGTTTTACTAAAGTCAATAGTACAGTGCCTTATGCTATTTATTTTCTTATTCATTTATTCTTAAATCTGTTTCATGAAGAACTTAAAGATGCTTACAGAGGTACATACAACTGTAAGATCAAGAGTTTAAAAAATAGTTGAGAAAAACGAGATAAGGGAGCAAAAGAGAGGGAAAAAATATGTTAGTCTGCAAAGCATCTGCTAGGAAGTTCTGTACATTTTCATGGTGGGCCACACATTTAGCTCTGATATTTCAAGAGCCAAAGTTAAAGGTACAGTGAAATTGGTTATAATCCCAGCACTTTGGGAGGCCGAGGTGGGTGGATCATGAGGTCAGGAGATGGAGACCATCCTGGCTAACACAGCAAAACCCTGTCTCTACTAAAAATACAAAAAATTAGCCATGTGTGGTGGTGGGCACCTGTAGTCCCAGCTACTTGGGAGGCTGAGGCAGGAGAATGGCGTGAACCCAGGAGGTGGAGCTTGCAGTGAGCCAAGATTGCGCCACTGCACTCCAGCCTGGGTGACAGAGCGAGACTCTGTCTCAAAAAAAAAAAAAAAAAAAAAAAAAGAGTCACCGCTTACATAAAAGACATGAAACTGTGAAATTCCAGACGAGAGAGATTGATCTTATTTATCACCTATTTCTGGAACTCCACAGGTTTATTAAAAAGAATTAAATAAATGAATGCAAACAAGTTGTATAGAGCTACCCAACTACTCCTGCTGTTGAGGCCACAGGGAATTACCTGCAATAATCTATCTAACTCTTAGTTTCACAGTATTATTCCGAATCACAAAATTCACTCATCTAGGTTTCTCTTTGGGCTATAAACATTATAGTCACATAATGATTTGGACTTGAATTAAATAACAAAAACCCTCCAAATTTCATTTAGTGTATGGGTAAATTTGGCTTTGTGCAACAAGTGCGTTGTTTGTAAAGTAGATTATGTTACAAACATTATTTATCTTGACATTTATGTGCTCCTTAAGGCTACAATATTATCCTTGTTTTTATGTATTGTGCAAAACTTTGAAATTGTAGGTGATTAAGGGTTCTATGTCGAATGGTAACTTCTCATTGCTTTGAGTAATTTGCTCTTTTTCATGTTTTCTTTTTTTTTTTTTTTTTTTTGAGACAGGGTCTCACTGTGTCACTCAGGCTGGAGTGCAGTGGCACAATCAGGGCTCATTGAAGCTTTGACCTCCTATGGCTCAGGCGATCCTCCCAGCAGAACCTCCTGGGTAGCTAGCACTACAGGTGTGTACTACCACTCCCGGCTAATGTTTTTATTTTTTGGTAGAGACGGGATTTGCTATGTTGCCCAGGCTAGTCTCAAACTCCTGGGCTCAAGTGATCCACCTGCCTTGGCCTCCCAACATTTTGGGATGACAGACATGAACCACCATGGCTCAGTGGTGGCTTTTGGCTTCAATCTGCCAGCTCTATGATCGAAGCAACTCACTAGCTTCTCCGTTCATTAACCTCATCACTTCCAATAATCTTTTCTTTCATCTACCTCAGTTGGCCCAGAACTACACTTATCAAGAAATATACTTCCTCCTATCCTTCCAAATCATTTTCCCAGCACAATAATTCCATCCATTCCTTCAAGATGTCTAGCCATTGATTCTACCGCTTTGTCTTCTTCTGAGAGACCTCTCATATATTTTCCCCATTTGCCCAGGTGAAAGTCTGAAGTCTAACATTCTTACTCTTGTCTTCCTTATACCCTCAAATTTCTTGCCCTGGCACATCCCATCCCTAGTTATATCCTCAACCCAGCCCTCTGCCTGCTCCATGCTTGATCCCCAGCAAGAAAATGTGATGTGAGGAAATGCTGCTGATGGGTTCCACATTACATTTATAGCCACCATATCAAGTAGGAAAGAGTATAGTTCAGCAACTTGATTACATATCGTTAGTTGGTTTATTTGCTTACTCATCCAGGCCACTCATGTTTATTAAAGCTTTGTGTTTCCCTAATCCGGGGTGGAAGAGAACTTGCCCATCTTCCCAATCACCTCTGAACATGTACTGCATCTGCATTCTCATTCTCTGTGTACTGGGTCTCTTCTTTTCTCATCTACTCATGCACTTCCCTCCTGCAGTTGACACCGCTCTTTCCTACATAATCCATTTCTCCCTGTCTTCTGGATTGTCTCTACCAGCTTACAAACGGGATAAGCAATCGTCCTTCTTGAAAAACCTCGCAAGTCTCCACTTCCATGTCCTATTTCTCTGCTCTTTTTTTTATAAAATATGTTCACTGGGATAGTTATCTCTACTTACCGTCCTTTCTTCTCCATGTACCATTCTTTCCTAACTCATTCCAATCCAGGTTTTCATCTCCACCACTTCACTGAAACTGCTTTTGTCAAGTTCACTGATATGGTTTGGCTCTGTGTCCCCACCCAAATCTCATCTTGAACTGTACTCCCATAATTCCCATAATTCCCATGTGTTGTGGGAGGGACCTGGGAGATCATTTGAATCGTGGGGGCAGATTCCTCTGTACTGTTCTTGTGGTAATGAATAAGTCTCACGAGATCTGATGGGTTTATCAGAGGTTTCTGCTTTTGCACCTCTCTCATTTTCTCTTGCTGCCACCATGTAAGAAGTGCCTTTTTCCTCCTGTCATGATTCTGAGGCCTCCCCAGCCATGTGGAACTGTAAGTCCAGTTAAGCCTCTTTCTCTTCCCAGTCGAGGGTATGTCTTTATCAGCAGCATGAAAAGGAACTAATACAGTCACCAAGGGCCTCCATGTTGCCAAATCAAGTGATCCCATTACCTCCCACTGGGTCCCTCCCACAACACATGGGGATTATGGGAACTACAATTCAAGGTAAGATTTGGGTGGGGATACAGCAAAACCATATTACCAACCTACTCCTGTCTCAGGGCCTTTGCACTTGCTGTACCTCCCCTGAAATCTTCCTCCACTAGATCTTCACATGACTTGCTCACTCATTTGATTCAGTGTTCTGCGCACGTCTCCTCTCCTCAGAGAGGCCTTCCCTGACACCCCATCTAACAGTGCCTACTGCCTCCATTGTTCTCTATCCTCTTGTCCTGCTTTGAATTCCTTTATAGCACTTAGCACTAACTGACATGACTTTATAAATTTCTTTGTTTCCTACTTGGCTGCACTACTAGAATGGAAACTCTCTGAGGACATGGGACATCTTTCTCTTGTTCACTGTGGAATTTCCAGTGTTTAGAACAATTTCTGACAAATTGTACATATTGAATAGATACTAATTAGATAAATAGCTACTGTCATTTATTGGAATATGGATGTGTAACAGACACAGCAGTAGGTGCTATGAATACTGGGACAAGTGAGACTATTCCTGCCCTCGAGGAGTTGCCAGTCTCATGCGGTCATTCTTGACATGTTCTCCTTCGGCTATCAACATTGGCATCATGTGGGAATTTATTAGAAAGACAAATTCTCAGATCCCATCTGGACCTACTGAAATAGCAACACCATGGGTGGGGCATCTGTCTGCATCTTAACAGGCCCTCCTGTCAGCACTGATGTGGGGTGGAGTTTGAGAACCACTGGTCTAGTGGGAAAGTCAGATCTTAAACAAGCAGTTATGGTATAGTGCTGGCCAGTGTCATTAGCAAATGCTAGAAATTTAAAGAATTTCTTTGCTACAGGTAAGACTACTATGCCAGTGCAAATAAATTCCCCAGCATATTTGTCATTTTCCATTTTCTTGTTTCCACTTTTCTAAAGCAAGTGAACTTATACTCAACAGAAGGGAAAGAAAAACAAAACCAAAACCAAAACTGTAAAGACCAAGGGAGTTGTAGCCTAGTTTAACCAGTTTTCTAAATCCAGTTAAACTAGGTTATAACTCTCAGGGCTGGCCCACGCTCTGTGCTGTTTAAATTATAGAATCTCAAAGTGGATTGGAACAACAGGCCCAGTGTTGCCTGGTGTGAGCCCGTAGAGTACCTAGACAATGGAAGTCACTCACAAACAAGGACTTAATACATTGCTACGGATCAAAACCTCAGTGGAAAGTTAGCCTTGGTCCAAGAGAGCAGGCCAGCTCGATTTCAGCCCCACTCTATCTGCACTGTCCACATGTGAGCGTCTCTGCTTGAGGTTTCTGCTAATGAGTTATTAGAGTTTTTAGTGAACACTAGTGGGCTGTTTCCCCACCCCCCTTACAAACACCAGTTAGCCTGCCCAGACCTCTGATTTCAGCATCAGATAAAAAGACGACTTCCTGGACGTTTCCACCTCATGTTTACCCACTGAGCAATACTCTGTGAATCAGTTTAATTGGCTTGAATACCTCAGACATGCTATCAGCTGATAAATCAGCAGGAGGCTCTTAGAAAATTAGGTCAACCTTAACCGTATTTTAGAACTTGGAGTTGGAAAGAAAGAAAGAAAATAAAAGAAAGGAAGAAAAAGGACAGAAGTTTGACTTGGTTTCAGTGCGGTGAATTTATTGGCTATTTCAAATCTTCCAGGATGTCTGCTGAAGCCCATATGAAAACAGTTAAATGCCATTCCAACAGACTCCAATATGCTAGGAATATGGTAGGGGATGTTGAATGGAAAATTCTCTAATTACTATGTTCATATTTCATGTTGAAATATATTCAAGATTAACTGTATTCTAATGGGATGGTACGTGTATCCAAAACATTTGGGGGCAGCTTGGTTGGGTGGGAAGGAAAAACAGCTTAATTAGGCCAGAGATAGAGTGTTTGTAGAATTTCTTGTTGTATACAGCTAGTTTTAAATTTCTTCTTTCACAAGTCTGAGCTACTGTTTATGAAATCAGCCTTGTTAGGAAATAAAGTAGGTCAGCATGCCCGTCTTTCCATTTCTGCACATGTGGGGCCATATTTGATGCAATGGGAGCCATAAGAGTCAGGACAGCCGCCTAAGGTAAGGTATGAGGTACATAGGCCCTCTGTGGGTTTCACAGTCATCTACTGAATTTGGAAACCAGTCAGTTTTTCTGAAAATATACTGAAAATGACGTTAAACTACAGGCCGAGTTTTCAATATGTTGTAAACATCCTCACAGCGAGAGCAAAAATAGCTTTTGATTCATTGCCTGCCAGTGCTTGCTCTTAAGAGTAGCCAAGAGGAGCAAAGAAGCTGGAAAGGAAAAAATAAAACCAGAAAGAGGCAGAGACAGAGAGACAAGAGAGAAAAAGAGGGTCGCGGGTTGAGAGAGACAGAGAGAGAGAGTGAGAGAGGAAATTTTAAAGTAAACAGGCAGCTCTAAGTACCCTGGACTTAACTTGCTGAAAACCTTCAGCGGAAAGGTCAAGCCTCACTTGGAGGATCCTTGGGTAATAAAAGACGTCTTGGTTTTATGAAGGTAACTGGCACTGGTAGAGCTGCTGGCTGCCTGCCTGCATAGTCCCACGACCTATAACTTAATTTGGATTTTGGATTCATGCAAATATGAGCATCAGAGAGGAAATAAAATCTCAGCTGACAACCAGAATGAATTTCCCAGCAGAGCTCATGAGTACGTCCTTACTGTGAAGAAATAAGGGGTTTTCCAGGGTTTCCCAATTCTCAATGCTTCTAGCACTTGGATATAAAATGATAAGCAGGGTCCATTTATAGATGACAGAGGGAGGGAAAAAATACAAGAAGAAATGATGTTCATAATATTTAGAGTATGCACATGGGAAAGATATTCAGAAGAAACAATGCTGATTATGTAAATATTTCACTCTAAAGTTTGATGAAGTTAGTAGTATTTGTTTTCTTATTCTCTACTATTCTTATTGCAAATTTATAGAATTTAACATTGTTTTCTTTTACAATGGCATTTTTTTTCTTTTTCTTTTTATTATACTTTAAGTTCTAGGGTACATGTGCATAACGTGCAGGTTTGTTACATATGTATACTTGTGCCATGTTAGTGTGCTGCAACCATCAACTCGTCAGCACCCATCAATTTGTCATTTACATCAGGTATAACTCCCAATGCAATCCCTCCCCCCTCCCTCCTCCCCGTGATAGGCCCTGGTGTGTGATGTTCCCCTTCCCGAGTCCAAGTGATCTCATTACAATGGCATTTTTAATGGAGTTTTGCAAACCTTCAAGCATGTTTAATTCCATTGCATTCTTCTTTATTCCATATTCCTTTGAGTAGCTCACATCTTTTAAAAATCTTTGCTCCGGGATCTCATAGACTCAATTTTAGAAGTGATGTTCCCTGTTTCAGGCCACTGTATGTGCTCTATTTAATAACATGTTATTGCAGGGATTTCATAGGTCACCAAAGAAGCTCTAGTTATCTGCTTCAGCCCAGATTCCTGGGTCCACATCCCAGTTGCACAGTTTGATAATTGTTCACCTTTCACAAGTTACATATTTTCTCTGTAATTCAGTTTCCTCATTTTGGAAATGGAGACAAAAATAATACCTATCGCATAGGGTTGTTGTGGAGGTTAAATGAGTTGATATAAATTAAGCGCTAGAGTAATTCCTGGCACATGGTAAGTACCATAGAAATGTTAGTTGTTGTTCTGAGTCACTCAATCGTTAATTTATACATCCAAGTTTTATTGGGTTATCTAGGCTCTACTCCTTTGGCTATAGGGCCTTGGCAACTATAGTTCTCTTCACCTCAATGTTTTTCCCCTCTTTACCTGAATAAACTATACTTTTCCTAACTTAACCTGAATGCCATTTTCTATTAGAGGTTCCCCTGTACCCCCCAGAATAGATCAGATTTTCAGTGTCCTGAGTTCTCTTCCTACATCACATTTATAACAGAGTTTGTAATTATGCATGTGGCTTTTATTATTTGGCAACTATATGCTCCTCCCTAGACCATGCACCCCATAAGAGCATGTACCGTGCAAGTTTTTGTCCACCATTGTATCCTCAGTGACTACCGGAGAGTAGATGTTCAAGAAGTAATTGCTGCTGAACCAGTGGGCAAATGTGCCATCACTGTACTGGGCACTAATGAGTAAAGATCAGTAATTCCTGCCCTTAAGGTGCTTGCAGACAACTAGAGGCTGGAGTCCAGTCTGGACTCAATTTCAATTGTCCAGGTGAATAATGAGGAAAAGCTCAACTTAGGGCAGTGGCAGTGTTTCAGATCAACTGGTTCTGTGGCCTCATCACCTGCCCTGGTGGCCTCTTGATGGCAGAGCACTTGATGGCAGGGTCCCAAGGACAGGCAATAAGAATCTGGCTAGCAAAGCGGGATAAAGTGCCTATGCCCTTTCAGAAAATTGCCCTTGGGGGAACCCTCAATTCATACTGACTCTCTAGCTTAATGATAGCAGGAAACTCCAAGAAATTTCTCTCCAATTTTTTTCTTGGATAATTTATTCAGGCTGCTACTGACAGTGCCTCTGCAAAGCTTCCTCTTCCTGTAAAATAACTTTATACTTAATTGTGAGTTTAGTGGTAGTTGTGATTCTTAGATGTCTATTATTTTAAGGAGTTGGCATAGATCTACTGTTCTATGCATAACATTTGACTGCATCTTCAAACTTTGCCTGGTGTTTCACTACCACATACTCAGTTCATCTATGTAGTGTGGAGAAAAACACAGATTGGAGGACTTCATCTCAAAACTTCAATCCAGCTGAGGTTGTATCTTCTATTTCCTTTCTACACTCACAGGAATAATAGTTTTACAGCAATGAACATCATCAAGAAACACTTATTAAGTATTATATCTTAGTAAGTAGGTCATGGCATATAGGACTTTAGGTTATAGGTCTTTTATATCTCTACTATATATCTCTACCATATCATATAACCAGCTATATGACTTCGGGTTAATTACTTAATATACTGTGCCCTCGTTTTCTTTCTGTATTATGCAGGTTATTATGATACTTGCATCACAGTTTCTGTGCAGTTCAAGTGTGAGAATGCAGTGAAGTGATTAGATCAGGGGTCCCCAACCTTCAGGCTGCAGACATATACGCGGGCCTATTAGGAACCAGGCTGCATAGCAGGAGGTGAGCAGCAGGCAAGTGAGCATTACTGTCTGAGCTCCACCTCCTGTTAGATCAGTGATGGCATTAGATTCTCACAGGAGTGTGAACCCTATTGTGAACTGTGCATGTGAGGGTTGTAGGTTAAGTGCCCCTTATGATAATCTAATGCCTGATGATCGGAGGTGGAAGAGTTTCATCCCTAAACCATCTCCCCCAACCCTTCCCTGGTCCATGGAAGAATTATCTTCCATGAAACCATTCCCTGGTGTCAAAAAGGTTGGGGATCAATGGCTTAGATAATACATGCACAGAATGCTCAATAATGGTTGGAATAAGGCTGATGCTGATACTTACAATGTGCTCCTCATTTGTGAAGTTCATCATGATCTCAACTCAGGAATTTCCATTAAAGTTGTCCAGGACTGCCTATGTATCTAGGTATGAACTAGAGGCAAACTCAAATTATCTCCAGAGGAAGTCATCTTCAACTTAAGTCACATAGAATCCCCTCAGATACTTAAGAGCAATGACAAACATACAGTTAAAAATAATAAAGCACATAAGGAAACAAGGAAATAAAGCGAAAAGAATGAGAGTTGAGAGTGAGAACCAGCAGAGACAACAGAGAGCAAAAAATAAATAAAAACAAAGACTTCAGATATTGGACTAATCAATACAAAATTATAAAACAATGAATTCAGAGTATTTACATAAATAAAAAGCAAGCTTGAGAATAGCTACAAGCAATAGGAAACTCTAAAAATGGCAGAGACGAACTCTGGGTAACATTGTAGCTGAATCTTTTCATTAGCTGTTCCCTTTACCATAGCCCTTTACACAGCCTGGTCTGCCAATTTCCCATTTTAGGTCTGGGCCTTGACTTGAACCCTAATTTTAAAGTTGGGGTCCCAAAACATGCTTTTGATATGTTGCTTACTCTAGAATGGGATTGATTCCACTTCCTGTGCTTCCTTGGCAGAGTTGGAAATCTTGCTAGGAATGGACAGATATCCTGAGACCTCAACTTGTTGTAGGCTAGTAGCAAATCTCACTCCCTATTCTCTGTCCACTTTGGTTTATATTTCACAGAAAACAGATCTCAAAGTGGTTAAAACAGAAAAGAACTTTATTATTTCACAAAACAGGAAATCAAAAGGTAGCCTGGGCTGTAGGGTTGGTTAATTCAGTAGTTCAGCAATGAACTCAGATTCTTTCTTTCTGCCTTACTGTCCACACCATTGACTTGATTCTACAGCTGGTTTTACTCTTCATCTCAAAGTGGCTGTCAGGAGCAATCAGAAGCACGTGTGTGTTTATTCAAACTCTGTCAGGGAGAGAGAAAGCGAGGCTCCCCAAAACCGCTGGCTAAAAGTCTTTTCTTTGTTCTGATTGGGCCAACACAAGTCATGTGACCACTCTGGTCTAAACATATTTACTGATTGGCTTAAATCCGAATTTCTCAACCAATCACTGGCACGAAAGAACTGATTTATAGAAATGGCTTAAACCAGTGAGTGGTTCCTGATTCTCCAAAGGGCTGAAACTAGCACTGTGAGGAAATGTAAGGGACTATTGTCACAATGATTTGAGAGAACAGGTGGAATAGAAGTTAAATGTCTTGCAAAGCATAAAGATGATGACAATATAGTCTCACACAGTAATACACTGTCCTCTGACCTGCAGGACATTTAAAAAAAGACCTTTATTGAGATATAATTTACATACCATAGAACTCAAACTCACCTATTTGAAGTACACAGCTTAATGCTTTCTAGGTTATTCAAAGAGTTTTACAACTATCACTACGATCAATTTTAGAACATTTTCATCTTTCTCTCTCCCCCAAAAAACCCCATACTTGCATATTCACTCAACCGCCCACTCTCAGTCCTAGGAAACCTCTAATTTACTTCCTGCCTCTATAGATTGTCCTAGTCTGGATTTTTGATATGCAGTCTGGTGTCACTTAACAATGGCAATACTTTCTGAGAAATGTGTCTTTAGGCAGTTTTCTTGTTGTGTGAACGCCATAGAGTGTACTTATACTAACCTAGATGCTATAGCCTACTACGTACCTGTGATATATAGTATAGCTTATTGCTCTTAGGCTGCAAATCTGTACAACATGTGACTGTACTGAGTACTGTAAGCAATTGTTACACAAAAGTATTTATGTATCTAAACATATGTAAACATAGAAGAGGTACCTGTGTTAGGCTTTTCTTGCATTGCTCTAAAGAAATACTTGAGGCTGAGTAATTTATAAATAAAAGAGGTTTGGTTGGCTCATGGTTCTGTAGCCAGCACAGGAAACATAGCTCTGGCATCTGCCTGACTTCTGGGGAGGTCTCAAGGAGATTTTACTCATGGCAGAAGGCAAAGCAGGAGTGGGTGTGCCACATGGCCAGGTCAGGAGCAAGAGAGAAAAGTGGTGAGGTGCCACACACTTAAACAACCAGATCTTGTGAGAACTCACTCACCATCACAAGGAGAGCACCAAGCTACAAGGGATCCACTCCAATGACCCAAACATCTCCCACAAGGCCCCATCTCCAACACTGGGTATTACATTTCAACGTGAGATTTGGTGGGGAGATATATATATATACATACACAAATTATATTGGTACTGTAAAAATATGGTATGGTAATCTTATGGGACTAAGTCCGTCATTGACCAAAACATCAGCAGCACATGACTGTAAATCGAATGAAACAATATATGGTCTTTGGTAGCTGGCTTCTTTTAGTTAGCATGTTTTCAAGGTTCATCCATGTCGTAGTATGCATCAGTACTTCATTATTTTTCAGTGTGAATGAGATGTTCAGTGTGAATAAACAATGTTCCATTGTTTGGAGATACCACATTTTATTTATCCATGCATCGTAATGAATATTGAATCATCACTGATGGGCGTTTGAGTTGTTTCCTCTTTGTTGCTGTTTTGGACATTCATATACAAAGTTTTGCGTGAACATATGCTTACATTTCTTTTGGGTAGATACCTAGTAATGGAATTGCTGGGTCATAGGGTAACTCTATTTTTAAACTTTGCAGGAACCGCTAGACTGTTTTCCAAAGCAGCTGCACCATTTTTACATTCTTCCCTGATCTGCAGGTGAGAATATCTCCATAATCATTTGAGTGCATTATATGACTGATTTACATATAAACATAAAGCATTGATTTGCAAGATACAATTGGCAACCACACTATTCGTTGTATTTCAGCTACCAACAGAACATATCTTCTATCAGTCTATACCAGTGGCTGTCAGCCAGAGGAGAGAAATCTTTCCCCCAGAGGTGGTTTGCAATGTCTGGAAACATTTTTGATTGTGAGGTGTGTGTGTGTGTGTGTGTGTGTGTGTATGTGTGTTACTGGTGTCTAGTAGATGGGGTCCAGGGACGATGTTAAATATCTTACAATGCATAAGACAGCCTCCAACAACAACAAAAAGACTTATCTAGCCCAAAATGTCAATAGTGCTGAGGCTGAGAAAATGTGATGTCAACTCATAGTTCTCAAATTCACAATGCTTCTTTTTACAAGTATACCACTTTCCTATTATTTATTATGTGCTTTCAAGGAGTCATGCCTGGGCATTTTCTGATTGGAATGCATATAATTTTATTATAGGAAATGTTTAAAATCTCTTATAGTTAGGAAATTATGTAGATTGTATAAAATATATAGATTATACTAGCTTTGAATTTCATTTCTGGATAATACAACTGCTAGAACAGGAATCAATGGTTTGGATCCCTCAGAATTAACACTGGGAGCGGGGTGGGTGCAGCTTCCTCAGAGACCCTTGAGCCTCCAGGGGAGGGATGGATGCTGGAGGGAGACTGGGGCTCTGTGAGGGAGGAGGAAGAGGAGAATGCTGGACAGACAGTGAACAGGGTCTACTATAATTCCTAGTGTTTGCAAAGATCTAGATTTTAGCTCCTGGGGAAGCCTAATTGTATTTCCTACCTTGTGACTTTATAATCTTCTTTCTTTTGTAGCTTCAACTCATTTCAGTAGATTATGTTATTTACAACCAGAAAGATCCAGAAGTAAAACAAAGGCAGGTGGGAAGATAATATAAGGGAAGGAAAACATAGTATGATAGTCTCATAAGTTTAAAGAAGGACTGTTACAGAGATGAATTAAAACTGTCTTGCCTGTTGGCTCTTATCAGCAGATGTGGCTATGGGGCTTATCCGTTTAAGAATTTGAAAAAGATGGAGAAAACTTAACCTTCATATTGAAGATGGTGCAGAGTTTGCATGTGGGCAACAAAGGCTTCACAACAAAAGAGGTGTCATGGGAAAAATTAGAGCTGAAAACGTTTCCTGCCTCTGGGAAGTAGGTGCTGTGAAACTTTCCTCTGCTCAGCAGTCAAGTAGCACATTTCTCTACCGGTCTGTGAAGAAGAAGGCAGGACTATGGCTGACGAGTTAAACTTTGCAGCTTTGAACCTCACTGTGCATGAGAATCTCAGCATGTGTGTCCATGCCTATCTGTGCATGTTTGGGTTTAAATCAGATTCCTAGATACTGTCCTAAGGGATGACAATCTTAGTAGGTCCTGTGGGTGCCTTGGAATCTGCATTTTAAACAAATGCTTCCTCCCCATCCTTTATTCCCCTCTCCTCTCCGTGATTTTGATCCAAGCTTTGAGAATTTGGCTTTAGATGTAATGATTCTGGTCTTTTTCATGACTGAGGCAAGAGTTGGGAAAGACAGCGCTGCTAGTTTGTCGTGTTGCAGTGAGCTTACTCAGATCCGTTTGTCAGCTCAGCTTTCTGACTGCTTAGAGGGCCAGAGAAGCTGGCTCTTCTGGGAATGGCTGACATTCCCTCTACAGTGGAATTTCCTTTGCTGCAGAACCTGTGGCCTGCATCACGCTGTGCACAGATTTTGTTGCTACTCAGCAAGATTTCCTTGAAGTGGCCTCAATTGAGCGATGGCTAGGAATGGGGCTTGCAGGCCCTGAGAGCACACTGATTGCAATGTGGACATCATGCAGGGTTTTGCAATGCAGAGGAAAATGGTGTTGGGCCAGTGATCATGTTGGCTGCCTTATGAAATGTACTACTTGTGCCCTCACAGAGGAGTTACTCTTGACACTGACCAGGGTTAGCGGAAGTGATGAATGTATTTATATGTGTATATAACCCCTGATGGGTTGAGGTTTCTGTGTTTCCAATGGACTTTGATGTGGAGGAGAAAATACATTTCAAGAAGAAATCCCAGTAGGAGAGAAGGCTGGGTGCCTTCCCCTACCCCCAGAGGCATTCTTATCCAGATAGAAAGCAGGCCCTGAGGATATAAAAATTTGAAGTGCTGTGGAAAACAGTAATTTCAGCTGGGGCTGCTGGTGGGTGTGGAGAGATGACTCAGATTCATGAAAGAGAATCAAAGACATCCTGGAAAGAAGAAATGTGTTTGGTAGCATATGGTGGTTTTGCCTTCCTCTTCCCGGGAATGGGGGAGCTTTGAGAAGGAATACAGGACATATACTAGTGCTAGGGAGGACTAGGGAGCTAGATGTCACTTGCCAAGGCCAGAGGTGTCCTCAGAAAGAACAATAGGCCATCTTGGTGACAGAAATGGTACCAGTGCTTCCTGGGTAGCAAATACCAGGAACTCTACAGCACTGCTCACCTCAGCCTTCCCCGTGACAGACATTGCCAATGGATCACAGTGCCCTTTTTCACTTGAGGCAGTCATTAGCAATAGGTCAGAGTTAGTACTCCAGATGAGGTTGAAGATACGTACGCATTACACCAAAGAAGATCAGAGAGAATGTCTCAGACCAGATGAAATGTAGAAACAAGACAAATATCACAGAATGGTTCCAAAGCTTCAAAATATCTTGGGGGATTCTCCGATTCCTTTCTAAGGACTGTGAGAAACCTAAGATAATTTATATTAGTGATAATAAAAGCAGCTGTTATTTATCAAACACTTTCAATATGCAGGCACCGAGCTATTTTTGTGTCATTTAATCCTCATAGCAGTGTTGTGAGGGGCTGACATTCCCATTTTATAGGTGAAGAAACTGAGCTCAGAGAGGTTGATTGACTTTCTCAGGGTCACACAGCTGATAGGTTGTAGCTTATTGTCATTATTATATTTTACTCACCCTGTAGTTACCCTCTTATCTCATTCCTCATATTCTCCCTCCAGTGTTTATCTTATATTTAGAGTTTACCTGTCACCTATAGTCAGGCACGGATTCCTACACTCAAAAGGGTGCAAAACTGCATGGGTGTGTTTATACAAACACACACATCCTCTAAGGGCAGCTTAAGTGTCCTTCCCCTGTACTCCCACAGTACCTTATGATTACTCCCATCAACGCACGTATCACCCTGTTTTTAATTCCCTTATTATTTATTTCCCCCATAAGACTGAAATCATTTAACACAGGGACTTTCTTGTTTATTTTTTGGAGGCTTTCAATAACTAAATTATTAAGATTCCAAGTTGTTCCATAACTTGGCAGAATACTATCTTGGTATCTTGAATATTGTATCTCATATTCAATGAGGAACCATATATGTGTTGCTCATTGAATATTCTGACACCTTTTGTTCACTAAACTTCTGTATAGAAACACTGTGTGAACAATACTGGCCAGCTGGTATTTTGAGCCCTCAAATTGGTGAGATTTTTGTAGGATAGAATAAGAGCTCTAAGTGAAATGCTATCATTCTTTCTTTCCCCACAGAGTATGAGGCTCTTTGAGCAAAACACATGTATATATGCATACTTCTGTCTATAAACATTTTAATAATAACAATAGCTGTCATTGACAACTATTAATTGACAACCTAATATGTCGTAGGCCTGTGCTAAGACCTCAAGTAACATTCTCTCATTTATATTTTGCCTTAGGATCTGTTTTAAGCCTAATTTTCCAGAAGAGAAAATTGAGGCTCAGAGAAATTAGGAAATCTGCCTGAGGCCACACAGCCAGGAAATGATTGAGCTAATATTCCGACCTAAAAGGTTTACCTACAGAGTGTCGGTCTTAAGCGGGCGTTTAGAATCCAGAGGGCTTGGGCTCAAGATTATCTCCCTCAGTCTGGTGAATGCAGGGTAATGCAAAGGCTTAGCCCCAGTCAGACTTCTGACCAGCTCCCTGAGATTTGTTTATCCCCTAAATTACCTGTGCGAAGATTTCTGCCACCGCCATCTCCCATCTCTCTGCTTGTGGAGAGTGGGCTCGGGAGTGAGGGGAAGCATGCAGAAATTGTTAGCTGACACCTCACCCTGGTCATTCCCATGACTTATGAGTGCACATCAGACACACAGTTGCCAAACACTCTCGCGTGATACTCATTTTCCTTGGGTCCCAGCTGCCTGTGAGTCCAGAAAGAAAGCTGGGGCCAGCGCCAGGGTCAGCCGAACAAACAGATGGAGATGAGCAGAGGTGACACACGATCACTCCTCGGCATCTGCTGGGCCTGTCGCGGCTGCTCTGGCTGGCTGATGCCTTGACCCAGCTAATCCTGTTGGTCATCCTGGTGCCGGCTGTGTTTTGTCACTCATCCTACCCTTGGGGTGACTTCTGCTTTCCTTTGGAAAGACAGACTGATAATGCTGGACTGCTTGCCTCCGTCCTGGTCTTGAGTCAGCCAAGCCCTCGCATGAACTAAAGGGCTAGCCAAGGTGCCAGTCTCTAGGGAGTTTACGGATAATATTAGTCTATCTCCAGGTACTTCTCTTCTTGGTGTTTTGTTATCTGACACCAACAGTGCTTATATGCCTGCTACGGTTAGCTAAGGTTTTAAGAATACCATGCTAAAAGAGTAAAAGACCCAGGCTTATGTAGGGGTGGTTCTTTGGGTCTATGGCCGCAAACTTCATCCCTCTACCTCTCTGATAGTTCCTGAGCACCTATGATGTGCCAATCACCGTATTAGGGATACTGCCAAATTGATAGTGAAAAAATCCAATTTCATTAGTGCCGCCACAGAACGTAGAATCTGCTAGAGGAGCTGAAAATTAAACTAGCTAGAAACAGATCGATATAATTACGATACGAGCAAAGCCATAAAGGAGAAGAGTGTTGCAGGAAGTGGTAGGTGAAGACCCAGAAGCAGACAACAGCTTGACTCCTTCTAGGAACTGAAAAGGGGCCCTGGGACTGGGGTGTGGTAGATGACGGGGAGTGGGGAGGAGATTGGGAAGGCCAGGCGGGCACAGGTCAGATCATACAAGGGAGCTTGAGCGTGTTTTTTTTTTTTTTTTTAATTTAAGTTCCGGGATACATGTGTTGCCAGACATGCAGTTTTGTTACATAGGTAAATGTGTGCCATGGTGGTTTGCTGCACCTGTCAACCCATCACCTTAGGTATTAAGCCCCACATGCATTAGCTATTTATTCTGATGCTCTCTCTCCCCCGCCCACCCCCTACCCCCAATAGGTTCCAGTGTGTGCTGTTCCCCTCCCTGTGTCCATATGTTCTCATTGTTCAGGTCCCACTTATAAGCGAGAACGTGTGGTGTTTGGTTTTCTGTTCCTCCATTAGTTTGCTGAGAATAATGGCTTTCAGATCCATCCATGGATCTGATGGACATGTTCTTATTCTTTTTTTTTTTTTTTTTTTGAGGCTGAGTCTTGCTCTGTCACTCAGGCTGGAATGCAGTGGTGCAATCTCGGCTCACTGCAACCTCCGCTTCCCAGGTTCAAGCAATTCTCCTGCCTCAACCTCCTGAGTAGCTGGAACTACAGGCATATGCCACCACACTTGGCTAATTTTTTGTATTTTCAGTAGAGATGGGGTTTCACCGTGTTAGCTAGGATGGTCTCTATCTCCTTACCTCATGATCCACCTGCCTTGGCCTCCCAAAGTGCTGGGATTACAGGCATGAGCCACTGTGACTGGCTGATCTTGTTCTTTTTTTTATCGCTGCATAGTATTCCCTTGTGTATATGTACCACATTTTCTTTATCCAGTCTATCATTGATGGGTATTTGGGTTGATTCCATGTCTTTGTTATTGTGAACAGCTTGGGTTTGAGTTTCACTGGAACATACTGAAGGGTTTCAAGCACGTGAATGACATAATCTGGGTGATATTTTAAAATAACTTGTCTTTCAGTGTGAAAAATATTTGGGACAGAGCTAGAGTGGAAGTAGTAAGATAAGAGGCTATCACAGTGCCTTGGGAAAACTAAGATAGCTGTAATAGCAGTGGAGAAAAGTCAAGGATCTTAAGATTATTCTTTGTGGTGATGTGGAAACAAAATGACAATAGGTCAATGGCCTGGGTGACTCAACTTCTCTTTTGCAAGTTAAAAATTCTAAAAATTAGTCTATTTAGAAATTACCATTCTCATCATGTATTAAGTGAAAGTAATTGGACAACTGAACACCGATTTTGTGTAAGAATATACATTGCAAAGCTGTTCGTAATAGCAAAAAATTCTCCATGAGTTTCCCAAATATCAAATCTAGGAACTTGTTTAACATATTACATACAGTTCACTATATAATGCTATTACATGAAACAGTTACCATACATCTATTTATTGCTATGGACAGATATTCATAGTGTAGTGAGTGAATAGAGCATATTTAAAATCATATGGACAATATGATGATGCCATTGTTTGGTTACATCTGCAAAGAAAACTCTTAAATAACATGCAGTGAATATATTAACAATGATGAATACTGTGTTTGAGAAATTATGGGTAATTACGAATCTTTTTATCATCTGTATTTTCTGTTTATTTCACCATATATTAGATTGTGTAATTTTAATAATTTAAAACTCATTTCCTATACATAGGTAGTGGATTAACTGTGATAAGCTTCAAATACACTATATATATTTATATTTATCTGCGTTATGGCTAAACACATTGGTTTACTCACTGAATCTTTGTACATGCCTTACTTTTCCCTTTCTCTTGTTTGTAATCTTCATTTATGTCATTTTGGAGTATCTTTCTCACTTTCCTTCCTTGTATCTAAATTCACTCTTCCATAAATATGGTGAGCACATAATTTCTTATACAAACTGCAACACTTATGAGAATGAAAGGAGGCTGGGCACAGTGGCTCATGCCTGTAATCCCAGCAGTTTGGGAGGTTGAGGCAGGTAGATCACCTGAGGTCAGGAGTTCAAGACCAGCCTAGCCAACACGGTGAAACCCCGTCTCTACTAAAAATATAAAAATTAGCCAGCTGTGGTGGCGGGTGCCTGTAGTCCCAGCTACTAAGGAGGCTGAGGCAGGAGAATTGCTTGAACTTGGGAGGCAGAGGCTGCAGCGAGCCGAGATCGTGCCATTGCACTCTAGCCTGGGCGACAGAGAGAAACAACATCTCGAAAAAAAAGAAAAAAAGAATGAAAGGAATAAATATGATACCAGGACAACAAGTATAAACTGATTTTTTACAGCCAAATCAGTATACTTGGTCAATCATCATAGCCCCTTACTTAGTTTGCATCTCCACTATAATACTCTCTCTGCCATTTTGAACTCTCATTATTCTTTTTTTTTTTTTTAAGACGGAGTCTCGCTCTGTAGCCCAGGTTGGAGTGCAGTGGCTGGATCTCGGCTCACTGCAAGCTCCGCCTCCCGGGTTCACGCCATTCTCCCGCCTCAGCCTCCCGAGTAACTGGGACTACAGGTGCCCGCCACCTCGCCTGGCTAGTTTTTTTTGTATTTTTTAGTAGAGACGGGGTTTCACCGTGTTAGCCAGGATGGTCTTGATCTCCTGACCTTGTGATCCGCCCGTCTCGGCCTCCCAAAGTGCTGGGATTACAGTCATTATTCTTATATATCATCCTAGGCACCTGTTACAAACATACCTTTTGCTATTGGTTCTTTTTCAGATTATTATTTACATCTTTGATCGTCATTGATCATTTCATCTGCTTGTATATTCTCTGTTAACTAGATGCCAAACTCAGTAATAGCAGATACTCCGTTTCTACCAGGCCCCTCTCACTTCAATGCTAGTACAATGCCTCATAACTCATAAATGCTTAATAAATGTTGTGATTAGTTAGTAGTAAAATTGTTCCATTATTCCAGGCAAATGAAAAAAATATATAGTTAACTCAGGTCAGAAAGAGAGTGAAGGCAAGACCCCCTGGGAGGGTGCAGCTAGCAGAAACATTGCCACATCAAATCAGGTTTCCAGTTTACCAAGAGTCAGTGAGCCCTATGGACATACTCTAACCCAAACTGGGGAAATTGGGAACAAACGCTTTTGGAACCCCACATGTTTGGGGGTGGGGTGAGGAGACCTTCACAGGCTTGTAGGCCACATGGCAGTTTCAAGTTTTTCATACACAAGACTGGGAAGTGAAAGTCAGATGTGATTAAAAATACACGTCTTACAGATGTCTGGATACTGTTCAAATCCCCAAAAGTGCGATAGAAAATGCAGTTGCTTTCCAGATTTTTAGGGCGGAAAAAAAGGCCACCATGGTCCCTTTGTCTCATTAAATGGGTATGTTCAAGTGACGTTTTAAATTTGTAGTGTTATGTCAGCTGCCTGTTTACCTTTTGAGCGGCCCTAGTCACTGCCCTGAAACTGAAAACAGGGTAATTGGAGGAACACGTGATGTGTCCCAGGAGATGAAAAGTCCGTATTATTTTTAGCATATGCCAAGTAGGCCTAGGTAAGTGTAACATGCATATAAACATCATTTATGGAAATGAAAAATATAAAATCCTTGATACCGTCTCCCTGATACCAAAATGGAACAAAATTATCTTACCATTTTTCTACGTTCTCATTTTTAAAAAGAAAATTTTGATTTTACTTATTTTACTTTTAAAAAAAAGCCTCTGTAACCATGTGCAGCTGTTTGGCTTTGTTTATAATAACCTGTTTACTTATCAATTTAAACACATGATCTGAACATCTGTCTCCTTCTACCCCTACTTATTTGCTTTCAGTCTTTACTGAAGCTTGATATTGAAGTCAACATCTTTTTTTCTGGGGCTCAGAGGAGTCGCAGAGACCTTAGAGGTGTTTCCTGGCAGAGGACTTGAGAGGTATGTTTAATTTAAGAAGTCACATCCCCCTCCCTTCCCAAAAAAGAAAAAAAAAAAAAATTGTCTCTGTTACACAGGCAGAGAACAAAACGGGAAAGAAAGACACTTTGTTTTGCCAGACAAAGATAGGCTATCAATTTTCATAAATCTGCATTCCCAAGACAACTGCTCATGTCTGGGAAGGGGTCTATTTCTTTGAACTTACATACCAGAAAGTATTTTTTCCCTGGTCTCAGAAAGCTGAAGAATACAGTTTAATAATAGTAGTATTTGTATAATTTAATCAATGTAAGACAGATAATTGTATTAATCTCAAAAATTCTTTCTCATGAGAATAGGGGTAGTGAATGTGGGAAGGGGGTGCAGAGCTGAGTAGGGAAGTCCTAAACGCAATGTATGCAAATACACTTTCTGATTGTCCAGAGAAGAACGCTCTTTGCAAATGTAAAAATTATATGTGTATGTGCTTGTTTGTATGTATTTATGTATATATATATCAGTTGCTAATTATAATATGGACATTTACATACGGTAATTAAACAAGAACCCGGCACATCTGAAAGAGGACTGACAATCTGTGATTAAAAAATACTTTGCAAAGAGCCAAACATTCCCCAAATTTACTGGTTTTCAAGTCTTATAACCTTTCTTCTTGTTCTTTACCTTCTTCCCCTCCAGTTTTAACCACTGAGCAACTGACATGCTTGGACAAATAAAACCCTAGCCATACATAGATATCAACACCAAGCATGCATATGTATAGTATCTGTTCACCTTAATTCATTTCTCAGCAAAGTTTTATATCTGGGTCTTTGAGACAGAGGGGATCATGTTGTTAAGACTGCCTAGTATACATACAGTTAGTGGTATAACGAAATCCCATAAATCATTAAGCATAGATCCGTTACGACACATTGAAAGAGGGCACAACTTGGATTTTTAAAGTTGGTAGTTGTTCCTGTATATCCGTAGTATCAGAGAGTGTCAGGCTTTGATTTTTAGGGTAATTTAGACCAGGGATTAACTACCTGGTTGATGACCTGAGTCATTTCATGTGCCTGACAGATTTGTGGCTTTCCTGGCCTCTCTTCTAGAGATTTTGATTCAGCAGGATGAGGGGTTTCCTGAAAAATGGTCATTTCTCACAGGTGTCTCAGATAATTCTTGTGACAGGTCAATATGGGAAAACAGCACTTTAGATCTGTGCTGCCAGAGTGAGGTCCATGGATCAGAAGCTTCAGCATCACCTGTGCTTAGCAGCCAAACAGCTCAAAGAGGACAGCCTGGTTGATTCGTCTGTAGGAGACAGGAATTGATTTCGTGCAAGACATCCCAGAAGTGGGGCTTAAGGTAAGCTGGAGGGCTTGGCAAAGGAAGGTATGAGGCAATGTTTCCATTAGGGATGACTGGAAAAGAAAGAGGCTAGAAAGGAAATATCCAGGGGCAGGTTGTTGGACTGCCAAGAAGAACATGACCTACCAATAAGAGCTTTGTTATCTGAGCCTCTAAGTCCCTTCTTGAAAAGTGATCCTTTTCCTGAGGTGGATTGGACTCAGGAAGAAAGAGATGTGGGAACCTGGATGGGTTCCATTCTGAGGGCTAGTGATACCAGACTGTACTCTACCGCCAGTACCCTCAGAGGCAAGGTACTGCATTTTCCCCTGGACTAAATTACAGATGTACAGACCTGATTGGCAGTTGGAGGTGCAACAGACCAACCACCACAAAACAACAGATTTCTTCCACGGAGCCTTTACTCATGCCTGGGATTTGTCCTTGCTTCCCTCTCTTCTTCCTCCACCTTTTTCCCCACATGATGAAATTCTGCGTTACTTTAAAGGTCAAGCCACAAATACTGCCTTCTCTGAGGATCTTCCTTAATCCTCTTAAGTTGGGACTAATTGCCCCTCCTCACTGCTTTCATAGCAGTGTGTTTACTCTTGTCAAATCATGCCTTGCCTTGGCATAGCATGCCTTTTACTGTAGCGAGCTGGATAGACATTGGCCTTCTCTGCTATTGTGTAAGCTCTTTGAGGGCAGGGACTAAATCTTGTTGTCCCTAGATCATGACTCAATGTCTTGCCCAAATATAAAGTCAATAAATATTTGTGGAGTGGAATTGTAAGAGGTTCATCTGCATGCTACAGATGCATTTATATAGTGAAGACTATGGGATGAGGTAGGAGGCATACTTGGGAGAGGGAGGGAAGGAGGCGGATATGATGCAGTACATAACAGATCCAAGATCACCAGAAAGAAGAGTCAGCTACATCCTTTACCCTCTTTCCTCTAAAGTTAATTTATGAACTGATCTGAAGTCAGTAATGATATTAAGGACACGGAAGATTGAAGGGGGAGAGCACAGTGGTGCTGGAAGAATGTCAGATTAGGGTCCTGAATGTCTGCTCATCTGGCTTTAAGAAGGCCATTTAACTTCCATGCACCTTAGGCCCTTCACCTATAAAATAGAGATAAAATACTGGTCCTCCCTCCTCCTTGGTTTGCTGTAAAGATGCATGAGGTCACTGTGAAAATGATCTGTAAACTGTAAGGATGCTCTTTATGACCTTTGGGCCAGCATCATTGGCACACCTAGGAGCTGGTTAGAAATGCAGACTCTCAGGCCCCACCCTAGACCTACTGAAGCAGGACCTACATTTTAACAATGTCTTCAGGCAATTTGCATGCACATCATTGGTTTCAGAAGCACTACTCTAAAGGACTATATAATAAAAGTTACAATTGTTGTTAATAAGGTCCATGTGTGTTGGCAAAACTGAGCATAAGCTCTCACTCCAAAGGACTCCGTGATGGGGGGTGGCGGGCAGCAGGCAGGTGAGTGAAGGATTCTGGCACTCAGGGGTCCCGTCGGTAAGGTAGGAAACAAGATTCCTTTTCTGTTGCATAAAAAAATGGTGGGCAAGCAGACCCCTCAGATATGCGTTCTCTTGATGTCACCTGTTGCTTAGTACTTTTTCCCCGTCCCTTTCCCTCATCAAAACTGCCCTGTCTGTGTTCCTTGTTCTCAAGAACTGTTGCCACATGAGAGCTAGGTGATACAAAATCTTGACTCAGTGTTAAAAGGTGCTAAGGTGGTATCCCAGACATTTGCATTATGTTATAGATATTCCTAAGATAGTGTTTTCATCCCGAAGAGTTAAGTAGATGATGGGAAATTTGGAGTGTCAGGGAGGACCCCAAAGGACTCATTAAACACCACCATATAAATAGTCATGGCTGTTAATGACCATAACTTTGTTTACCTCAGAGTGGTGGAGTCAGAGCTGGACTGGAGGGGTCACATTCATCTTTGGACAGTAAGAGACCTGAGTAAAAGAGGCTAGAAGAATATTAGAAATTGTCACGAGAACTGCTACATATTAAGTGCTTGCTGTGTACTGAGCGCCCTGTAGGGCTTTTTGCCCTCACAGATATGATCCCATATAATCCATACTTTACAGTTATCCTATTTCATAAGCACAGAAGCTGAGATTATGAAATTGACCCAAGGTCACATAGCTTGTGGAGCTGAGATTGGAACTCAGGTTGATGATGGCAGAGAATCCTACTGACAAGAGAGTGCGAGAAGCAGGGCTTTGTAAAAACGTACTGTGGACATCTAATTTTTGATACCATCAAAACAGATACAACAAAATTCAGAGGGACTGGTTAGGATACAAAAAAGACTTTCCCTCCTTATAATTTACTTCTGCATGTGATAATATTTCGTAGTACAAGTCAATAATTTGGATTGTAACTAAAATACTCTTTAAGCCTTATCCTCAGTTTTTGTACTTGAAAAATAAAACCAAAAAAGCTGACCACTTTCATTAGACCTTCATTTTGTTTTCTGCTGAATTACAAACAGCTCTTCTATGAAGACACATGAAGATTAATTAAATTTGACCTGAAAGAAAATCTCCACAAGTTTATATGGAGAGAGAATTTTGGTGTTAATAAAAGTATATCTTGAATTGTATGTTCTTCCTTTATATTTTTGAAAAATAGATTCTAAAGGACAAATAATTAAAATATTTTTGAGCTTACAGTTAGGAAAAGAGAAAATACTAGTATATACTTTCTGAAATTTTAAGGAAAATTGCAATATTGTGCACTCATGTATGTATATGCCAGATGTATAGGTATATGCCAGATGTATAGGTATATGCCAATTTTTTCCAGATTTGTAATATGATAGTTTTAATTTCAGAAGACCAGGACTGTGGAACAATATAATATTAATATATTTCATAATAATAGTCCTTGAATTTTCTTTTACTCTATGTCCTAGCAGTTACATTGTTAAAGGCTGGAACACATGTGACAGCGTTCCTCCCAATCATTTGGGAACACAGATGTCTGTTAACTAATAGGGGTCATTTTAAGAAATGGCTGGGCCAGAACAACAAAACCTTTTGTGCAAACATATATTATGAGTGCATCTGTTTTGAAGATGTCATAGAATTCTCTCCAGTTACCTGTTAAACTGAAGACAGAGAAGATATAAATTTATGAGGGAAGCAGGAGTATCTCAGAAGTTTTAGCCATGGTTTCAAGTGTAGCTTCCATGACTTTTGTGGGAATTTGGACAGGTTATTTAACTCCTTGTTCACAGTTTTCCAATAAAATGGGGGACGTGAATAGTATCTATATGCTCTAGATAGGGTTATTGGGAGAATGGAATGAGATGATCCGTGGTATGCTTTTAGGACAGGACCTGGTATGTCGGTTCAATAAGAGAGAGTTATCATTACTGACACCAACAAATGTTTGCTCTTACTATTGTTTACAAAAAGAAAAGCAGTTCTGACTTGAGTTATCCATGGGCACTCTGGATGAAAATTGGGGTTAATTAGAACTGGAATTGTGGAAGTTTGCTCTAGAACTTGTGCACCTCCCTTCTGGTTTCTGCTTCCTTGCCAAGAACTGTGGTTTCTTATTGGGTCTTGTGAAGTCCTTAAGTCTCAGAAGGCAACAGTTGGGACTTAAGCAAATAGGGTCCTAGTAGATATATATTCATTTGTATTTGTGCCAAGCCTTTTAAGATGCCCTAAAATCCTGCCAAGAATTGGGTTTTTCAGAGTTCTATCAGCTCTGAGAATTTGAAAACCAATGTCTAGGGCATGATGGGATATTTGATAACTAGACCAATGTGCAGCGGATAATGTTCCCCAAAGATCAGCAAAATCTTAGATCACGCTGTGGTTGACACTTCTGTTCTTAATTGAAATGCTGGTGCTTTAAAGGCTAGCAATGGCCTTCACTAGGAACTGATAGCGTATCATGTGGGAAAATGATAAATTGCACAGGAACTTTTTCATCTTTAGATAATTGTGGTTTAATTTCTATTGTTTATGTGCAACAATATGGATGAAATTGTATCTTCCCAGCAGCTGGTTTGAGAATTTTTTCTAACTGAGGAAATATGCTCTTTGCTGAGAAGCTGCATTCAGCCAGCTGTGGACTAGGAGACAGTATGGGGCTGGGACAAGATTTCATACAGAAGAAAGAAGTGACTCTACATCTATATGAATTAGGAGCTGGAGTCGGGACGAGGGGCCACGGGAGACTGAGAGGCAACATGGGGAAAAAGATGAGAGACAGCAGGAAACCCACTGGTTACTTGGAAAAGAGCCCTGATGTAAGAGAATGTCTTGTGGGTTTTTTTGAGATAAACACTGTGGGCTCTGAGATGAAAGCATCCTCTCTCTCTTTCACATAAAAACTTCCATAGAATTTACATTGCTCACCAGAGCTCATGGGTGGAGTAGATTCTTTCTGGAGAATGCAGAGAGGTGCTGTGTCTGCCTAAAACTGGGTGTCAGGAAAAAACAGAGGCTGAGTGGGAGGAAACCGACATATGGTACACACAAGAGGCGCATGCTAATTGTGGAAAAATGAGAAAATATGGGGGAGTCCAAGGAAGGAAAAAATATCCAGATTTGTACCAGCCCAAGATAGCTATTGTTAATGTGTTGATGTCGTCTGGTTCTTGTTCTAGATGGTGCACATTTGTGTCATTCTATTACATTCTTCTCAAAAGAAAATGAGATCCATACAGTATACACTGCTTTATAATTCTTTTCATTTGCTTGACAATATGCTGGGGTCATCTCTCTGACTGTAGAGTGTCATTGGTAGAGGCTAGAATGTTGATACACAAAATATTGGTTTCCAAGCTTTTGTGGTTATAATTATTGGTCTGATAAATATCCTGAATAGTTAAATCTTGTACACTTATCTGATTATTTCCTGCATATAAATTTCCCCCCCTCCCTTTCTTTCTGCCATGCATTCATCCAATAGATGGGAGGAAGACATCAACAAACGGTTGCTGTCTTAGCTTGGGCTACTATAACAAAATACCATACACTGGGTAATTTTAACCACAGACATTTATTTCTCTCGTTTCTGAAGGCTGAAAAATCCAAGATCAAGGTGTTGGCATATTTGGGGCCTCTTCTTGGCTTGCAGATGGCCACCTTCTCACTAAGTCCTCATGTGACAGAGACAGAGACAGAGACAGAGAGAGAGGGAGGGAGGGAGGGAGGGAGAGAGGAAGAGAGCTCCAACCTCTCTTCCTCTTCTTATAAAAACATTAATCCTGGGAGTTTCAACCTCATGCCCTCATCTAAACCTAATTACCACCCAAAGGCTCTGCCTCCAAATTCCACCACATTGGGAGTTGGGGATTCAACCTATAAATTTTTAGGGGAAATAAACATTTAGTTCATAATTTAGTTTTGAATTTTGAATTATGAACATTCAACATTTAGTTGCTGAATGTTTCCTTGGTGTTGGGCTGTGGGTGAGATTCTGGGGTTACAGATCTGTTTCCCTTCATGTGGAAGACATAGGCAATAATCATATAGCCACACAGAAAGAATGTTAAAGTAGCAGTTGTAACAAGCACTGTGCCAAAGAGATACATGACTCCATGGGGACCTAGAGCAGGAGATTTGGTTAATTTAGGCAAGTTACAAAGACTTCCCTGAGGAAGTGACACTTGAGCTGGGATGTGAAGGATGAACAGGAAACAATTAGAGAAAGGAAGAGGACCAGAGGGAGAAGGAACAGTAGGTAGTTTTAAGGGCAGCAGGGAATTTTCTACAGTAAAGGACTAAATAAAGGTCAGTATTAGGGGAGCAGGCACAGCCAGAAGGTTGCAAAGACTTGCTGGTTGAAAGGATATAGTAATTCCAGGTCTCAGTTTAAGTAAAAAGTAAAAGTAAAAAGAAACATATCATATTTAATTATGTGACATTTAAAATGCCCCATTGAGTTTTAAACCATTCTAAGGAGCAAATTTAAATATGGGATAATGGATATGGTATTGAGAAAGTTGAGTAAACCTGGATGAATTTGCAAAAACGTGTAAGAGATACCACTCTATAGTGTTTGTGACTCCTTCTGATGGTCCATATCTAACATCTTATCTGGTTGGGCTTAAAGGAGACATCCATATCACCAGCTCAACAGATCAGCAGAATAACCAGACAGCCCCTCACATGGGGTAGGTTTCATTAAAGAACCATTTTGCCGCCACTAATCCTGGCCCGAGTCTCTTCTCAGTCATATAAAAATATGGTACGCAGAGCAGAACAATGTGGACTAAAGGCAAGAATGCTATTGCTGAGCTGACAAAATTCCATGATATTCTTGGACAGGGTGCTGAATTAGAACACATTTTCATGAAAACTTCCATTATTTTTTGACATGGTTATTTGTTGACACTCCTGGTGAGGCTTCTAAAGAAAATATCACTTCCTAGTCAGATGCAATACTTGGCAGTCACATTGCTTTGCTTCAGGGCTGGTCCTAGCTCATACAGACCCTTTGTGTGAATTAGAGAATGGCATCCCCATGGCAGGTACTTGGCATAGTGATCTTATATGTTGTCAGTGTGAATAAGGAAAAGATAAGCCTTCCCCTTCTCCATCAGTGTGGCATCACACTGAGATGTATGGCTTGACAAGGGGGACTGTAGGCTGCACTTCAGCTTCACTTGTCCCCATATCTGGGGACCTCTGTGCCAGCCACAATAAAGAGAAAGAAAAAGCCAGAGAAGTATCTGCAAGCAAGAGTTGTATTTCTAGCAGAGCAGAGAGAAACATTGTAAGAAAATAGCAGAAACTGTAAATGAACGGTGTCCTTAATCATAACTAAATCTGCTGAACTTCCTTGCTGAAATAAGATGTCAGTTGTACAATATGACCTAATTGTCATCAGCATGAAAGACCAGGTTACATATTGGATCAAATATTGGAAAGTGGCCTTGCTCTATCCTGTGCTCATTGTGATGCAAGGCATGACTGTGAGGTTGCTCGCCTCATCTTTTATTTTGATGATTTTTCACAGGAAACTTGAAAAATAAAAAAGCAATATTTGCAAACCACCTCCTCTTTTATATGCTTTCCAATATTTGATCCAATATGTAACCCAGTCTAATCTTCCATACTGATGACAATTAGGTCGTATTGTACAACTGACATCTTATTTCCACAAGGAAGTTCAGCAGATTTAGTTATGATTAAGGACACTGTTCATTTATAGTTTCTGTTATTTTCTTACAGTGTTTCTGTCTGCTCTGCTAGACATACAACTCTTGTTTGCAGATACCTCTCTGGCATTTTCTGTCTCTTTATTCATGGTCTAGAAAGTCCCCAACTTACAGCTCTTTATGCCTTCAGAAAGTCTAATCTGATGCCAATTGGGTATAAAGGGAACATGCTCAGTTTTTGAAAATTTTTTTAAATGTAGTTTTAAAAAATGGTTTACTAGAAAGGCTCTTCCCACAAACCACTGAGCCCAGGGAAAATTATCAATGGTAATGGAGAAAAATACTGTGCTCAATTCAATCAATTGTCTTTTGTTTCTGAATTGTGCTTCTCAAATATATAGTCAGTATGCCAAATATTGGCCCAATTTAGGCCAACCATTAAATGAAGCCTGGCACCAAATTTATAACAATCGTTCAAGAAAACAAAGCTAGCTGGTTCTTCCCAGTGAGAATTTGTGGATATGATCTCAAAAAATTCCAGACATACACAATTCCATTGAAACTTATTCTACCCATGGGTTTCTTTAGAGCTGCGATGCTACTTGAATCATTCTTTAGCTCTTTATTTATATTGCTTTTTTCATTATAACACTGTCTTTTTCACTTGGAGGGAACATGATCGTTTGCTCTCAAATCCGTTTTCAAGATAAACAAAACAAGATTCCTCACTCACAATGTGCCAAGTTTTCTTGGGAATTAAAGCAAAAAGAGAAAGAAAGAAAAATACATACAGTAACAATTATTCAAAGCAGGACAACGCAGGAAGCAAACTCAAAACGTGGCAGAAAGTGGGTGAGGGTTGGTACCCTACGGGAGCTCAGAAGCTTCACCTAAGAATTAGGGTTCATTAATGATTTCACCCCATAAACACCAATTCTTCTATCTTGCTCAGGAAATGGTGATTATGGTGCAAAACAAACCACCTGAAATCTCAATGGCATGCAGCAATAAGCATTGATTTCTTCCTCACTGGACTGTGGGTTGGCAGACACAGGTTTGCTTCTGGTGGTGGGTCTGAGGTTCAGCTGGGGTGACCCCGCATCAGGTGAGGGCAGGCTAGGCTGAAGGGGCAGCAGCTACCTAGGGCATATTCTTCTTCATGAAGGAGGCCAGAAACTGCTGGAGGTCCAAATGGAAACACTTGATTCCTCTTAAGCCCTGTGCTAAGAACTGGCACATGGTCACTCTACCCTGGTTAGCCTCTCTGCCTTAATTGGCCAAACTGAGCCAGCTGACCAAACCTAGGATCAAAGGGCAAGATTGGAAGTGGGGCTGAGGGGAGAATATTCCTCCCTTAGAGGGGGATGAGGAGCAAACAAACTAGAATTTGCTACAACTCGATTTTAAGTTACAACTGTATTTCTATTTTTTAAATTTGTAAAATAAGGCTTTGGACCATATAGGCAGAGAAAAATCTATCCTGCCAAAGAGTAAATCAGGAAACAATGTTTATGAAACTACCCATTCATTATTTTTTATGGACAAATAAAAATTGTATATATTATTGTGTACAACATGTTTTAGTGTATGTATACATCGTGGAATAACTAAAGCTAGCAAACATAACTGTTGCCCCACATACTTACCAACATTTTTTGTGGTCAGAACATTTAAAATCTATTCTTGGCAGTTTTCAAGTATATGATACCTCGTTATTAACTGTGGTCCCATATTGTAGAATAGATTTCCTGAGTTTATTACTCCTGTCTAACTGAAATTTGGTATCCTTTGACCAACATCTCTCCGATAGCACCTCCACCATCCCCAGCCCCGGGTAACCATCATCCTGCTTTCTGTTTCTATGAATTTGACGTTGTTAGAGTCCACAGATAAGTGAGATCACACAATTTTTATCTTTCTATGCCTGAGTGATTTTGCTTAACACAATGTCCTCTAGGTGCATCCATAGTGTTGCAAATTATAGGATTTCCTTCTTTTTTAAGGTTAAATAATATTCCACTGTGTATATGTGCCACATTTTCTTTATCCATTAATCTATTGATGGGCATTTAGGTTGATCCCATATCTTGGTTATTGTGAATAGTGTTGCAGTGAGCCTTGTGTGGAGGATGTCTCTTTGAAATACTGATTTCATTTCCTTTGGGTATATTCCCAGAAGTGAGATTGCTGGGTCATATGGTAGTTCTATCGACTACCCTCTTTAAAAGTCGAAATTAAATAAATTTGATGATCTCCACAAAAATTATAGATTAAGTATATGATTAAATATCAGAATGTCAATGAGAAAATTGTCATTGCTTTTTAGCTTCTCAAATGTTTCTATTGCAGCCTATTTGAGAAGTAGCCACCAGGCTGAGGCAAATGTGCAAAGCTATCCAGGTTGCATGTAACAATTCCTCAGTCTCACCCTGGGGTTTTTGTTATTGAGCTAAATCAGGGCTTAACAAAAGTTGGCTGGTAGCCAAATCTGGTAAACCACCAAATCTGGCCCACTGCCCGTTTTTGTACCACCTGTGTGCTAGAGATGCTTTTAACATATCTGAATGGTTGTAAAAAACACAAGAATATAATCTGTGACATGTGAAAAGTGTATGAAATTCAAATTTCAGTGACATAAAAAAGCTTTATTGGAGCACAGCCATGCTCATTTGTTTACGCATTGTCTCTGGCTGCTTTTGTGCTACAGCTGCAGAGTTGAGTAGCTGGGACAGAGACCGTATGGCCCACAAAGCTGAAAATATTTTCTATATCTTTACTGGCCCATTATCGGAAATCTTTGCCAATCTCTGGACTAAATGATTCCCCCAGATATAAAATGTCATAATTCTAGATGGTTCTTAAAAGGTTTGAGACTGAACATTTTTGTCCCGTGAGACAGAGGTGAACAGAATACTTGATGCATCCATCTGTCTCCTTGAGTCCACATTCTGAGAAAGCAGGAAATGTAGATGAAATGGTCGCTGACACTCCCTGAACACTCTCTGCAGAATGCAACTTGGATCTGCCATTTTCTGTTAATGAAGATGGAAATGGCTCCTTTCTGTCTCCTCAGCAAAATTTCACACTCTGCTTTCTAGGTATGTTTTAACACTTGGTATAATTAAAGACTCTGGCTGGGCTCATGACTGTAATCCCAGCACTTTGGGAGGCCAAGACAGGAGGATCATTTGAGCCCAGAAATTTGAGACCAGCCTGGGCAAGATAGTGAGAGCCCAGGAAGTTGATGCTGCTGTGAGCTGTGATCACTGCACTCCAGTCTGGGCAACAAAGTGAGACCCTGTCTCAAAAGTAAATAAATAAAAATAAAAATTCAACTATTCAGTGGTTTATGGAGCATTTTTCCATGTCATCTCCATTTATGTCTCTCATTGAATTTTGAGTAATGCCTAAAATATCTCTGACTTACGTTCCATGGTGGTTTATGCTGACTATTTATTTTCTGCCTATTGTTTTTCACACACTTTTAAAAAACCTTTGTAAGCTTAGATTTTGATTTAATTTTGGTTTTATAAAAACAAATGTCATCCCACAAGGGGAGATAACTCTGGTTATAAACACACGTGTGGAGGATTGTAAAACTTAATGAAATTCACAACCCAACGTTATAATAAAATGGCCTCAGGACAGAAACAATCTAATCAGCCTCCAGTGAGTCACAGATGATCAGCTAGAATCGTACACAGGTGGCTGAGGGCACAAGGCCGTTGGCGTCTTGCCTCACAACGCACAGGGGACATGCGTTTTATGACCTAACTCTGCTTGCCCTGTCCCGCTTTATTGTTCGCATATTTTTGTCCAGACCTGCCCTGGCAATGTAGCTGCATCGAAATTACAGTTTGCAAATCACACTCATTAGGAAAAGTTTGCAAACATTTTACTGCCTGAAAAAGGACCAATTCTTTTGCAAAGCAGCATCCAGATGAGGTAAGACTCAAGTTTTGGGGTCCCTGGCTGAGTTTGCAGCTTTGAAAAGGAGCACAAAGAAACAATTACCCTTCTCCTCTCTTTATTTGCCTTCAGGTCTTCTTTAGATAATTCTGTGAAAGAATAGAAAGTATTTTCTACAAAGCCGAACATGGTGGCTCACGCCTGTAATCCCAGCACTTTGGGATGCCGAGGTGGGAAGATCATTTGAGACCATGAGTTTGAAAACCACCTGGGCGACCTAGCAAGACCCCGTCTCTACAAAAAAAAAAAAAAAAAAAAACAAAAGAAAAGAAAAAATTAACTGGGCTTGGTGGTGCACACGGGAGGATCACTTGAGCCCAGGAAGTTAGGCTGCAGTGAACTGTGATCATTCCACTGCACTCCACCCTGGACAACAGACAGAACATGTCTTAAAAATAATAATAATAATAATAATAATAATAATAATAATAATTTTTTTTACAATTTGTACTGTATGCTTTGAGTTGAATAGAGTCATTGAGAAAGTTGGCATGACTTTTAGTTAATAAAATATAAACATCTGAGCAGTTTTGAAAAGTAGCAATATGGAGAAAGATTTTCAGTCTTTCATCCTCAAATTGTGAGCTCTATCACAAAACATGATAGATGCTATAAGGTCATTAAAACTAACCAGGGGGGCCATTTACTGTACTTGATTATGCACTATTATGCACTAATACTAAGCAAGACAAGTGAGAAGTAGGAGCATATTTTAAGATAGTGCAGACTTTATTATGGCATTGAAAAGAAGAAAATGTATGCATTCATCAGCCACATGAAACTGTAGGTGACAGAAAAATGTGCTTTGCAAATAAGCGTGTAAATAGTATTTCATTATTTTGAGAATAAATGAAGTACTTCGGTTTTTTGTATCACACCAACTATGGCACCACCACTACCAGCAACTTCTTCCAAGGACATGTGCAGTCCTTGTTATGATGGCTTGTAGACAGCAAGTGGTAAAGAGTAAACTCTGGAACCAGGGCACCAGGGATTGACTCCTGGTCCACCATGTGTGAACTCTGTGACGTTGGGGCAATGCAGTTAACATCTCTGTGCCTCCGTCTCCTTTGTAGAAAGAAGAGATAATAATAGTACCTGCTTATAGGGTTATGGTGTTGATGTAATGAGTTTATCCATAAAAAGAGCTTAGCACAGTTCCTAGCACATAGTAAGTGTATGATTGATGTTAGTTATTATCAATATAATTATTTGGTCTGTATGTTTATTCATCCACCTAGAACTCTATAATCATAACGTTATCTAAGAAGAAGAAAGAGGTGTGAGAACTAACATTTGTTGAGTACTATGGGATAGATCTTGGCTGATTGCTATTTATAATCTTATTCATTCTTTTTATAATCTTAGGTAGTAGATACTATCTCCACAGATGATAAAACAAATTCTACAAAGGCAAGAAACTCAGAAAGTGACCATCAGCTAAGTTAGGAGAGCTAGTGTCAGCCAACTACAAATCCTGGAGCACCACTTAATCTGACCCCCAAGGTATACCTGGGATCAGTACCTCTTGGTATATCCCATTTGTAACCATTCTACAATTCTAAATATTCAACAAATATTTATTGAGTACCTACCATTAAAGGAGTTGATTCTTTTTAAAGAGGTTAGAATAACGTCAGGCACAGAGTAAGTGCTCTGTGCCTTTGATAAATAAATACGTTCTTGACTTGATTGGAATATATCAGTGAACAAAGCATATCACCATCCTTGCCTTTGTGAATCCATGCTTGGGTTTAAGGGTTGGGGATGTAGATTTAATTCCATCTACATCTCTTATAAACTCTCTGATCTTGGGCAATTTAACTTCTTTAAACTAAGTGGATACTGATAGACACTACCTCATAGATATGGCAGAAATATTAAATGAAATGTTAATACGTAAATGTTTACCATAGTTCTCAGTACTTGAAAGATGGTAAGGTCAATAGCCTTAGTCATTATAATGGAATTTCTGTGTGTCCTTGTGGCTCTGTGTTCCACCATCCTGGCATTTGTCACATTGTGAATCCACCCATCACCACTGTGGGAGTGTGAGCTGTGTATTAGTGGTTACCCCAACCATATTGATCACTGCGTGTGCTCTGCTCCTGACACACAGGTTCAATACACATCAGGTATTTGAGAAACACAACAAATGTTTGTTGCATGGCTGAATAAATCCAATTTTATACTTAAGTCATCCATCCTTGTGTTTACATTGAAAGTTTAAAAAGAATGCACAAGAACTGAAATAAAAAAAAAATTCTCCCCTTAATCTTAAGGGAACTTAGCTACAGAAAATTATTCCTTCCTTAATATGTCTCAACTGATATCTTATGGACAACTCTAAGAGGCCTCTTATCTCTCTTTTGCCCTGTAAATAGTGAGTGAGTGAACCATGGAAACAGGAAGTTATCATGGCCAACCTGGTAGTTTAAAGACTCTGCCTAGTGTCACACAGCCCCATCACCATCGCTTTATTACCACCATTAGCTCTTTCTCTGTGGAGCAAACTATAACAAGACCTTATAAACAATATCTTCTTTAATCCTACCTGAAATTTATACACGAGAATTCTCATTCCTATTTTCTCGGGAGTAAAAGGAAGTTCAGAAAGGTTAAGTGACTTGCCCAAGGTCACACGGCATGTCAGAGTGAGGGCTGGAGGACCACTTAATCTGACCCCCAAGGTGTACCTGGGGTCAGTGCCCTTTGGTATATCCCATTTTTAACCATTCTACAATTCTAAATACTCAACAAATATTTATAGAGTACCTACCATTAAAGGAGTTGATTCTTTTTAAAGAGGTTAGAATAACATCAGGCACAGAATAAGTGCTGTGTGCCTCTGATAAATAAATAAGTTCTTGGCTTGATTGGAATATATCAGTGAACAAAGCATATCACTATACTTGCCTTTGTGAAGCTTACATGTATGGAAGGAACAGAGTATGGTAGAAGGTCATACATGTGATGGAGAAAGTAGAGCAGGACAGGGTTGGATCCATCAGGCATGTCCTTGGGGTTCTAGGCTGCAGTATGTAATTGGTGTTCAGGGTAGGACTTACTGAGAGGACGAAACTGGAGTAAAAAGTTGTGGCTGTCTCAGGGAAGGGTGCTCCTGGCAGGAGAACAGCTGGAGCAAAGCCCTGAGGGGGACTGAAAAACAGCACCTAAACCAGTGTGTCTGGACCGGAGTGAGCAGGGCTAGCAAGGCAGGAAATGAAGTCAGAGTGGGGACACCTGTGTTAGGGTATCCTGGTCCTAGCTGCTTTACTTAGATCCCATCTCCTGACCCCTATAGTCTAGCCCATTCTATACAATTCCTTCTTGGGGACAGTTAGAAGGTCTCAGTAACCCCTTCCAATGCTTGACACCTTTAGGGGTGAGAGCATTAAGACAGAATGCTCAAGCATCCGCCGGTTGGCAGGGTCTGCTGGACCCATGGATATTAGATACCATAAAGGGGAAGGGCTATCTGGGGGACTGCACACCTATAATATCTGTCAGCCATGCACAGATATTGTAGGAACCAAAACTGATTTGAAGAAAATGAACATGTAACTGAGGCAAGGGCTTTCTGGGAAAATAAAAGGCTGAGCATCAGCAACAACCCCAAAGTAATTCATATTAAATAGATACATTTAATTCAATTCCATTTAATTTAATACAATTAAACTGCTAGGTAGTAACTGCCTTCTATGTGCAAGTCACAGTGGGGAATACAAGAGAATTTTATGACAGGAAGTGACATTTCAGGCATTTTGAAGTTTTGGAAGGAGCAGTAATATTTGGATTTAAGAGTGCAGGTTGGCAAACTTTCCCTGTGAAGAGCCAGATAGTAAATATTTTAGGCTTTGCAGGTGATACAGTCTGTGTTGCAACTCTTCACCTCTGCTGTTGTAGTGTGGAAGCAGCCATGACAATATGGAAACAAATGGGCGTAGCTATGTTCCAATAAAACTTTATTTACAAACACAGGCAGGAGTGAGGATTTGGCTCACGGGAAGCAATTTGGTGACTGCTGAGCTCAAGTATATTCCGTTGATATTGCAGATGTTGGTATCCACTGAGTGTCCCTACTCATGGCCAGGACCATGGTTGGTGCTCCTCCTATCTAATCCTAACATAATATTTTAATATTGTCCCTATTTTACAGATGAAGAAATAGAGGCTCTGCCCAGAGAGGGTAAGAAAATTGTTTAGGTCACACAGTGATTAAGTTACAGACCTGAGAAGCAGCGAATCATGGCACATGATTCCACACAGCATATTCTCTCTATCACAAGATACTGTATCTCACAGAAGAACCAACACAGATGTTTAGGCCTCTGCCTAACGCATGAAAGACTACATGGAATTGAACTGAGATATTAGTCACTGGGTATCTTACAATTGCAACGTTCAGTTCAGCTTTGGAGAAGGAAAATAAAGATGTTTCCCCTTTGCCTTCACTCGCACGTATGTGAACTTCCCTCCAGAAATTTCTAAGCTGCTTGATTTGCAGGTTCTGCATACCTCTTGGAAACAGTCTGTGCCTTTGTGAATAACACAGAGGGGCTTTTAGGTTATGGGAGAATAAATTAACATTCTCCCTGTTCAGTGCAATGGACTGGCAAATTTGAGAATGAAGTTAGCGGAGCAAAATGCAAACATACTCCTCGAGTCAGGTGAAAACTTGGGACGTGAACGTAAGTCATAATGCTGCCACCACACCATCCTCTCTTCATTCTTCTATGCCTGCTTCTCACAGTGCTCAAGTCCCATCAGCATTCTTTCTGTCCACAAACAGAAGTGCCAAGCTCAGTCCTGACTCTCAGCTTTTACACTTGTCCCTCTGCCTGAACATTTTTACTCCAAGATCTTCACATGCTTGGCATCTCTTTTCATTCCAGCCTTAGTTCAGTCTTCACAATTTTGGAGGGGTTTCCCAGACTCCTAGTGGAAATTTCCCAATTCCAGGTCTCTCTCTCTCTCTCACATTAACCTGTTTGTTTCTACATTGCGTGTGTCACAGCCTTGTTTATTCATTTGTTTCTCTTCCGTTTCCACGGATGAAGTCATAAACTGCGTAAGAGCAAAAACTTTGTCTATCTTGTTCACCACTGCCCATGGTGCCCAGGACAGTGCCTGGCACAAAAAGGGCATTCAGAGAATGTTTGTTGAACGAATACATGATCAACTGCAGCAGCAACACACATATATTGAGTGCTTATTATCTGGCAGGCACTGTTCTGAACCTTTATAAGCATTCCCTCACTTAATCCTTTGAACAATTCCAATTCCCCAAGGATTATTATCCTCACTTTACCGATGATACAATGGAGGTTTGGAAGGTTCAGTCTTACAGGTGCACAGCCACAGAACGGATATGCAGCAGAGCCACCATTCTCATACAAGTCCATCTGACTTGGAAGATGCTGTTTGCAAAATACTGTTTGGTGAAACTGGAAGATTGAGCTACACGTTTTTTTACCTTGAAGATAGTGAAAAATGTTCTAAGGGGCAAAGAGCCAGGTCAGGAAAGACAACAGAACTATTCCAGCTGCACTTTATTTCTTAGAGGACCTGTAGAATGGTCAAGGAATTGCCATCTGTGTCCAATTCAAAGCAAAGTTCAAGAAGGGCAGTGGGGCATGCTGTCTGCACATTTTCATGAAAGCTCACAGAAGAGTGCCTGGGCACGGCTTGTTCTGGTGTCGTGGGGAAAACAGCACCTTGGTCATTTGTGTTTGCAGCATTTGCAAGGTAGGTTATTAAAGAAGCAAATTCGAGGTTAGACTAGAGATCTTGGTGGGAAGCCTTAGCCTCCGTTCAGGCTGGCATGCCTAAATTTTGCTTGGGGTGTGAGTGTCATCACCTCTGCTGGTATCGTGGGCCGTATGAAGAAGTGACACTTCTTAAGGCTTCTCCAATTTGGCCTCTTCCATTTGGGCTTTTGGCACATTTGCTTTGAGGCCCTGGCTTTGATGTTGGGCCTTGTTCAGTGAGCTCTGGGAGTTGGGGTGTGTGAGCTTCAGCAAGCTGGAGGAAGGCTGTGTGTTTGAACTGGCATGGTGATTGATTAACCCTTTCTGCAATGAATCTGGTGAAAAATGGATGGCTCAGCAAAGCAGTCTCCAGATGGCCACAGGATGCAGGCCTTGCTTCCTGAGATGCTGATTTCAGGGGCTGTAATACCCTTTAGCAGATTGAGTTTGACACGAGACCATACTAACATGCGAACTCCTGGAAGGCTGGTTGCGTGGAGTGCAGTTTGCATGTTTGGGAGTAGAGATTTTATTCTCTGAGCAAGTTTTAATCTCAGGATGGCCCTGGTCCCCACATGACAAACAAAGCCATCCAAACAGAAAAGACAAAAATAAACTCTAAAATAAGGAATATTTACAACTTATTTTGGTCTTGATTTTTTTCATTTTATATTTTGTAGACTCCACTGTTAATTCCCAAGCCTTGAATCCAATTGGGTAGAAAGAAAGAAAAAAGAAGAGAAGAAATGGAGGGAGGAAGAAAGAGAGGGAAAGAGAGGGAAAATGACAAAACTAGTTTAAAATAACTGACCGTCTAAAAAGTTTAGGAAACATGACTCTGTTGCCCCAACATGCATGAGCAAAGAAATATTTTAATTTCTAAAACATCACTTAATATTTTAAGGCAGCAGAGATTGGCTCTTCTTTTTCACTTACTGTGTTACCCCAAACTTATTCGGAGAGTAAGATAAAAATAATTCAGCTTTATTTTCTTGCTTAAGTGAAAAGGAAGGGAGTGTTTACAAACATGTTTTTAATCAGACTTCTTTTCTTTTCTTTGTGTCTTTGCATGGATGAAACATGCTGCTAGTTCTTTCGAGGAAGAGAAAGGCATATGTGACACTCGAGTTAATTTCCTCTACTACTCTACCTATAGGTCCAGCATTTACAGTTACCGACTCTGAGAGTGGGAAGACTTGGTGATCCACCATCAGGACATCAATATGTAACTTAGGGACTGATTGCAGCAGCTGGTCTAAGCTCCTCACACAACCTCAGAACCCAAACCAGAAAAATAGAACAATATATCTTGCTCTGTTTCTTACGCATGTTTTTAGTGGAGAACTGGATGCAGAAGCACAGCATCGATATTGACTTGGGCATATGTTTAAAGCAAACAAGACAAGGCACCCAGTTGTTCACAGTAACTCAAGCTGTGCCATTCGGCCAGAGGACATTGAGACACAGCTATCAGATATGTGAATTTTAACCAGCTCACCATTTCCTCTGATAAATGCCATGGAGAAATGCTTATGTATATCCAGCCTGGACAAACGGGCTCTGATGTTGTTAGAATGGGGCATGCACATGTATGGGTTTACACTGTTCTTCTTCCATCTCTCATTTGTGGCAGACATCACTAATCAATGATGGCACTCATTTCTAGCAAGTCCATGATGCCTCGAAATCTTGTCAAAATCAGGCCCCGGGTAGTCAGTCTATCAGTGTTTGTCTCCAGGTGACCCAAAAGTGTCCTGCATTTTTGGTAGCTTTCTACCACGCCGAGTATTCCTTCTGAGATCTGGGTCCTTGTCTTGCCCTTCCATCCTCAGTGTGGGCTGGACCTAATTATTTGTAACTTGATCCCAGAAGTGACATCCCATCATCACTTTTGCTATGTGGTGAAGGGATAGCAAAAGTGATGATGGGATGTCACTTCTGGGATCAATTTACAAAAGACTGTGTCTTTCATCTTGCCAGCATTTTTTTCTTGTCCTCTCTAAGGAAACCAGCTGCCATGTTTTGGACTGCCCAGTGGAGGGGCCCACAGGGCCAGGAAATGAAGGAGGCTCTAGTAAAGAGCTTGAGAGGAACTGAGGTCCTTAGTCCAAAAGACAGTGAGCAACTTAATTCTGCCAATGATGTGAGTGAGCTTAGAATTGGATCCTTCCCTAGCTGAGCCTTGAGATAACTGCAGCCGAGGCCAACACCTTCCTTGCGGCCTTGTGAGAGACCTCGAGCCAGAGGACTCAGATTCCAGACTCATGGCAACTATGAGATAACAACAGCTGTTGTTTTAAGCCACCAACTATTAGGATAATTTGTTCCACAGCAATAGATAGCTAACACAGCAAGAATTTAGCAGATTTCATTAAAGGAAGTCTTTGAAAGGAAATTCGGTCTCTGAAGGAAAATCTAAATTTCTCTGGGATGGCAAAAAAACGAAACCAAAATACCTAATATAAAGTCATAGCACAGGGCTGGGCTGCTTGGATTTGAGATTTTATCATTATTATCAAACATTTATCTCATGTTTAGCCTAAGGCCCCGTGTGAGATGTTGGCATTTTAAAGAGGTAAGCCCCAGTCTCTATTCTTAGATAACACAGAGTTAAGAAATAGAAGCTTAAAGATAAGAATACAAAGTAAAATAAATGCAGTGGGCATTGATTTTTTTTTTCTTTATCTGCTCAGCAACCATCCTCATTCTTGCTTAGTTTCAACAGGCTGACTTTTCTTAGGGAAACCACCCTGAACTCTACTAAACCCACTTGATCTGAGTGAAGTTGATGCCATCGTAGGTCAAATCTGACACTGAAGTTGTTAAGCTGGTAGAATATGAGCTTAGGGATATTGATGATCATCTGTATCCCTAGCTGAGGAGAATCAACTTAAATGAAATCAGATAGAGGAAAGCAAAGCTGAGAGAAGGAAAGAATCACATTCCTGATGTGGTCCCTTGAGCACCTTCTCCCACCTGCTTTTGAACTGGGGTTTTCTGTTTTATTTGCCAGTGACTCCCAATCCCTCTCACCTCTACCTCTGCTTTTTATTTTTTTCAACCTTATACCTGTTTGAGTTGGGTTTCTGCAACTTACAATGAAAATAAGCTAGAATACTACAGTATGAAAGATGCAAAAATGTAGAGAATGTAAAGAGCTAGCACCCTGTAAAGCTGGGCTTGAGATAGATTAGTCAAGATGAGACAGACCCATGCAATTTTCTAGGCTGCTAAACCCTTTGAAGACAACTCAGATGTAAACAGGGGCATCATTACTGATACGAACTATGTGAGTAACCCTTGCTCCATCTGGGGTCAGGTAGAAAAGGAGCCAGGATATTAACAATATTCATTCATTTGGCATAGATTTATTAAGTAACTACTACATGCTAGGCACCATTTGAGGTGCTGAGAATACAATGATAAATAAAACACAGTATCTGTGCTCTAAGAGTGTCTGAGAGTCTAGTTGATGGGGGAAGTGGATGACAACTAAGGCTGGTGGAGATGAGGGCCATTAGAGACAAAGCAGGGAAAGGCTAGAGAGTGATGATGGTGGGTGCTGAGGAGTATGTGTACTATTTTGGAAATATTGGCTAGAAATATCTGGCCATTGATCAGTGGCATAAATAAAAGGGGAATGAACTATGCAGATATGTGAGGGACGTGTTCTCAGCAGAGGGAAGAGTAAGTGCAAAGGCCTTCAGCTGGAATGAAGTACCTGGCATGTTTGGGGAGTGCACAAGGGCAAGTGTGTCAGGGAGAAGTGTGAGTGGAGGACAGTGAAGGGGGAGGTCAGATTGCATCGGGCCTTGGAGGCCATTTTAAGGATGTTAACCTTGACCCTGGGAGCAATGGGCATTTGGATTAGTGCCATGATCTGATTTGTTGGGATTACTCTGACTGCTCTATTGAGAATAGACTATCAAGGACGGGGTGAAAATGGAAGACCAAGTCAGGTGCTACCACAACAGTCCTGGAAAGAGCTGATGTAACAGTTGGGGTTGGATTCTGGACATATTTTCAGGTAGAACTAACAGGATTTGCTGAAACATTGGATGTAGCATGTGAGAGAAACTATAGAGCAAATAAAAAGGTGGTGCTACCTTCAAGCAAGATGGGGAAGATGGGTGGAGAAAAGATTGGATTAAACCTGCTAAATGTGTGCCTGTTAGACTCAAGCCACTGAAGTGACCCTCTGGGTGGGTGGTTGGACATATAAGTCCAGAGTTCAAGGGAAAGGTCTGGGTTAGAGACACACATTTAGGAGACATAGTAGACAGAGGTATTTAAAGCTGAGACCAGATGAGATCACCTAGGAAGTGAGTCTAGACAGAGGACAGGACAGGTTCAATGAACCCTAAGACACTCTGTCATTTAGAGGCCAGGAGGAAGAGGAATTTGCTAGAAAATAAAGAGATAGAAAGTTAGAGCCATGGTGCTTTATAACCAGGTACAAAAGTACTAATCTTTGTGCTTCTATTTTTCTCTATTTTACTTAATGCCACTTCCAACTTATTTAGTACCTTACTTTTTCATTAATTAGGAGAAATGCCAGACTATAAGCACACAGAATTGCTCTAGCAGAGTTTTTTTTAATTTTTATTTTTATTTATTTATTTATTTTGGTTCAAAGATAAAGTTAAAGCATAAGACACCAGCTTTAAAGAAGGTATAGACTCTCAGGCACATTGAATTGTGAATGCAGGCTGAATGGCAGGCACTGGAGAAACCAAGGCAAGCTTCAGGGAACCAGGGAGATATTCATGATTAGAGCCACACGAGGAGTCAAAACTATAAAGGCAAACAAACCTGAAATGAACAAGCACTGAGCATGAAGTTTGGGGAACATGCAGGCAATAAGTAAGTTAGATAAGGGTCTGACAGGTCCAACATCCTGAAACTAAAGGTGGGAGGTCCAAGTCCAGGTATTCAATAAATATGCAGAGCAGGAAATGGAGTGGCAGTACAATAGATGTGATGACTTAGTAACATCAGTTAATCATTGAAATGACTTTTGACATATGAGACATACCAATTATAAAAGCAGAACATGTCTCAGGGGTTGTAGGTGGAGGTAAGTAGAAGTACTCAGCTGGAGGGGAGAACCACAGGACAGAGAAAAAAGTGTCCATCGACACTAACATCCCAGAAGTCAAGCAGGACATTGCTGTTCATGGCATTCATGGCTTTCTGCTACATATAGAATTAATACACAAGACCTTGAAAGCACTTCAGGGCAGCATCTTCATCTTAACCTCCTCATATCTTCTTCAGTGCTTAGCAGCAGTGTGCTGCAGTGCAGAGAACATGGGCTTTGGACCCAGCAAATATTTTAAATGTCTTGAACACCTTTTATTTTGCGTTTTGGAGCCTCCTTGTCCCCATGGAATCAGCAAATTGTCAAGCTTGGCTATATCACTTCTCACTTAGAATGTAAATTTCCTCACCTATAAATGAGAGCAAAGCTCTTTGTGAACAACAAAAACTATATCAGAGTACTTCCCATGTGTCAGGCGCTGGGCTAAAGCTTGGTTTTGATCTTACAGCAGCTTATAAAGCAGGGTCATTATCACCCCATTTTACAGATGGAGAAATTAAGACTTAACAGAGTTAAGCAGTGTGCCCAAGTTCCCACAGCTTGTGACTAGGGGAGCTGCATTTCATACCTAGAGCTTTCTGACTCCATTTCAACAGCCTCAGAGGTGTGCAGGGTGGGGGTTAACTAAGTACTGGGTGAAGTGAGGCTGGATGAACCTGGGTTTGAATGAGGGGCTGTCTGGCCATGGGAGTTATAGTAGATGTTGAGCAAAAGTGACAGCACAGATGATTTGTAACACACTCTATGAATGTGTGCCATCGTCTGCCACCACGTGTTCCATATCTGCCTAACAAAGACATGTCCTGATGATTTAGATGAATCTAGGGAATTAGGATATGGTGCTCTTTCGGGGTTTGTGGTCAGTAGCCTCAGTTCCTGATATGGTTTGGCTCTGTGTCCCCTTCCAAATGTCATGTTGAATTGTAATCTCCACATGTTGGAGGAGGGGCCAGTTGGGAGGTGATTGAATCATGGGGGTGGACTTCCCCTTGCTGTTCTTATGATAGAGTTCTCATGAGATCTGGTTGTTTGAAAGGGTGTAGCATATCCGCCTTCACACACTCTCTCTCCTGCTCTGCCACGGTAAGATGTACTTACTTCCCCTTCGCCTTCCGCCATGATCGTATGTTTCCTGAGGTCTTCCAGCCATGCTTCCTGTATAGCCTGCAGAATTGTGAGGCAATTAAACCTCTTTTCCTCACAAATTACCCAGCCTCAGGCGTTCTTTATAGCAGTATGAGACTAGACTAATACAGTCCCCTAGAGAAGAAAGGTGGGAAACACACGTTTATTAAGCATCTATGAGGCTAGGTGACCACTGAGCTAGGCACTTCCCGATGTGGGATTTTAGTGCCTTCATATAGCAATTCAACAGGGTAGGTATTACTCTCTCTCTGTTACAGATGAAGGAACTAAGACTCAGGTAATCGTAGTTCCTTAGTTTAGTGCCACCTAAGTCTACACAGGTTTGTCCAATAGTGACAGAGATGAGGTCCGTTGATAGCAGGCTATGCTTGATTCCAAAGCCTATGCTCTTTCTCATATTCCTCGGCAAAGAGTATTCTTTTTCTTATCTTCAAAATCAGTACAAAACCAGATACATCTTTTCTTGCCAGATTTCCCTCACTCTGTAGTTCTGGGGAACATTCAAATAGTGAAAAACAATATTTCTTTCCTTCCCTCCTGTTTCCTTTCGTCTTTTAGTCGCTTAAGTACATTTGAAACTTTGCCCTCATTCCCTTCCCCCAGAGTGAAAGTTGCTGTCTTCTTGTTAACTGAGAATTTCAGGGATAAATTCTTGGGAAAGTCATGTGCTTTTTATTATTATGCTGTTTATTCATGTACTTGAAACACATTTATATTGTTAGGCTATTCATGGAATAAAACATTCAAGTGAAAAAACAATCCAGTAAGTTTGGTAGTTGTCTTGAGGAAACAAAGAGAAGCCTCCTAGAGAGAAGCACATTTAACTCTTCTTGTCTCATTTCCTAATTCAGGACCCCTGTTGACCACCGCCATGGGTTGAAATAGATCCCAGCTTCCCCATGTGAAAGTCATCATGGCTGAGGCTTGGCGTTTGTTGTCACCATTATAAAGGAAACTAGTTGCCCAGAGCTTACTGGAATCACGTGCAAAATGAACAAAATCAGTGCCTACAGCTACCTGCCTCCAACTTTCCATTTCAGACTTCTTGTTGGGAGTATAAGCTGTTACAGGAGATAGGGGTGCGGAACTAATATATATTAGGTGCTGTGATCAAGCACTCTACAGTGCTGCAACTCAAAGCATGGTCCAGAAACCAGCATTATTGGCACACTTGCAAGCCTGTTAGAAATGCACTTTCAGATCCCACCCAAATCCTACTGAATTAGAATCTGTAGGTTCACAAGATTCCCAGGAAAATTCTGACATATATGAATGTTTGAGAAGCACTGCTGATATGGTTTGGTTCTGTCCCTGTACCTCCATAGGTTCAGCAACCTGAAATCTCACCTTGAATTGCAATCCCCATAATCTCCACATGTCAAGGGAGGGACCTGGTGGGAGGTGACTGGATCATGGGGGTGGTTTCCCCCATGCTGTTCTTGTGATAGTGAGTTCCTGTGAGATCTGATGATTTTATAAGTGTTTGGAAGTGCCTGCATCCCCTTTCACCATGATTGTAAGTTTTCTGAGGCCTCCCTAGCCATGCAGAACTGTGAGTCAGTTACACCTCTTTTATATGTAAATTACCTAGTCTTGGGCAGTTCTTTATAGCGGTGTGAGAATGGACTAATACAACTGCTCTGCAAGGCATTATTATTATTATTTGAGACAGGGTCTCACTCTGTTGCCCAGGCTAGGATGCAGTGGCATGATCTTGGCTCACTGCAGCCTTGAACTCCTGGGCTCAGTTAATCTTTCCACCTCAGTCTCCTGAGTAGCTGAGAGTACAGGTGTGTACAACCATGCCTGGCTATTTTTTTTGTAGAGACAGGGTTTTGCCATGTTGCCCAGGCTGGTCTTGAACTCTTGGGCTCAAGTAATCCTCCTGCCTTGGCCTCCCAAAGCGCTGGGATTACAGGCATGAGCCACCGTGCCTAGCCTGCTAGGCAATTAATACCTTAGTGAACAGTATTCTGGTCTTAAATGAGAAAACAAAAGCTCAGGGTGGTTAGTAACCTGACCAACTTCTCAGCTAGTTAGTGCAGGGTTGGTATTGGAACCATGTGGCATCTGATTTTAAATCTTGTCTATTTTCTTCTCTATCACACTACCTTCATTTTTCCCTGACGCTTCATTGTAGTGTGCAGCTTTAAGCTCAATGAGAGGAAACATGAGACCTGAATTTCCAAAAGGGGAGAACCAGTGAAACAAGAATTGGGGTCATCAATAATGGTGAACTAAGGGAAGCACAGGGCAAGCCAATGAAGGCAGAGTGTCATAGGTGGGGAGTGAGGAGGGCGTGGCCTGAGAACTGGGCTGCTGTCTGTGTGTGCTCAGGCCATGGTAGTGTGTCCTGAAAATACATCTGCACATGCTGGAACAGTAGCTATGTTTGGCTCTTTCCTTCCTCTCCTGTCTTTGACATAAATGGTAGAAAAATTAGCATTTTCTTGCCCTTCTAAATCCTTTAAATTAAAGCTTATAAAGAATAACCTTGAATGTGCCTGGGCATGGTGGCTCACACCTGGAATCCCAGCACTTTGGAAGGCCGAAGAGGGCAGATCATGAGGTCAGGAGATCGAGACTATCCTGGCTAACATGGTGAAATCCCGTCTCTACTAAAAATACAAAAAAATTAGCCGGGCGTGGTGGTGGGTGCCTATAGTCCCAGCTACAGAGGAGGCTGAGGCGGGAGAATGACGTGATCCCAGGATGCAGAGCTTGCAGTGAGCCGAGATCACACCACTGCACTCCAGCCTGGGCAATAGAACGAGACTCCGTCTCAAAATAAAATAAAATAAAATAAATAACCTTGAATGCTTAATTCAGCCCCTAGTTGGGCATTATTTGGTCTACATGATGTTGGCTCAGAAAATGTTTTAAAATTTCCCTACAATTTTAATTACTTGCCAACGCATTTTAAAGCTTTTCATGAAAGTGTAATATACATACAGAAATGTGCATACATAAGTGCCCAGTTCAATGAGTTTTCACAAAGTTAACACATCTGTGTAATTAGCACAAAGATCAAAACCCATTATGAGCACCCCAAAGTTCTATTTGTACTTTTTATATAAGAGTAATCAATATTTTTACTTCTAATTGCATTGACTAAATTACTTGCCAACATTAAAAAACCAGAAGGTTTAATTTTTAAAAAATCTGAAATTTCTGGTTTTTCCTGAAAAATGGAAGCATCTAGGCACATTGGGCTCTTGTTCTCACAGGGTACCAATCAGCTGGAGATAAAGAGGGACTGCCCTTTTTAACTAGGCATACCCTTTCTAGTTTGCCACAGTCCCCACCACTCCGTTACCCCCAACACTCAGGCTTAGTGACAACTATCTTTAATCAATGCACTTGCAGTTAATAGAATAATTTAAAAGAATTAAGACTTAAGTAAAACATTTCTTACACTTGTGTGCTTCCCTTGTTTACATTACGTGCCTGGTCTTCATGTACATTTGAGTTTGAGATCCCCTCTCCAGGCCTGAGGATTCCCCATATAATTATCAACCTCAGAAAGTATCTCTGATAAAACACACGACACAATACTGTCACACAACACTTTTGACACCAGATGTATGTGTTTTTCCCACACTAAGCAATTCTCCAGTTCTTTGCAGACACCAACTGGGGACTATCCTATAATTCAATTCAATTCTGACACTATCTACTTGGAGATAGCATCAGATTTCATGGGTTGAGGACTCAGTCTCACAAGACTGCCCCAACTTCAGACACCAGTGAAAAGCCACAGGTTGTCACCTATGTTGCTGATCGAACACCTATAAAATTGGAGGCTCCTACAACTCCTTCCTTGGGTTTGATCATTTGCTAGAATGGCTCATACAACTCAGGAAAACATTTATGTTTACTGTTTTATTATAAAGGATACAACTCAGGAATGATCAGATGGAAGAGATGTGTAGGGCAAAGTATGGGGCAAGGGGCATGGACTTTCCACGCCCTCTCTGTGTGCATCCTTTCTCCTAGCACCTCCATGTGTTCAGCATCCTGAAAGCTCACGAAATTTCATTGTTCAAGAATGTTTATGCAGCTGTATCTCCAGCCCTGTCCTTCTCAGAGGTGAGTGGGTGGGGCTGAATGTTCGAACCTTCTAATCACTTAGGCTTTCTGATGGGCAGCCCTATCCTGAGTCTCTTTAGGGGTCCTCCCCTAAGACACCACATTAGCATAAACTCAGGTGTGGAAGGAAAGGGACTGGTTATGAATAACAAAAGACATTCTGATCACTGATCACTGGGGAAATTACAAGGGTTTTAGGTACTCTGTACCAGGACAAAGAGTAGGGGACAAAGACATAATGTATTTCTTATTATGCCATAGTATAGTATCTCAAATATTTCTTAAGAATAGAAGTTACAATGATCCTTACCCTCATAATTTGGCTTTTGGGATGCTAAGTAAGTGGTTATACATACTTGCTAACGTTAATTCAAAGAGAAGTAGATTCAACTTAATAGGCGTTTTTCTTTTCTTCAGTGATTTTGTCTATTTTGTGCTATTATAACAGAATTCCTGAGACTGGGTAATTTATGATGAACAGAAATGTGCTTCTTAAGGTTCTGGAGGCTGGGAAGTCTAAGACTAAGGGGTGGACATCTGGCAACAGCCTTCTTTCTATGTCATTCCATAGTGGAAGGGCAAAGAGAGGGAGAGAGAAAGGAAGAGAGAAGAGAGGAAAAGAGAGAGAGAGAAAGAGAAGGGAGCCAAAGTCCCATAGCAAACCTACTCCAGCCATAACAACATTAATCCATTCATGAAGGCAGAGCCCTCATGACCTTATCACCTCTCATTAGACTCCATCCCCCAACACTGTTGCATTGGGGATTACATTTCCAACACATGCTTTTTAGGGGACACAGTCAAACCGTGAATAGCTAGCACTCGGTTTGGCATAGCGAGGTGGTTTTTGTAGGGAGTTTGGGAGTGGTAACAGCAAACACAGGAAGAAAGCTTGAGGATACAGCCTAGGCAGGTACACCAAAATGACCACATCCAGGCCTAAGTTCTGACAGCTACACTTTGCTCTGCTAAAATAGGTATCTCTGCTTGTTTAATTTAACTGCAAATTGTAAATTGGAGAGAAAATATTTTCATGGAATAGGTGTTGCTCTGGAGAATTCCAAGAGTAAGGAAAATAAACCAGGAATTTGGCAGGAGCATTCCATAGGAGGAAAGGATAAAAACAATGACAACAGAAATTGGATTATTTCCCAGCTGGAAGGGTGGGGAGTCTAAGGATGATGACAAAGGCAAAGCTAGAAGGAACGTGCAACCTCTTTCTTAAGGCCCTACCTCCTCTGTCAAGGGAAACCCCATCAGACTTAAGAAAACCACTTTGATTTCAAGGAAAGGAAGTATTCCATTCCCTGATAGATAACACAGGTATGAAATGATCCCTTGAGGTGATACAGGTTGACTAAGTTTAAGGTTTTGATTAACGATTCTAGGCTAACATGAGGAAGGTACAGGTCAGATTTTGTTAATGAGGACAGATTTGTCCATTTAAAAGGTTTCCAGGTACTGAGCAATTAAATTTGGGCTGCGTAACTGCAACAAATGGTATTGGGGGAACGCTATATCCACATGCAAAAGAATGAAATTGAAGCCTTATCTTACACTATACATAAAAATCAACTCAAAATAGATTAAAGCTTAAATGTAAGACCTGAAACTGTACAACCTAGGAGAAAACTCTAAAACCTAGGGGAAAACATAAGGGAGAAACTTCTTGACATTAGTTTTGGCAGTGCTTTCTTGGCTATGACACCAAAAACACAGGCAATGAAAGCAAAATTGACAAGTGAGATAAAATCAAGCTGAAAAGCTGCTGCACAGCAAAGGAAACACCAGAGTGATAAAGCAAACTATAGAATGGGAGAAGATATTTGTAAATTATATATGTGATAAGGGGCTTCTATCCAAAATATATGAGCAACTCCCTTAACTCAATAGCAGAAAAGAATAATGCAATTTAATAAATGGGCAAAGGACTTGAGTAGACATTCCTCCAAAAAAAGACATACAAATGGCTAACGGGTGTATGAAAAGATGCTCAACACCACTAATCATCAGGAAAATACAAATCAAACCAACAGAGATATCACTTTATACCTATTAGGATGACTATTTGAAAAAACAAGATAATACGTTTTGGCAAGTACGTGGAAAAATTTGTTGGTGAGAATGTAAAATGGAGCAACAGCTACGGAAAATGATATGGAGGTTCTTCAAAAAATTAAAAATAGAAATACCATGTGGCCCAAGTATCCCACTTCCATATATTTATCCAAAAATGTTCAATTAGTATCTCAAAGAGATATTAGCACTCTAATGTTCATTGCAACACTATTCACAGTTACCAAGATGAAGAAACAATTTCAATGTTCATCTATGGATGAATACATAACGCAAATGTGGTATACACGCACAATGGAATATAATTCATCCTTAGAAAAGAAGGCAATTCTGCCATATGTGACAATATGAATGAGGCTTGAGGACATTATGCTAAGTTTAAAAAGTCAGTCACAGGAGGACAAATACTACATGATACCACTTATGTACATGAGTTATTTAAAATAATCAAACACAGAAGCCAAGTGTAGAATGGTGCTTGCCAGTGGCTGGAGAAATTGGGAAATGGGGGGTGTTTGCTATTCAGTGGGCATAAAATTTCAGTTATGCATGATGAATAAGTTCTAGAGATCTGCCATACAACATCGTGCCCGTAGTTAACTATATTCTACACTAAAAAATGTGTTAAAAGCGTAGATCTCATGTTAAATGTTCTGACCACAATGGAAACAAAAGTTTGCTTAGCATGATAGCCTCTAGCTCCATCCTTGTTGCTGCAAAAGATATGTTCTTGTTTATGGTTGCATAGCTTTCCATGGTGTATATGTACCAGGTTTTCTTTATCCAATCTGCCATTAATGGGCATTCAGGTGGATTCCATGTCTTTGCTATTGTGAATAGTGCTGCAGTGAACAATCCTATTGAGCGAGGGACTGGAAGTCTCAGCCAGAGCAATCAGGCAAGAGAAAGCCTAGATACCATTTGTTCTTAAGGAAACTGAAAATGTGAGAGTAGAATAATCATCCCTTCTGGCTCGGCAATATAGTCATCAGCTTGTGTGACACTGTAATGACAAAATCCTTACCTAGCACCACAATGGAACACTTCCTGTGTGTGCCAAGCTCTGTACTAGGCACCCAGCTGACGTAGCTTATATAATTTCAAAATTACCCTGTGGGGTAGACCTGAGATTTCCTGTTTTTGCAGACGAGGAAATGGAGGCTAAAAGGAGTCAAGCAATGTATCCAAGTTGCCAAGCTAGCATTTCTAAAGAGGGTTGTTTAATGCCGAAACTTGATTTTTAAAAACCACGCCCTATTGCATCACCATTAAAACGAGGATTTGGACTTGACCCTTGGTGCCAGCTTCCCTTTCTAAGTGTGCTGATAAAGAGATAGAGATTGAGTATCAAGTGGGTGTGCATTGTGCCTAATGAGGGTTCTCCTATGTCAAATGGCATCACATGGAAAGTATGAAGTGTTGTCACACAAATAATTGGCCACCCAGGAGGGAGGGAGTAGGAGAACTCTTTTGCTTGTCAGTGTCCTGGATGTACTCTTCTAGATTCTCTTGGTAACTCTTTACCAGGAAGTGTCTTGAGTACGTTTTCTATTTCAGAAAGATTGCTTGCTAAAATTATCTGGGTTAAGAATGTGACAGAATTCTGGCCCCAGAGCATTTGGTATGGAAATAAACAGCAGAGCTGATTATCTCTATTCAAGCTTAAATAAAACCATATGAAGAGCTCAGCCGGATTCCTCCCCCACCATCCCCACCTCACCTCTTATGAAAGACCAGCAATTCTTGGAACATCTATTACAACAGGGCTTTTTTTTTTTTTTTTCTCCTTTCTCTTTTTTCTCCTCTGAAAAAGGCCCTTGTAATCCCAGCTGTGGCTGCAAGTCAGCGTATGCCTCCAACTCGTTCCCAAATGTTTTCAGGCTAGAGAAATCCCAAACACATTTCCACCAAGGCTCCTCCTTCTGAAATTTTGAAAGTGTGGACATTTTCAGAAATGTAATCAGGATGATTAGGATTCATTTGTGCTTTGCTCATCAAAGTTCTATTTTGCAAGAGCCATTTGATGTCAAGTAAGTTTTTTTAGTCCCCTCCACCCTCCTTCGCAAGTCTTTTATCTTAGAACCAGGAAGTCACATTTTGCCAGCCGACTATGAACTAACTAACCACAAAAAGTTGGAGATTGGTTCAAAGCACAGGATTCATGAGGCTTGAATATGTTCTAACCTTGGCAGAAGGCGTTCCTCACTCATTTGGGGGTAACGTGTCCATGGGGGGCTGGTGGGAGAAGCTGTGTTACTGGGGACATGGCTGGTGGGTTGTTCTCACAGTCTGAGGAAAGTAACCTTGATCTGGAAGGTACTTAGTTTCATTTTCCACTCAGAAGCAGTTATGGAAAGTTGTGAAAAGAATCATTCTCTCTGCTCCCTCTCCCTGTGTTTAGGCATAAGAAGGTCACTATTCTCTTACACTAGGAAAAGAAGAGCTGGCCCATATTGACTGTCTACTGTACACACACACAGTCTAGTTTGTGATTCTCTCTTCTTAGTTTCATCTCCTTCCATGTAAACTTCCTCAATCCTCAATCTTTATCCTTCCACATCATAAAACAGCTCAAATTTCCTAAAATACCTTGTTGTTTTTTGTCTTTCTCAATATGTTTATACATGATTAAAAGTGGACCTTTTCTTCCTCTCCTTAAGTCTTCCTGAAAACACCTTGACACTCCTCAGACTACTTTTTGCCATCTTTTTTGTAAAGGCTTCCGTTAAAATCTTATATATATCTATATCTAATCTAGACTTGCTTTGACACCACTGGAACGAGTTTATCCTCCCCAGTTTGTTTGACCTCTCTGTTTATATATTCGTCTCTGATGGCACTTTTCAAATGGGTCGTAAACTCCTGAGTCCCATTTTGCTTTTAGATCAGTGCTATCCAATAGGACTTTCTGCAATAATAGAAATGTTCTGTATCTACATATCCAAATGTTCCAAATCTGCATAGTTACAGCCACTACTCAGCTATGGCTATCAAGCACTTGAAATGTGACAATGCACCTGAGGAACTGAATTTTTAATTTAAATTTTAATTAATTTAAATTCAAATGGCTGCATGTGGCTAGTAAATACTCTATTGGAAAGCACAGCTCTAGACTGTGCCCTTCTTCAGGCACTGATTCTCTGTGCTTGACACAATGCTTGGCACATAGTAGGGGCTCAGGAAATATTTACTGAATTCAACTAGTGTATATACTTACGGCAATAATCCTGCTGGGCTGATATTACTAACTCCAGTAATTTCATCTTTGTATACCAAAACAAGCCAAACTAAAATGAAATGAAATAACAACAGAACGTGGCTCAGTGAAGTTCAGTAATACAATTGGGATGTGAATGACAATCTGTTTAAAATAAATCCTCTGACTTTTCTGTTCCCACGGGCAGTGCTTTGGTACCTGTGAGTAAATTTGTATGTAAGTGGTTGCACATGCAACATAGGAGGAGACAACATTTTATAGAACAGCTAATTGTCTCCATACAATTAGACATGCAAAGATTTGCTCGTATAAAAGCCAGTAGAAAGAAACAAAAAGAGGAAAGCTGGCACACTGCTAATACAGCTTTAGTATTGTGCAGACTTAAAGGATATATTGGCTAAATGGATCTCTTCTAAAAGAGAAGAACTGCATCATAAAAGAAAGGATACAACAGCCAACAAATTGGGCAGCTGGTATGCAATTTGCGATTGTTAACTTTCAAATGTTGATAGCCTCTGAGTTGGCAGATGAAGATTAAAATGGTGGAGGTAATGCTGCCATCTTCTGGTGATCAGTCACAGTTAACTGATATTTCAGAAAAAAACTTCCGGAAGCTGGGCAATCATAGTTAACCGATCCTTTTAATTTACCATTACTTAAACTTACACATTAAAAATAGTTCCAAAATTATTTTAAATTTGAAAAAGAAAACATCATGCTTCAAAATTTGCTTTTTTGAAATTTTTGAAATCTAACCATCTGGAGTTTTTCAACTCCTCATTTAGCCTAGCTTGTCTGCTGAAACAATCTGATAACATTTTTAGTTGGCTTTCCTCTGATTCATGTTGTATCTCCTGACAAATGATTGCATTATGCTGTATTCTGATGGGACTACACATTATCATGGACCCTGATACAATCTGTAGAGTTCCTTCCTCTCTGGATCAAATCTATTTTTAGATTTGTGTTGAAGGGTGCACCTGAAGACATGCAGTTGGGTCAAACTTTGGGATTTTGTGATTGCACTGAGTCAGACAATCCTAATTTAAAGAGGCCTTTTATTTTTTATTTTTTAATTTTACTTTGAGTTCTGGGATACATGTGCAGAACGTGCAGGTTTGTTACATAGGTAAATGTGTGCCATGGTAGTTTGTTGCACCTGTCAACCCGTCACCTAGGTATTCCACATGCATTAGCTGTTTGTCCTGATGCTCTCGCTTCCCTTGCCCTGCTGCCTCCAGGTCCCGGTATGTGATTTTCCCCTCACTATGTTCATGTGTTCTCATTGTTCAGCTCCCACATATAAGTGAGAACATGTGGTGTTTGGTTTTCTGTTCCTGTGTTAGTTTGCTGAGAATGATGGCTTCCAAAGAAATCTTTAAGAGAGCTACAGTTACAACAAACTGTGATACATTAATAGTGTCTGTCAGAAATTAGAAGTCATGCTCCCATCTTGCTCAGCCATGAGTGCTCAAAAAGCAAAATGGGACATGGGGTTTTGACATACTATTAGTTGGACTTTGTTCAGAAAGAACTACACTTCATCTAGTGATTTTATAGTGAGAATCACATTGAATATTCCTTTGTTTCTACCTGGGTAGGCTACTGGGAGTAAAAGAAGCAATATGAATGTTCAGAAGTAGATGAACAAGAGAAAAGAAGCGTTTATATTATCTCTGGTTCATATATAGATTGTATATGCAGATATGGGCTTCAGTGGACTTGAAATGACAGTTGGTAGGAAGCCCATCCCATCATCAAACTTCTCCACTCTCCATGTTCCCCTTCCTGCAGGATCCAGCTGCCTCAGTGGGTCATTGGTCAACTTCAAGCATTCATCAGTCTTTGATCTAAGCAGTTCTTTGGATATACCCTACTAGAGATTAATTGCATTGATGCGTACTCATTCTTTGATTCAACTATTCATTCAGTGAACAATGTTGAACACATACTGTCTGATACGGTTCTAGGGACACAAAACAGAAGGAGAAATGTTCCCTGACTACAGAGAATGCATTGCTTCATCTTATGTATACGGTATATCTTTAAAGAATCTTTTTTGTGTGCCGGGTACTATGCTGAATATTTTATAACTGTTATATTAGTGATTTATTTGTTTAACAATATTTACTCAGGGCCTGATCTGTGTCAGTCATTGAGCTGAGTGCAAAGACGAAATGGTACCAAATTAGATATGGTTCCTGGTCTCATGGATAATTGCTGTCTACTGAGAAAAGCAGACAAATAAACTAGAGATTACAACATGATTTAACTTTTGCAATTCATCTTGGCCCCTCAGCATTTGACTACCTTTCTATACAGAGAAATCCTTTTCTTATCAGTCTGAGGTGGGGGCAAAGACCTCCTCCAACTATAAAAGCTAAAAATGCTGGGTATTTTCTCCTAGCATCCCTTGCAGCTATGTCACAGGCATGTGACACAAGTTTTGCCAGTCAGACAGCATCTTGCTAGACTTTGAGTAGGGGACTGGTACCTCAAGGAATGGAGCAGGCATTTAGTTTTTCTTATGGTGACTGTGATGGGTGAGGCGATTTCCTCATCAGAATCTCTCAGAAGCATGGTTTTAGATTTTTTTTTTCTGGTGATTTTCTGCAGCCTTTCCAGAGATGCTAGGGCCCTCATTACTCTTTTAATAACTCCTTTTCTTTTGGATCTGAGTCACTTTCTGTTGTTAAAAGTTGTTACAGTGATGCCCACTGTAATATGGAAAAGACTGGGTGTGATCTCATCAGTGTGCAGGAAACACTGCCTTCCTACACCAAGTGACATCTACACTTGCATCATAAAGATTAGTAGGAATTATCCAGGTTAAAGGTATTGGAAGAAGAGGGCTAACAAAAGGAAAGCCCAAGGTAATCCTCTGAGGTGGGAATTCTTAGGTCTAGTTTACATTTGAGGAAACTGAGGCCAAGGAGTAACAAATCCTGGACTGACTGTAGAGTCCCTGAGTTTACCCACTATGGCTCTCTTCCATTTGAGGCCTAGAAATATATTTATGCCAATGGATTCCAGTACAATTTTTGAAAAACTCTTTATTTTGAAGTGGACATGTACAAAAAAGTGTCTAATACATAAATGTAAAGCACAATAATTTTATTATAAAAAGAATACCTTGTAACTACCACTGAGATTAAAGATGTAGAATGCTCTGGGCACTGCAGAAGATTCTCTATGGCCCCCTTCCAATCAATACCCTTCCTTCCCCCTCAGGGGTTACCACCATCCTGACTTTTTTTTTTGAGAAGGAGTCTTGCTCTGTAGCCCAGGCTGGAGTTCAGTGGCACTATCTCGCTCACTGCTACCTCCGCCTCCTGGGTCCTGGTTCAAGTAATTCTCCTGCCTCGGCCTCCCAAATAGCTGGGATTACAGGCATGTGCCACCATATCCAGCTGATTTTTGTATTTTTAGTAGAGACGGGGTTTCACCATGTTGGCCAGGCTGGTCTTGAGTTGACCTCGTGATCCACTTGCCTTGGTCTCTCAAAGTGCTGGGGTTACAGGCGTGAGCCACCGTGCCCGGCCACCACCATCTTGACTTCTAACAGCATAGTTTTGTTGTACCTGGGTTTGAGCTTTGTGTAAAAGGAATAATCTCTTTTATAGTTAATGGATGTTTGCTTACTTTCAGTTTATGGAAATTATAAATTATATTTCCAAGGACATTCTCATACATGTTTCTTGGTGTGATAAAATTTGTTGAACATATATTTAGGAGTGGAATTGCTAGGTCATAGAGCATACACTGTTCAACTTTAGTAGATAATGCCCAATAGTTTTCCAAAATTATTATACCAATTTAAGTTTCCACCTGCAGCTATTGAAAGTTTCAGTTTCTCCACATCCTCTGCAACATTTGGTAAGGTGAATCTTTTTAACTTTAGCCATTCTGGAGGATATAGGGCTATCCTGTTTTGATTTTAATTTGCATTTCCCTGATGACTAGTGATGTTAAGCAACCTTCCATATGTTTACTGGCCATTTCCGTGGTACTGTTTATCAGATGGCCACTTCTTGGCATATATTTCAGGGTTAAGTGCCTTAAGAATGAATCGATATGGTTTCCAAAGATAGTGCAGTCATTTTTTTCAACTGTCTGAGTTCATGGTTTTTATTATTTCTTTAACATAGACAACCTCTAGATTTGTGGGGTTCTGTTCTTTCTCACAAAGTTGCTCTCTTCATGCAAACTTTCTATATGTGGAGTTGGTTTAATAAATGTAAAAAGTCAAGGAGAGACTACATTGAAAGCCAGTTGAAGACTCTTGGCTGGGTCACTAATGGTCTCTTGGATGTTGTGTGGTGAACATTGGCCTAGACAGTATTTGTTTTTTCCCACACATTTACTGGGTAAAAGTCTCAATGGACATGTTACTGTGAATTTACGATACTCTTTGAGGGGTTTGGGTTAGTTCTGTAATAAAAATTCTGGCATATGGAGACGTATGTCTGGTTCCCACACATTTGAGGCTAGAAAGCATATAACTAAATTTTCTTAAGGTCAGCTTACTGATGTCTCTAAAGATAAAAGGCACCTTCTGATTGAAAGCCTGCTCTGGAAATATTCTTGGCAAAGGATTTCCAAGTTCCGTTCTCTTGAGATGATCAAATTGAATTCTGTTTTGCCTGTTGTTTTGACAAACTCACTTTGGCAGGGACAAGGGTGTATTGCAGGCCTTTCTGCTTTAATTTCAAGATTTTATGGTCAGAAGCAAGAAGACAATTGCAATCAATGAAAACTATTCACTCAGAATACAGACTAAGGTACAAATATATAATAGCAACCAATAACAGAAATTGTTGTCTTGCTTTTAGGTTTTACTAAAGGTTTTCAGTCAAGTTATATCTATAGCCCCAATTATTTTTTAGCTTTAAGTCACAACAGACTGATAAGACTCTAGATTATTCTACCAATATTATAATGTCCATGGTCCCCCAAATATATGGGTATTAATTATCCCCCAACCTTTTGAACAAAGCTCTTTTATATTAGCCAAGATTTTGGTTGCAAGCAACAGGCAGTGACAATCGTTATCCTAGAGAAGAGATTTGCCTAGGGAATATCAATGGCTTACAGATTCAGAGGGAAGCTGGAACACCAGACTTGGAAAATTGGGCCAGAATCCAGAGAGCTGCATCCAGCTCTCCAGATACCCAGAGGGCTGGACATTAAGGACCTTGACCATGGTCACATGGCAGGAAGTCCAGCCTATCATGATGCTGGCCCCATTGAAATATCTCTCGTGGGAAAGTATATCTTGTACAGAAGTACGTGGAGATGGGTCTTTGTTGGATTCATTTCATTTCATGGCAGCGCCTGTGTGAATAAACTCTCCTTGACTCCTACTGTCCAAAGGCTGAAGCTGTCCTGCTTCCTATCCTTCCCTGTACATTGCTGTTCATCTCTTCCATGAATTCAGTGAGTCACCCAGTATTCTTCCAATAAATGATTTTGATGGCTGTTGGCCAGAGTTTTCCCTTCCTTACAATCCAAGAACTCTAACAGAGACACTAATGATGGTAGATGTGGTTTAGGCTTGTGTTCTGCCATAGAAAAGATGGGAGAGAAAACACCTTTACCCTTAGTATAGCCAGAAGACTCATGCAGTCCAAAAAGAGGTCCCGCAATTGGCTAGTTTTATATCTCCATCTATCATTCACTCCTTGCAGTCACACATGAAGACAATGGAGAGCAGAGTACTCTGGGCATGGTGGGTCCTCAAAAGATATTTGTTGAGTTAGGTAATAAATTAAGTTCTTGGTTTTGAAGCTGGAGTCTTACAGTCCTAAGCATTCCTAGGAGATATGTAAGGGATTATTGGGAAACGGTGAAGAAAGGGTTTCTCTCCTCTGCCACCACCTTTATTCTGAGCCATTCTGCTAGTCTTTGTTTTATATTCTGAGTTTCCATTTAAAATTTGTTCTTCAAATAGTGATTTCAGAATCACTATGCTAAGCCATAATTGTCCATTAATATTTCATTTTAATTCATTTACTATTTTGTTTAGAGAAGAGAAACTGATACTTACTGGGTTCCTACCGAGTTGCAGGCACTGGACCATACTTTTCACCTGTGTAATTCCATTTTATCTCTATAATCACAGAAGTCAAGTTACCTGTGGGGCAATTATTAATTCATTTCGCTTACCAAGTCTTTCTCCTCTGCTTCCTCATAAATTATTCCATAAGTTTGTCTATTTCATTAACTTCTCAAAGGGCTGGAGTTAGGTTAGGCTGATCCTCATTACTGTTTGTTTCTTTAAAATTTTCTTAAATTTTGCCCTTATCTTTATTATTTCCTTTCTGTTGCTTGCTTGCGTTTACGCTGTTGTTCCTTTTTTCAGCTTCTTGAGCTGCATACTTAGCTCGTTGGCTTTCAGTTTTCCTTTTACTTAGATATATGTTTTTAAGGTGATACATTGTTCTCCAAGTAGAGCTTTTATGCTATTATACATGAAGGAGTTTTTGGTCACTAATTTCTGAATATTTTAATTTGCTTTCTTCTTTTAATAATGACTAATAACAGAGTATATTTGGAGGGATGACTGTTTCTGAGTTCTAATTTTATTGTATTCTTGGCAGAGAACATAGTCTGCGTGATCTAAATTCTTTGATATTTGTTGACACTGCTTTGTTACTTCGTGTATGCTGAATTTGAAAAAAAAAATCTATGTTGCATATCCTTTTGAAGAGGATTAAAAGTATTGTATTGTTTGGTGAAGGGTTCTAAACAGGTACTAGTTCAAACTTTTTAACTGTGTTCATAGCATTTTAGTTCTTATTAATATTTAGCTTCTGATAAGCACTTTCTGAGGCAGATGTGTTAAATCCCCCTCAACAAATTTAGGTTGAATAATTCTTTGTTTTAGTTCTATCAGTTTTTGACTTACACATTTGGAAATTCTGTTAGGTTCATATAGGTTCAGAATAGTTACATCTTACTTTTTTCATTGCATAACATCCATGTGTATTCTTAATGATTCTTTTAGCCTTGTCTGTATTGTGTGATATTCACTTTTTTTTTTTTTACAAGAACTTTCTTTAGATTTGTGTTGGTCTTGTATATATTTTTATACTGCTTTAGTTTAGACTTTTCGATGTCATTATGTTCTACATATGTCTCCTGTAAACTGTGAATTTTATTTTTCTAAATCTAAAGCTGAGAACCTCTGCCTTTTAACTGGCAAATTTTATTTGTATATACTATTGTGATTACCGATATATTTGGATTTATTTCTGTGACCTTTATTTGAAGTTTTATTTGATTTTTTATTCATTTTTCCCCCCTTCTACTACCTAGGTTAAGAGTACATAGGCTTAGAACAGAAGTAGGACTTGTGCTCAGTTCTTCATGTTGCTGGGACAGGAGGTCCCGTAACTGAAGTACATGTCAATCTATATAGCAGGGGCAGGGTAAGTGGCTCCTCCCCAGTGACTCTCATATTTCTCTGCACAACCTTTTCAATCTGCCACAGCAGAGTTATTTTTTTAAGCTATTTCTTTATTTATTCATTTATTAACTTTCCTAATATTGACTAAAAGCCAACTATGTACCATGCTCTGTACCACGGGCTAGATGATCAGTATGGAATAAAATAGATGTGACTTCTGTCCTTACATAACTTACAGTTTAGGAGAGGAGACAGTGCATATATATGTACAATATTACACATTTTATTATGAGCGATAAGATAAATAATTTGAGTGGAGTGAAAGAAAACAATGGAATGGGGTTTACTCTGACCTGGTGGCTTGGCTTTTTCGGAAAGATAAATTTAAGTTAAAGCATATGTCTGGGTGTTGTGGAGCCACTGGAGGGGCTGAGGCAGGAGGACTGCTTAAGTTTAGGAGTTCATTGAGGTCAGCATGGGCAATATAGCAAGACTCCATTTCTAAAGTACATATAAATAAATAAGCACATGTAGGGTGGGGGATGTCCCCTTCTGTATATTATTTCCTTCTTCCTTAGCAACTGTATTAGTCCACTTTCATACTGCTATAAAGATACTACCTGAGACTGGGTAATTTATAAACAAAGGAGGTTTAATTGAATCACAGTTCTACATGGCTGGGGTGGCCTCAGGAAACTTACAATCATGGCAGAAGGGGAAGCAGGCACCTTTTCCACAAGGAGGCAGGATAGAGTGAGTTTGTGAAGGAGAAACTGTCAAAATACTTAAAACATCATCAGATCTCATGAGAACTCACTCACTATCATGAGAACAGCATGGGGGAAACCGCCTCCATGATCCAATCACCTACCTCCCTTGACACATGGAGATTACAATGCAAGATGAGATTTGGGTGCAGACACAGAGCCAAACCATATTAGCAACATAATCACAAATTTTATCTGGGAATAGAGACAACTCAGAATAAACATTTATATCTGATCATCTTTCTTGCACCTGGGTATGACCATGTGACTAGACTCTGGTCAATGGGATATAAATGGAAGTGGTGTATGCAACATCTGGGAGGTGTCTTTAGCGGGAAGGCCATAACCTTTCTTCCTTCCAGTTGCCTAGAATGAAGCCATGACAGCTAGAGCTGGAATAGAGATCTTAGATCATAATGTGAACTGGAGTAGATATCTTGGATCATGATGTGAATCTGAGAACAGCAGCAATGAATGGTGAAGCAACAAGATAGTAGGATTCCATAGAAAGTAAAATCCCCAGATTACCTGTACAGACTTTTTCAAGGAAAAGAAATATATTTCTTCATTTTTCATCTCCTATTATTTTGCTTTTTGGGTAAACTGCTGAAATCCTAGAGCCTTCCAGGTCCAGGGAACAAAATTTTGCAGGGTAGTGACTCTCAAAGGTTACCACGCAAATAAATAAATAAATAAATAAATAAATAAATAAATAAATAACCTGGTGAGCTGGTTAAAACACAGACTTCTGGATCCCTACCCCAAAAATTCTGATGTTGTAGGTCAGGGTAGAACCTCAGAATCTGCATTTGCTATCACCTTTCAGATTTTGCAGAAGGTGGTTGGATCACATTTTGAGAAGCACTGGTTTAGGGGTTTGAGGAAGAAGAGTTGGGCACATTTGAAGAATGGAACCAAGGCTGTTTTTAAAGAACAGTGAGTAGCATGGGATAAGAATGGCAAGGTGGTTGGGAGCCAGATTATAAAGGGCCCTGTAGGCCCGATAAAGGAATGGTTTTCTCCTCTAAGTGTGGGGAAACCATTGAGTAGGGAAGTGACAAGATCTGATTTACATTTTAAAAGATCACTCTCTACTACACGGAAAATGGACTGCAAAGGAGTAGGATGCTCTATCAGGAGTCACAGCCAGAAACACTGGTAACTTGGTCCAGTGTAGTAGCAGTAGAAATGGATTCAAGATTAATTTTAAAAGTAAGAATAGCAAGTACTTTGCTGGTGGTTTCAGAATGTGGAATAAAGAATGAGGGGGAACCAGGGTTGATTCCCAGGTTTTTGTCTTAAGCAAATGGGTGGAACCTTCCCAAGATACACTGAGCAGATTCCTGTGCGACAGACCGCAAACCAGAATTAGGGATGGTAGTCCACCACTCCCATTTGTGGCAAGTGGCACTTTCTGAAGATGCCAATGGTTCGGATTATCCCTCCACCCCAAGCAATTTATTGCGATTTCCCAACAGGCCCCTGGGGTGGGTCAACTCCACCCACTTCACATCTCTTCATAAGTTCTTGTACTTCAGATGTGGTTCAGAATTATTTTGTCTGTTTTCCAGTGATGACCTCCAGGGTGTGTGTGTGTGTGTGTGTGTGTGTGTGTGTGTGTGTGTGTGGTTATCTTCCTTTTGGCAGGGTGCATTATGATTCTTCAGTCGCAGGACACAATGAGCTCTCAGAATCCTACAGTTCTGGAAGTGTCTGGGTCTCTTGGCCAATGTGTACAAATGACCTGTCTTCCAGCACTTTTTAATGATAACTAACCTCACTATGGAATGATTTTAACAAGAAGAATCATTATGCTTTCTTTGGCCTTAATTCCTATAATTTCTTGTTGCACCTAAAATAATGTCCTAAATCCTTAACAAGTCCCTACCGTTTCTAGCCCCTACCTTCTCCTCTGGTCTCATCTTGGCTACTTGTCCTGATTCTCTTTCCATGTTAGTGCTCCTAAAGTTCTCTCAGCTTTACCCACTCAATTTGCTTTCTCCTGCCACGGGGCTTTCTTTTTTCTTTTCTTTTCTTTTTCTTTGTCTTTTTTTTTTAACAAGCTATTCACTATTTGTAGAAAGCCTTTCCCCTTGATAACCAGTGGTTTATGACTAAACTTGAATAAATGGTATTTCCTCAAGGATACTTTTCTGTGTCTCCCCCACCCAGTTTTACATACACCTAAACTTAGATAGACCTCCTGATTACATGCTACTGAGAATTCTTGAATGGTTATTTTGCTAATTTTCCTTAATTTAATTATCTATAGTTATTTATTTGTCTTCTCTAGTCGACTATAAATGCTATGAAGGCAGGGATTATGTGTGCCCAATTCTTCTTTGTACATCTCCAGTGCTTACCCTACTGCCTGGTATACAACAGCAAGTGTTCAATAAATACTTGTTGCTTTCACGGATTGATTTCAACAGTTGGGATACATTGATTTTTTCACTCTAGGAAGAATCATCATACGCTTGTAACAGTTCAGATTATTTGCAACTTCAAAATCATGTACTGAGTTATTTGTATTCCAGTGCATTTGGTGGCCAATGTAATACAGCTTCTCAAATTTCTATAATGCTGTTTTTGTCTCTTATCTCCAACAAATTGAAACATAGATTTGCCTTTTAAGCAGATCTGTCTGCTGACAAATTATTTCTCTCTTTTGTTCCTTAATCAGTTTCAGTACAGGATTCTGTTATGTTCAGAATTTCTTGCCCTTCTACCTATTTCTCTTTCCCTTCACTTTGAGTATTCTTGGGTCTTATTTTGGATTTTCCTCTGCAGTCAAGGGACACTGTCCATTCCCAAATACTGTTCCCTACTTCAAAAGAGTGAGTAGGGGCATTCTCTACAAGGTACCCATTCTGGTTAGTTTTTCAGCTTCCTAGATTAAAGCTAACTGCCTCTATCTTCAGACTGTAAAATTCCTCTAGCTGGGAGGTTTTCTTCTCTGTGTACTTTTATGACATTTTGTAAGCATTAATGATATGCTACAGCATTTTGCAGAGTACTATAACAGAGAATTATATATTAGAGAAAAATTAAGGCCATCAAGCCTGTAATCAGGCCTCAGGAGAACTGCTGAATATCTCAAGTGCGTTTTGGATTTCTATAAAATTTGGCTTGACATTTATATGGGTTTCCAAATAGTTTTTAGCTCTCTCATCTTAATAATCACCCCAACTTGTGTACTCTGGTTTTCCATTTTGCAGGAGAAATCAGCAAAAACATTTACAGATCAAGTCAGAACTGGTAGAGCCAAGAACACACGTTGCTCTCTCTAGGTCTATTTATAAAATAAAGAGAGATATGTTTAGTTACCAAATCTCCCCAAATTATGGACACAATTAAAATGTAAATATTAACTAATTTCCCACACTCATAACAAAGAAAGACCTTAAAGAAGTTAATTTGTTAAAAGGCTAGTAAGTGACAAGTCCTCCAATTGGCCCTTTATAGATGTTTTTGTTCATACTCTCAACATTCCTGAGGAACAGAGACCATCTTCATGTAGAAGGTAAGAAAATAGGCTCAGAAATTAGGCGACTTGCTCCAAGTCTTTATAAATAGAGAACGGTGAGACTGAGACTAAACCTAGATCTTACTGTTTCATCATTTGTGCTCTTACTAAGACATGAATGATTCTGACCAGGTGTCTTCCGTCAAGAAGTTTAAATCATGGTGGGAGATGGAGTGGTAAACACATTGACAAGATGATTCCGTGGAGATAGGTACTGGGAGAAATATAAAATGGGACAAAGAGGGGAAGACTGTAGAGTGAAGGGGAATCATTTTATATTAATTATAAAAAGTATTCAAAATTTTCATTGTTACGGGAAAATTCAAATATACAAAGTAGAGAGAACAGCAAAATGAACCCCCAAGTAACCACAGCCTCCTTCAACAATGTCATCTCATAGCCACTCTTATTCTATCTTCCCACCAACTCTGATTATTTCAGTTGTAAATCTTCCATTAAGTATTTGCAAAAGATAACTAAAAAAAAAAAAAAGTTTTTTTTCCTTTTATACAAAACCACACCACCGTGATCACATCTAAAGACAAGTTAATAATTCGTGGTATTATTTTAGATTTCGGGTTTGAGGAAAGGCCTGTTGGAAGAGGTTATGTTTTGATGATAGCTGAGTTTAAAAAACAGCCAGCCACGATAACACAAGGGGACAGCACCAGATTTTAATTTGGACAGCACCAAAATGTCAACGTTTATTAGCTATAAGGAAAAACAGCTGGGTTTGTCAAAAACAATTCTATTGTTCCCTGTAAAATAGTAAGCTTACAGAAAATTTGTTTCTAAGGAACAGATAATCTATGCTTTTGGTCCAAGGTATGTTGAATTTTTTCCTTCTATTTCAGATGACAGATGGATGTAGCTGAATCTATGAAGGTGTGTACTTGTCCCAAATGTGCAGGATAAATAAATACAGAAGTCACCAACAGAAGACTCAGTCAATGCTAGTGTCAGAGGCATGTGAACCAGAGCAACTCCATAGGAGCTGGGTAAAACGAGGCTGAGACCTACTGGTCTGCATTCCCAGACGATTAAGGCATTCTAAGTCACAGGATGAGATAGGAGGTCGGCACAAGATACAGGTCATAAAGGCCTTGTTGATAAAACAGGTTGCAGTAAAGAAGCCGGCTAAATCCCACCAACACCAAGATGGTGATGAGAGTGACCTCTGGTCGTCCTCACTGCTACAACTCCCACCAGCGCCGTGAGAGTTTACAAATGCCATGGCAATGTCAGGAAGTTACCCTATATGGTCTAAAAAGGGGAGGTATGAATAATCCACCCCTTGTTTAGCATATCATCAAGAAATCACCATAAAAATGGGTAACCAGCAGCCTTGGGGGCTGCTCTGCATTAGAAGTAGCCATTCTTTTATCCCTCCACTTTCCTAATAAACTTGTTTTCACTTTACAGACTCGCCCTGAATTCTTTATTGTGCGAGGCCCAAGAACCCTCTCTTAGGGTCTGGATCGGGACCCCTTTCCTGTAGCATTAGGACAGGGCCAGCCTCGAGCCGCAGAGTCTTCTCTGTAGAATTGCTCCACCCCCAGTGCCTGTAGAGTGAAGTTCCACAGCTGGCAGGACTATAGATCCTGCCACCTGGCTATTTCATTATTTGTTTTTTGAAAATCCACTTAAACGAACCATTCTGGAACCAAGAGATGAAAATACTCCTAAAAACCGTTGGATTACCTCATCCCACTGTGAGAAGTATCTCTGTGCTTGCTTGTTCCTTTTCTGGATGAAGATCAGCTGAACACAGCGGCAGCATTAATGTTCCTTGCTGGCATTTCAGCTCAACGTCTCCAGGCAGGCGCTTCGCCAAGCCCTCCTCTGCCCATTTGAAATTCAAATCCCTTGAATAAGCCTCAGTGCCACCTTTGTCCAAAAACCTCAAAAGCCCCAGTCCGTGTCGATCTGCCTTTAAATTATAAAGAGACATATGACTGCGTAGGAAGATAAACTGTGTTGAAATAACATCCAGGGTGGTTGTTAAATAAATTCAGGAAAACCAAGACATTCACTGTTAAGCCGAGACACTGTCCTCAACTCACCTCCCAGACAAGAAGTGGGCAAAGAAGCCACATACTGGGAGCCCACACTCTTGAACTCCGGCTCAGCTTTTAGGATCTTCAACGGCTATTTGTACTTAAAAATAATGTAAGTTACCAACTGTTTGCAGCCTCTGAGCTCCTGGAGAGGCGTTCTTAAAGTCTTAGCTTAAAAAATCTTTAGTTATGATGGGAGAATCTTGGGTCCATTTTCTTTTTAGGCAATTCATGTGTTGTATGTCCTTGGAAAAAGCACTTGACCACCCTGCACTTTATTTTCCACATCTGCAAAATGGGGATATTCAGATTTGGATCATAGGGTTGTTGCGAGGGTTAAATAAGAGGCATGGGAAGATGCCTTGAGAGCTAAAAGATCCAATGTAATGTAAGCTTTTTTTAAAAAAAACGAAGACTCTAAGAGCGATGCAGCTGCACTTTGGGACTGATGAGGGATTTGTTTGAAGCCTGTGGCTCAGTTCGATTTAAAAGGAATTTACCAGACACCTCCTCTTCATTTAGCATGCTTTCCCTGGTGCCAAAGAGCTTGTGGGGGTGTGGTTGGAGTAGGGGTGGTGGGGAGACGAGAAACAGAAATAAAAATGACTACACAGCAGTTCACAGAACCAAGTGTCTTCGAGCAAGGTTAACTTCTCTAAGCTGAGTTTCCTTAGTAATAAGGTGGGTGACATTAACAAGGCCTACCTCATAGAATTCTTGTAGGCATTAGAAGAGATAGGAGGGACAGAGCATTGAGCAGAGTGTCTGGCACACAGGAAACTCCATAAATTTATCTGCTTTTTAAAAGACAATTTAAATTTGTTTTCCTCAATAAAGGCAGTCAAATTCTGATATTCTTTTCTATCAGCTTTAAGAAAAGGGAATTGTTTTTTTAATGTCTGTAATAGAATCCAGGAAGGTTTCTGAACTGGAGTAACTGTGCAAAATTAACCTGGCAGCAGTTTGGGGAGGGAATGAAAGAAGGTCAGGCAGTAGTTAGGAGACCTATTAAGATGATATTTTAATCATCTCCAAGAGGCAGGCCTGGAAAATGTGATTGAGGAAGATGATAAATGAACGAGTAAAGGCTCAGACGAGGCAAGAGGGACCAGGATTAAGAATATGGGACTTGGTGGCATGTATCCATCGCTCATTCTGTCCATCTCCTTTCCATGGGCTAGGCCCATGGCACCATTTGGTCATGGCAGTCTTTCCCCCAGACCAAGCTCTGTAGGCGTTATTGCCATTGGCTTCAGCTTGGCACAACCCATGGGCTCTCTTTAGAGATGGAGGAGCCCATCTTCAAAGGGAGGAGCATGACTTTTCCAGGAGCAGGAGCTAAGGAAGAGAGGGAGGGTGAATCTAGCAATGGAATCTCAAGATGGAAATTACCAGATAACTCAACTGCCTCTTCAGTATAGGAATCTGGTTTATGATTTAAGTGCACAACATAGCAATGAAGCAGCAGGGGATGAAGAGCAGAGGGAAGATTTAGACTGCTCTCCATAAAATAATGACGTATTTATTGTGCAATTATTATGTGTTAGGTCCTCTGTTAGAGACTTGGCATGCTTTTCCTGTTTAATTCTTACTGTAACATTATGAAGTTAGTCATATTATCTCCATTTTGTAGATGAGGAAACTGAGGGCAAGGGGCCCCAAATGACTTAGGAGTAGATTTAAAGGCAGGTAGTATGACTCTAGAGCCCAAGCTCTATGCTAAACTGAGCGTTTTGAATATATTAAGGAAACAAGAAATGGAAAAGACCTAATAAATGTCTTTTGGGTTTTGCTTTCATACCCAGGGCTTACTTAATTAATTTTTGAAAATATGTTCTAATGTCAATTAAAGTTGAGGAAACCTGAAACCACTTCTCTGTCATAAATTAGGGACAAAAAGCTGTAAAGATGCCTTTGTTTGATCAGAAAAAAGAATTCTGTTTGTGTCTAACAGAGAACTGATTGTAAATGTTACAATGAAGTCTTTTCAGTAATAACGTCCTCTTTAAACTACCTGCTGATTGTTGGCACATGGTAAGAATAATAGAGTCAATGTCTGTGTGTATGTGTGTGTGTGTGTACCTGTTTGTATTATGTTGTTATGCTAAACTCAACTAAAAATCACACAAAGAATCATCTAAGCAGAAAGCAGCTAAGCAATTGCTTGCAGTGGTTTGGCTGTCATATTATACTCCTTTGATTCATTTTTATTTTTGCTTTCAAGTTTCATTCTAACCCATTTAGTGGAGCTGCAGAGTAGAGCTTATTTATTCTGCATAAGATAGGAGGACCCTATAATCACATATGATTTTTTAATATATAGATGTGTCAGATGTCCAGAAGAAACACACTCCCAGGGTAAAATTGCTCTACGCCCACTTCTGTGTTAAATAAGACTATTTACTGATAGATGGTGGGTTTCAAAAACATTCCCTTTCTCATTTAACAGTGCATGACATTCAGGAAGTCAAATATTTATTATATAATAATAAATGCCTGTTAGGATTAATTTTTTTTTTGTTTCATGTTTCTTATCAGCGTCAATTGTAATCAATTACCTGTAGAAAAAGATGGAAGTTCTCATTTACTATATGATGACACACAGTAGACACAGCCTTTCTATTTAGAATTGAACAAAACCTCTGTATTAGTATTTTGTGAGTGCCAAGGGAAGGCTCTGGGGATAGACCTTAAATGAATAAAGCGTTTTTTTTTTCTTAGCCTCCTTTCTTAAATACTTTAACTTTTAGAAATAACACTGGCTAGCCAATGAAAACACTTCTTTGATAAAAGCTAAGAATTTAAGATAAAAAACAGCTGGGCAGGTTTCTTCTCTACAAAAGGAAACAACTTTGAACTACATAGACAATGTCATTTAAACCCAAACAGATGTGGTTTAATCTTGTTTTTGATCCTCTTGTAGATTTTTCTCAAAATGCCTGCATATGCATAGAAATGATGACTTTCAGATGTTTGAACATAATTTGTCTCTGTTAGAATATCACCTTGGTACATAGATCATGTACACCAAATACTCCAAGACTTTGAACAGGGACAGCAGGGTACAGAGGGAATTTATGCTGGTCTTTTGGTTTAGCCCAAAAAGTCTGTAAGAAACTAAGGGGGAAGAAAAAAGCAATGGTGTCCACATAATGTCATTTTCAAAACAAGAAAGTCACATGTGTTCTTCACGACTTCAGTAAATCACGGTGATAGTTTCAGATCCTCGCATTTAGAAATGCTTTTAAGATGAATCATATCACATAAATGCTCTAAAAATAACACACATGGTGGATTTATGCACCCTTCTGTGTCTCCACTGATTATTATCCACTCATCCTACAATATCCTCATGCATTGGAGCTTTCCCATCCTAACACCAGGAGAAGAAACCACTGGAGCGAAATGATTTTAAAACAAGGAATGTCATAAGTCAGACTGTGAAGCCACCTACTAAAATATACTCAAATCCACTTTCAACTTCAAAGCCTATTAGAGTTGTTACCTCAGGCAGCAGCCAAAAGGTTGAAGGAAGAGTTGTGCAGGTAGAAATTTTATACCGATTTTTCCTTTTCTTCTCTCTCCTCTCCCTACCTGAATTAATATTATGGTGAATGGCGGGGAAAGGATCTAATGGAACAGCATATGGAGAGGCTTATGATCACTAATAGGAATCAAAAGGAAAGAGAACTCTAGGACAGAGGACACTGGTAATTAAAGCCCAGACTATCAAATGACCTTGGGGAAGTCCATGGACAGCATTGTTCCAATTTAGCTTTTCCTTCAAGGCGCCTCGTCTTTAGTTTCTATAATTTTCTCCATGGTTGTAACCCTTGAGAATATGTAAAAGGCCACATCTGGAGTGGGAGGAAATGAGATGCATATATTTGTTGGCAAAATTTTGAAAAAGAAATGTGTGTGTGCTGGGGATCTGCAGGGGGAATGAATAAGAGGAGAGATGGGGGTGAGGTAGACTGAGGGTGGTGGTGGTGGATTTGTGCTGGAATCATTGGGAAACCAGCCTAATGGCTCCAGTCAAAACACTAAGGAAGGATCCAATTCATAAGTGGTCAAACATTTTCTAGAACTCTGTTGGCTCTCTAGCAACAAACTATTGTTCTATGTAATGTCTCACCTCATCAAAACCCCCCTCAGGCCATACATGTAATGTGAGTTCATCCCTCGCCACAATCTAATCTACAACAATAATCTGGCATTGTATGTGAATGCTTATTATTTCAGAAATGCAGATTTGTTTATACTGTTGGAGTCTCTAAGTCCTCTGCACTATCCGTTTGTGCTGTCTGTCTGGATGTGTTTCCTGATCTTTGTGTGAGGAAGTTGCCCCTGCTCAATATGACTCAAAAAGAAAATAGTAGACTCATTGGAGTTTTGTCATGATGTGCCAGGGGCATCATGAATGATGTCTCCCACCAAGAATGACAGCAGCTGCCAAAGGATGCAGGAGGCAGGCACTGGCCCGATTACAGAGCAGTGAGTCAGTTTCAGGAGGCTGTGTAGAAATCCAACTGATTCCTGAGGCAGTGAGGAAGGGGGAAGAGCCTGAAGAAGTTACAGGGAGAAGCAGAGGATACTGCCATCATTGGAGGATGCCTGGGTCCTGAGAAAAGTAGGAGAGGAACTAAAGGCTATAGCACTCCCTTTGGTGAATGGTTTGGAAAGGGGAAAGAGTGAAAGGGGAATGACAGTGTTACATGGGACACACTAGAAGGCAACTGAGAAAGATGGAGAAAATTCCTCAGATTAGGGAACCACAGAACTGACTTCTAGCACTGGAACTCTCACTGTGTGACTTAGACAAATTATTTCTACTTTTCTTGTGGATCTTGTGTAAAATAAAATGGTCTGATGTTTTCTAAAGGTCCTTCCAACTAGAAAATGAAGTGAGCATAATAGTCTTATATGACACTGCTTCTGAGTCTATAAACGCATACATTTAACTCAGACTGTTTCAACTGCATGACTGGCAGAAAGAGAAGGAGTAGGTGGAGTGGAAAGGGGAAGAGAGAGAGCCCAAGACCAAGACAGAATAAACACATAAATGAAGCAGTGATGATAATTCTGGCCCATCTTCACATCTATGAAGCGACTTAGCCAGAGTGACTTAGAAGACACATGATTCTTCACCCCTCACGTTAGGTCTCGGCACCTACAGTATGAGCATCTCACCCTCTTGAAAAACACTGGTGTTTAAATATGCTACTATTAAACATCATAGTGCTATAAATATTTGTTGCTATTTTTGGTACAGCATAGTCTTGAACACAAGTCAAATATTCCATTGAGTATTCAGCCAAAGAATCACTAATCTATTGTGATGCAGGAAGAAAACCTGTTTGGGTTGGGTTTAGAGAAAAATGGCACATTGATCTTTGAAGTAATGTCTTCCTAAATAATCTTCAATGACAATTCATAATATATGTGATTTTTTTCTTACCTCATGTGCTGACTCCAGAATTGTAGAATGCTACACCTACTTCGTTTTGCTGTTGTGGGAATCTCTGTTGTAACTTAGGGAGTATATTAAAGAGATCCACTAAGCCATGAAGAACTGGATGAGATCATAGTCATCATTCTTAGGGTCTCTGTGGAAAAGTGATGACAATAACAAAAATAATTTGTGTCAGGGGCCTTTGTGCCATGTACCATGTGGAACATTTTACAGATATTCTCGTCTTTTCCACAACAATCTCATGGTTCACTCAACAACTAACTTACTTGATTGCCCACCTACTACATGACAAACTCTCCTGGGCTCCAGGGAGATAGCAGTAAACAAAACAAAATAAAGTTTCTGTTCTTATGATGTGGAATTCTGATGAGATAGAGATGATAAGCAAATAAATATATACAATGTCAAGTGACGATAAGCCCTACAGAGAAAAATGAAGCAGGGTAAAGATAGAGAAGGCCAGAGGGAGGCTCACATCTGTAATCCCAGCACTTTGGGAGGTTGAAGCAGGAGGATCACTTGAACCAAGGAGTTTGAAACCTGCCTGGGCAGCATTGTAGAAACCTGTCTCTACAAAAAATTCAAAAAAAGTAGCTGGACGTGGTAGCATACACCTATTGTCCCACCTACTTAAAAGGCTACCTTGGGAAGATTGCTTGAGCCAGGGAGGTTGTCCCTGTAGTGAACTGTGATCGCACCACTGGACTCCAGCCTGGGTGACAGAGCAAGACCTGTCTCAAAAATGTTTATATATATAAACATAAAAATATTATATATACAACTATATAAAAAAGGAGAAAATGCCAGAAGGAAAGGTGGGTGCAATTTAAATAGGGTGGACAGATAGGTCTCTTTGGTAAGGTCCAGGAAGCAAGGGAATGAGTCCTATGCCCAGGCCAAGAAAGCACTGGGATTGCCCTGTCTGCAGATGGGAAAACCAAGCTCCCAAAGCCTCTTATTTAATAAAAGATGACGATCTTACTACATCTCAACACAGCCTCTGCTTCACATATATCCAGATATAGGTCAGAAGAGGGCTGTGACTATACGAGATTAGGAAGTCTGGTTGAAACATGAAACTCCACAAGTCTCCTAACACCATTGCTTTGTCTGTGTAAGGCTTGATCTTGTTAGTTTCTTCCTATTATGTTGAATTCACAGAATGGCAAGTTGCATTGTTGTTACATAGAAAAGATGTAAGTTTTCCTGATTGTTTTCTCTCATTTTCTGACTCAATCCAGGAACAAAGAGTCACTGCAGCATGGTTTCAGACATTCTCACAGAGGGTCAGGAGACTCCTCAAAGAGGCTGCAGGGACTTCTTTGACAGATGACAGTGATGTTCAGTGGTCAGAGCTCCAGGCTGACAACCCCTGCTTTAACCAGAGCATCAGTGACTCTCTATTATACACTGTGGCTCTGAAAATGAGATTTCTGGGACCCGCACCAAGGTTGAAAATGGTGTGCATGCTATGGCTCCTTGTGAAGAGTAAATAAAGATGTTCTTGGAGTCATCTTTTAAAAAGTGGCTTTAAATGCAAAATTTCCTTAAAAGTTTCCAGTGGAATAAAAATCATAGGTGGTAGCTTGTATATTTTGAAAAATAAATGTTGTGTGTGGGTATGGTATTGGGTGAGAAAGGATTTTAGGCAATTCTAACCAAACATTTGAAGAAACAATGAAAGATCACTGTCTGACTATGCTTTTCTCTCTCATCTTTTCTGATGAATGTAATGGCTATGACACACTCTATTTAAATATACAAACACGGGTACTTATCTATAGCTTAGAGGTTTATGGTTTTTTTTAAGGTCAGTTTTTTTTTTTTTTTAAATATAAACGTTGAATGAGGAGGGACTTCTTCCACTCCAAACATTTCAGGAAATGTCTAATTTTCATGCTGATTAAATCAGATGTCTTACCCATTAGATGAATAAATAATTAAAGGAAGAACTGTAAAGAGGCATCGAAAGCCAGAGTTTATTGTCCAATGATGTTAACAAGAAAATCATTTCCTCATAATTTCACTGTTTGTTGCAGTTTGGTTTTAAAAAATGGTGAATATTCAGGGCATATAGATAGATGTTGGCTGTGGTAGTTGGTTGTGTGTGTGTGTGTTTGGGGGGTTGCTGAGAAAAAAGGCCTTTCTGTCTCCCTTTTTCCCCCCGCCAAAGGACCATTAAAGCAGGGAACAGCAATTGTTCTCCAGTTTACATTTGCTCTTTTCTCCTTTGAGTGACAGCCCCTCACTGCTTTTTGGCAGGTCACATGGCCGCCAATTAGAAATATTAGAAATGCTTCCCAGCAGCTAAGTGATGCTTTGTGACTAAGCTATCACTAATTGAGCAAGAGTGGAAGTGACAGGCAGACCTGCTGAGCTACCTCCTTAAATGCAATTTGTTTCCTCTCTACTTTCTCTCTTTCCTCCTCCCCATGAATAGGAACTTGGATACATAGTGTGAACCATTCTTACCCAGGTAGGTGAGAAACACACTAGAGGGTGACAGAGCACCATGGAAGAAGGAAGAAGCATCCACCTGTGGACGCTTGGGTAATTTAGTGGAGAGGAGCTGCCTACAGCCTGCATCACATGCCTACTTCTGAAATATTTCAGGAAAGAGAAATGAATCTCTGGTTTGTTTGGGCTACTGTATTTTTGTTGTTGCTATTGTGTTTTTTCTTTGTCTTAGCAGCTTATACTCAAATCAATAACATTGGATATGAGGAAAAATTAAAAGTTGACCTGGACCCAGAATACTGAATGTTTGAATCCCATTCTTAACTAGTCATCTACTATCCTTTTAGGTGCACAAGGAAATTGCATATGTAAATGAGGATTTAGTGTCAAACTCTAGTTCTCTGCTCTACTGGATCATGCAAAGCAAATGTTGCAAACTTGGTCACCAACAGGGGCTGAGCAGGTAAATGCAAAGAAGCAAAACTTACTGAGCAGAGCTTGGCGTACTGGAGAATGTGTGATTCACCTAAAGGACTGTTGTTCTGGAACATGGGCCTCAGTATTTCTTGATATTTTTACTTGTTTAAAAGAAAATGGAAATCCAGATTTTTAAAAAGTAAAATCCATAGATTTTCAATTGACAAGCTAATTTTCACAACATTTTAAAGTAAAAATACTATGCGCATTGTGATACTTAATTTTATATGCCAAGTTCTCTGGGCTCCAGGGGGCCAAATACCTGGTTAAAATATCTGGGTGTGTCTGTGATGGTGTTTCTGGAAGAGATAAACATTTGAATTGGTAGACTAATAAAGCAGATGGCCCTCTTCAGTGTTGGGTGTGCATCATCTAACCCTTTGAGGGCCTGAATAGAGCAAGAAGGTGGAAGAAGTTTGAATTAACTCTGCCTAACTTCTTGAGTTGCGACATTTATCTTCTCCTGCCTTCGATGCTCCTAGTTCTCAGTCCTTCAGCTCTATACTGGAATTTATATCCGTGGCTCGTGTTTGGATCATAATCCTGAAAAACACAATTCCAAATGCCATAATCCTGAATGTTGAAATTCCAAAAGATCAAAATTCCAAAAGTTTAAATCCTGAAAGATCAAAATTCCCAATGTATAAAATCATGAAATTCACAATCCCAAAACATTAAAATCCCAAATGTTGAAATCCTGAAAGCCAAAGTCTGGGAAAGGGATCAGTGCATTTTCAGTTGTATGCAGGATAGTTACATCATGTTAGGCAAAACTATTATCTTGTTGTCTTTATTTGTACTTGGTGGAAAAGTCGAATGAGTGGATTAGCCACTGCTTACAGCCACAAAGAAAACTTCAGTTTAAAAATGCATCATTTACCTTCCTACTGGTGATATTTCAGGAGGTTTTAATGAATTAAAGCTGAATTTGCCTGAAGAAGCCCGTAAAGCTTAACTGACTGGTTCAAAAATTATTATGTGCACAGTAGGATAAGAAGACGTAATGTTCACAATGGCATTGCTGTTCGATCACCAGCATTATTTCTGCCAAACTTTTGTTCTGTATATGAGGGCATGTGAAATGGATTTCTGTAAAACCTAAACAACATAGAAGTGTGGCATAGAAGGTAGAAAGCTTTAATAGGAAATGCTCATATCAGTATACATAGTATCATAGAAGAATTTTGAAAAGAGCAGTGCCACATAGGAAGTGAATGTAAACATATTATCTGAAGAGAGCCATACCATAAAAGAAAAAAGCAACTATTCTTTGTGATGAAAGACTTCAAAATATAGTTAATGACCATGAAAGTCTGCCAGTTCTTAGGGATTATCTCTGTGCAATTGCCCACAATCTATCCTTGTAATAATATACTTTTTCATATGTCAAATTTTATTTTTAGTTTTCTTAGTACTTTTTTTTTTTTTTTACTATTTTAAATTGTATTTTTTTTACAACTTACTATGCGTTTCATCTTTGTATCATTTTCAATACTGGCAGTGTAAATGGTGTAGGAACTTTTAGAGAGTTCTAATACTTTTTATGCATTTTCAAATTTGATTCCATAAAGTACATTATCACAATGTGGATGGTGTTTAAACATTATGTGTATACATAAAAATGCTGAAACTTCCTCAATAAATAAAGAGATATCCTTTCTGTACATCTACATTGTGAAAGACAGAATTTCTCAAGATCTTAGCTCTTTGGGGGATGGTGTAAATGGTGGTTTTGATTGGTGCCATCAAAAGACTTAGGTGATTTGTCACGGTATTTCAGATGACCTCAGTTATAAAGCTAGGTGCACACAATTACCAACCACAGTGATATGTGTTTATACATTTTCCTTTTTGACCTCTTTATGAATATAGTACATCTGCTTATAACTGTTATACCCATGTGACTGGTGTTAGCATATCTTGCAAACATACGTATATTATTGCTTATTTTATCGTATAAAGTGGCCTAGGAAGTATCCATTCATGTTTTTATGTTTCTTAGATAAATCCTCCTTTAAAAATGTAAATAAATATTTTAGATAATTTTAAAATTTTTTTTCTAGAATTATATTTTGGGGATTTTGATCTCTTGGGATTTCAACATTCAGGATTCTAGTGATGGGGCTTGTGCCTTTCGGGATTATGATTGGCTCTCCATTGACTCTCTTCCTGTCAGGCCTTGGAACTACATCAGGAGCTTGCCTGGGTCTCCAGCTTTCAAGTGGCAGAATGTGGGACTTCTCTGCCTCCATAATTGCATGAGCCAATAATTTATAATAATCTCTTTTATCTACCAATCAATTATCTATGTATCTATCTATCAATCATCTATCTATCTATCTATCTATCTATCTATCGCCTATTGATTCTCTTTCTCTGGACAATCCTGACTAATATATGCACCAACAAAAATATTTCTGCAGGGTAAGGCCCTAAGGCCTAAGAGAAATTTCCTGTTGCTTGGACTAAAAATTAATCTAGGATCTATTACCAAAGCTATGTGGTTGGTGGACTTTTTTGAGTCACTCTGTGAAGTCCCACACCAAAATCCTGGACATCTAATCTGTAAAATCTATGTTAGGTCAAATGTATATAGGCAGCAAAAAGATGCAAGTCCAAATAAGAGAGAGAAAATTAGCCTAATGTCTTGAGCAGACATAGTATGGGCCATTTGATCAAACCTTTCTTGGCCAAGCCAGTAGTTCTGGAGTCTATTTTCCTTGCCATTGGAATCAGTTAGGTTTTCCAGGTTCCAAGCAAGCAAAATGAACAATTTATTGGAATGTCACAGACATCTGGGAATTTGGGTAGAGCAGGAACTAATGAAACGTTTAGAATCCTGTTTCTTTTTTTTTTCTTTCGGCAATGAGAAGACTCAACATCAAGTACTTTTGACCCTGTCTTTACATCTTAGCTGGAGTTCCATACCCGCAACTAATAGCTGCTAAAAGGCTTGAATCATGTCTGAAAAAGGGACCAGGTAACTATACCATAGTATACAGTCAATGGGCTAGGATGAAGCCATCAGAAAGAATGTGGTAGATCTGTTTGCTACTTGGGGAAGGGGGGCACCATGGTTATCAGCCACACAGAGTGGGACAGGGAAGTTCCACAAACGAAAACCACAGTGCTCCTTCTAAAAGAAGGGGAAATTATTCTTGGTTAGGCCAAAACAACAGATATTCATATCATAACACTTTCTACATGGGGGTTCCCTTCTGGCATTTCTTCGGAAAATTATATATATATTTTTGAATCCCACATCCTGAGAAAAATGGGTTTTAGAAATCAGAAAAAATGGGGAGGGGGAAGTATTGCAATTCTCCTGTGAGAATAAAAGATTAACGTTAAACTTAGAGATGTTGCTTCTCAAAGCAATGTAGTAATGTCAAGAAGAAAGCAAGAACAGGAAAAGCTGGCATGCAGAGTTGAAAGTCAAAGTCAACATTTCCATAACTGGGACGGGGCAAGAAGGTGAGAAACAATCACTGTCTCACCACTTTTGCTTGTAGCTGTGGCCATGTAATAAATACACATCATGATGCTGTCTGTCGCTAATGGTAAATTCTTACAATTAAAGTGAATGTTAAGGTTCTTCACATGTTATCCTCTCTACTAAACCTATGGATGGTGTTCCAAGAAATAAAAAGTTTTGAAAGCAAAATAAGTTCTTCAGTTGATCTCTACACATGGTTCTGTGTAGAGCTGTTAATCTTACAAGACTAGAATTACATCATTTAAAAGCCACCCAATAATGTTCACATTTTCTAGTACTTATATATTCAGTCTAGGCTACAGTTCTTTGTAAATAGTCTTACTAAACCTATGTATCTTACTTGTTAAACAATTTTTTGATCTTCCTAATGAACTAGTACGTGGGGAACATTGGAAGTATTTTAATCACAATTTATGATTTGGGGTATTCTGGAGAATTCTGATCTTATTTCCAAATCCCTAACATTAGTGTCTGTCTGGAGTTTGGAAACTACACAAGCCACAGGGATGAGAGAGTGTTCAAAGAAAAAGCAAGGGAGCATAGTATTCCATGGTGTAAATGAAAAAGGATGATTTCATGTACTTTGTAGGGACATGGATGAAGCTGGAAACCATCATTCTGAGCAAACTATCGCAAAGACAGAAAACCAAACACTGCATGTTCTCACTCATAAGTGGGAATTGAACAATGAGGACACTTGGACACAGGGTGGGGAACATCACACACCGGGGCCTGCTGTGGGGTGGGGGGAGGGGGGAGGGATAACATTAGGAGATACACCTAATGTAAATGACAAGTTAATGGGTGCAGCACACCAACGTGGCACATGTATACACATGTAACAAACGTGCACATTGTGCACATGTACCCTAGAACTTAAAGTATAATTAAAAAAAAAGAAAAAGCAAGGGAGGGAAACAAGGAGAAGGAGAGCTGCCTGAGTCTTCTTAAGAGGGAGAGCTGAGGCAGGTCTTACACTGTCATCCCTGAGAAACAGAGAAAGACCCTTATGAAGGAAAACCAAAGGAGAGGCAGAGCAGGCCCCTCTTTTAGAGAGATATGAGGGAGGAGTAGGGACTGCGTGTGTGTGTGTGTGTCTGTGTGAGAGAGAAGGGGTGGGGAGACAGAGACAGACAGAGACAGAGAGAGGCATGTGAGGGTAGGAGGAAAGGAAGAAAGCAGAAATAAGTTCTTTCCAAGGGGTCAAGGAAACCCATTAGAAATTCAACTTTTTCTTAGTATTTAAGATTAGATAATTGTCAAATGTGGCTGTGAGAACTCAGTCTGGGCTGATCAGGCAAGACAGGTGGACCCGAGGAGGACCCCTCGACCCTCACTGGGAGGGGATGCACCTGTGCATGGTTTCTAATGGGGTTGGGGTATCCCTTCTGTCAAGGAGTAGCTGTAAGTTCCATTTGGCCTCAAGGTCTCCAGAACCTTGAGGTGGACCAGCTGGTGTTCCCAGACAATTGCTGCAAACAGTGGGAATATATTATGGAATTTGTCCCCCAAACTCCACTGGAGATCCAAAAGGACTCACCTACTAGGACAAGGACCAGCTGAAAGTGTTTAGAAAGAGATCTGTTTTATCAATGACTTGAATGACAATACAGAAGACATGCTTAATACTAACTGTACAAGTATAAGAAGTGAAGAGACTTCAAGGTTTAGACTGAGAGGAGACTCAGTGTGAATAAATAATAGGGCTGCAAAACATCTAATATGACCTGTGATGAACAAACAATAGTATTTCTTGTGAGTATCAAATTAGATACTGTATGTGGTGTCAGGAATGCACTAAGTGCTCAAAAAGTGTTACCATTAATGCTGTGGATGCTGTTTGCTCTTGTTAACACGAGGGTGAAAAGAAGGGAGAATTGTCACTGCTCCAGGGCCTGTGGCCTTGCTCTGCCCTCCTGTTTCCTCTCGTTTCTTTTCTCTACACTCTCCCTTAACTCTACTTCAGTGTTGCTGGGGCTGGTCAAAATGGAGTTAGGCACTGAGGGGAGATAGGGACTGGGATCAGCAGTCAACCTTAAATTCCTCATACCTACTAGGCTCATGTCAGGAGCTTTCTGTGAGGCATGTGACTGAATCCTCACAACACCTCCAAAAGTTAGAAATCATGGCTTCCTCATTTTCCAGACAACAAACCAAGGCTCAGAAAGTGACTCTTCCAATGTTATAGAGCTAAGAGGAGGCAGAACTGGGATTTAAAGCTTCACCCTTTCATTTTTCTTCATGACTTTCTCTATGTGACTAGAGACCCCATGGTAGCCGTTGCAATTTTCTGGGTCTGCAGCGGGGATGGTGGAGTTTGGAGGTGAAAATGAGGTGCGTGGAAGGGTTCTGGGGGATTCTAGATTGTGGGAGGAGAAGAAAGAGGATTCAACAGACGTAAGTATATGTCTATGTTGTATTTCCCACCAATTCAAAATGTCTGTTCCTCTAAGCGGGGCTCAATAGTAGTATCTTTGCTTTTTAGTTCCAGAAAAATGGTTGGGTTTTAGACTTCTAAATTTGCCTGCAGCCCCTGATGGGTCAGATGAAACACCTCCAATTAGAAGTGGCTGTACAAGGAAAATTGAGATGTGAGAGTCATTGGTAAGTTTTTATTTTCCTTTCACCTCAAAGCTCTCATACTCAATTTAAGATAAAAAGAAAATTACAGGATGAAAGAAAGCTCTCCCTTTGGAGATAAAAATAGCACACGCTACATCATTTCTAAGAGCAAAAGCCAGCAGCTGGAACACATTATTTATATCTTATCTCTGGCCCTTTCTAAGTTTGTTGGTCACCTTTCTGTTTAATTACTTTTGCCATTATGATTTAAAGCTCTCACATTTATGGCATTCATTATTTCAGTAGCACCTGCTTGTATGGATTTTTTTTTCTCAGCTTTAAAGTTTAGCCAAGTCATACCAAATAGCAGTTTTAGAAGCTCATCACCCGCTTCTGAACCCGTTACCCTGAAAACAATAGCTATAATTTTAGAAGAAAAAGATCCTGACTAGTCAATTACTTTACTTATATTGCAAAATTTTCACAAATTATCTTGTTCTGTATTCAGCTACCAGTTCCCAAAATCATGTAGAAAAATAATCAAGTCTGAGGGTCTTTGTTTTCTCTTCTCTTGTCTCTTATTTGAAAGTAAATAATATTTTAGGGGGCATGGGGAAGAACATATGTTTAGAATGTGATTTTTTTTTCATTTACAAAAAAATTTTCTGGTACCCAGTGGACTTGGGATAAGCAGAAACCTTACTGTTAACTAAAATTTGAGAGCTCTTTTGTTTGGTAACTTTGAAGTGGTTCTTTGTTGTGGTTTGAATTCTAGGATGGGAGCAAAAGCTGTCAACAACCTTGGAGAATTACTGATCTTTTCCTGCATTTGTTCCTCACCCCAATATAAGAAATTGCTCTCTTCAGCATAGGGGCTAGTGGAGCTTACTTTTGAAAAATAAGGACAGGGTGATATTTCTCTTCCTTTGAACTATCTTATCCTTGGGAAGAAGGAATAACTTCTAAACAGAACTTTGTCCCCCTACCCATGGTGATTGAAAATGAATGATGCTGAGGAGAAAACAGGCAAGGAGGGATGACAAAATATCGAAGGGGGATTTGGGAAAGGCCTGTTTCCCACCATCCACACATTCAGATTAGAAGGCTAACAGTTATTTATGAGGTGGTCAAGTCATGAATTATTAACTATAGAGTGATGCCTTTGCTAGTGATAGTATTTTCTTAGCACTTTGTTTATTTTAGCGAACATTTGCTTCCCACACTACATTAAGAGTGAACATTTAAAAGAACTGTACCAAAATATTTTTGTCGGTGTGTTTGTCATTGAGAATTTGAGAGGAAACAGAAAGCTTTGTCCTCATGCAGTGAAAGCTCTCACTTGTAGCCTAGACAAAGCCAGAGAGGTAGGGCCAGATTCATATCTGCACTTGTGTGGGGCAGAATGGGGGACTCTGATTGGCAGGGGCCCTAGCTCTGTGAGAACCTGGTTGTTATGAACAAATCAGGACAGAGAAGCTCCTCACTTTCGTGGGCTGTTCAAGTTCAAATTACCTTTGGGGAGCGGAAAGCCAGCCTCACTGCTTGGAGAGTGGAATCTTTCAGGCAGAGTGAGTCTCATGAGGTCAACCTTGTCAGCATCCTGCTTTTGGGATAAAGGACACTGGATAAGTGACCGTCCTATGGCAGATATCCCTCAAAAAGGCATATTTAACTTTAATGAAATAACAGTTGAGGGTTGAACTTACATTGAAATTGACAAATATAATTTTGAATCTGTCATTAAGGCTGTCCAATTTTTGAGTTAGACATAAAGTAAAAGAATGCTGCAATTGCAAACTTCCTGTTCATAATGTAAAAACTAAAAATTATACATTTCTGATTTATATTTTACCTTTTTGATACAAAATTCAATGACCTAGCTCCATAACACACATTTTAAAATTTTGTTCCTTTCCTTCTTAATTGACCACCTAAAAGTAAAATTAATCCTTCTGGGGTTAAAAGTAGTTCACATTTGGCATGCCTAATAACTTCTTTCAAACTTATGGTCAACACACTTGATCATTAGAATCAGTACGCTTGCTTTCCAATTTGTACTCATTTAAAAATAAAAACATAAAAGCTAAATTCAATATGTTGGTTGTACAGTTTGAGGATCACCTGCAGACAATAACGCCCTTTATTTACAGAGTAGTTTACTTTTTCAGAGCATTTTAGATAGTCTTGCAAAAGCACTAGTTTCTCTGAGAATACATATTTGAAAGAATATCCATCTATCAAAGGACAAAATGAGGTTATTAAAATGGCTTTGTTAACTGCAATGATTGTGGCATCAGAAACTAGGGTTTGAATTTCTTTTTTGAAAGTGGAAAAAATTAATTTTCTTTGAATGCAATGTTTGCCTGATTCAGGAACAGCTGCTCCATTTCCAACTTTCTAATCTTTTCTTTATAAAACTAAATAACCTAATGACAAGTTTTACACTTAAAAGTTCTTAGGAGATAATTCCTTGTCTTGTAAATTTTGATACAACAGCAAAATAGGCTAACACAATAGAAAAGGCATGTGAAGAAATGTTACTTCGTGGCCATGAATGTGGGCTCTGACATTGAGCAGGCCTGAATTGTACCCTGGCACTGACACTTACTAACTATGAGACTTCGGGGCAAGCCACAACAACTTTGTACCTCAGTTTCTTTACCTGTAAAATGGGGGATAGCAGTATTTGTTCATAATTGCTGGGTGAATAAAATAATAGGATGCATGAAAATATTTTAGAATAGGGCCTGGCCTAAAAATATATTAACATTTTATTGTATTCACATATTAATAATTACTATTATTTTCCCTTTAGCAATCATTATTGTTTTACTCATCTACCACAAATTTCTATTTATTATTTTACAGGTACCCTAACTACTTTCCAAATAATTTTAGTCAGTTTAAAAGAAAATCAGAGGTATAGTAAGACCCAAACCAATTAACATAAAAGACAAAAATCTGAAAGAGAAATGGACCAACTCTGATGAGAATTCCTGGTTGAAGAAAGACACAGCAATGAACACACAACTTAGCTCTGAGATTCTTACCAACCAGGGCAAAGAGGGAAACACAAAGTATTCAACAATTGAGTAGATTGTCATCTAGATGAAAATATTCCAGTTTGTTTTAATTATCAATTAAAACTTGTGGTTTAAACTATAATGATTTATATTTTTTCAGGGTTCTGTGAGTTGGCTGAGTGATTGTTCTGCTGATCTTGCTTGGGGTCACACATGTGACTGAGGATCATATATGTAGTTGATGGATCACTGGAGCCTGGGATCAGCTGGGGATGTTTATCACAATATTTTATTTAGTCTCCATGTGGTGAACTTGAACTTCCTAACAGCATGACAGACTCAAGTTAGCATTGCAAGAGGGAGAATTCCAATGGGACAATCCTTTATATACAAGTGCTTATCAAGTCTCTCCTCATGTGATGTGTCTCATGATGAAATCAAATCATATGACCAATTTCAGAGTAACCCAAAGTTGGAACGCCAGAAGTCATGGGTTATGGGGTCCACAGTCCACCATAGTTTCTTAGGACAGGCAGAGTTAGAAATCTGGAACTCATTAGCCCCTATAACTACTTTCTTTTTCTTTTTTTGAGCTGGAGTCTCACTCTGTTGCCCAGGCTGGAGTGCAGTGGTGCGATCTCAGCTTACTGCAACCTCTGCCTCCCAGGTTCAAGCAATTCTCCTGCCTCAGCCTCTTGAGTAGCTAGGATTACAGGCATGTGCCACCATGCCCAGCTACTTTTTGTATTTTTAGTAGAGACAGGATTTCGCCATGTTGACCAGGCTGGTCTCGAACCCCTGACCTCAGGTCATCCGCCCGCCTCAGCCTCCCAAAGTGCTGAGATTACAGGCATGAGCCACTGCACTCAGCCTCCATAAGCATTTTTAATATTTGCTTTGCAGCTGTCTTCATGCTTTATATGCTTTTAATTATTAAATCTTGCTTCTCTGTGTTACATTCTTCTTCCCTTTACTCCCTCTATAGTGACATCACCAGTCTATGGCTTATCAGCCCTATCAGCCAGAAACTACAAAGATTTTGTTAGCCTTCTGCCTCCAGCAGCCCTGGAACAATTTTCTCTGCCTTTTTGCTGATGACTCCCCACACCTTCTCTACTAAAACCGAAGTTCAGCAATAATCCTGTGCATGCTGCTGATGGATGCAAACACTTCAGCAAATCTCCTTGAGCTGTGATGAAACACCGTTCTTGTAGTTGTAGGAGGTGTGAATTAGGCCAACTGAATGAATAGTCAAAGTACAAATTCCTGGGCCTATTATAGCCTTATAGAGAGGTCATATGGGACATTCTGTAAGCACAAATAAGGATTGCCCTCTGAATTATACTCTCTTGCCCTTCTTCTGCCTTCTAACGCTCATTTTTTCTTTTAGCATTTTATGTATCCTTGGCCTACTTTACCTCTGCGTACATAAGTATGGGTAAGAGAGTGGGAGCAACAACCAAACGGCCTTGGATACAATTCTTTCCATCTCTCTTGATCACGGTGTAACTTTGGGTAAATCATGTTGCCTCTCTGAGCTTGCTTCATCATTGGTTAAATGGAAATAATACTTCCTACCTCATATTATCTTCATAAAAAAACTAAATGTGACAATACAGCCTAAAACATAGTAAAAATTCTATTATTGCTATGATTGTACTTTCTGTGGTGCATAAGAATAAAGCCAGTGCAGAAGAAAGCAGAGTTGACAGGAACCTACTCAATCTCTGATGTCATTATTTGAGCCTTTGGATCCAGCTGTGCGTAAAGCCTGTTCTCCCCGCTGAACTTCTCAGTTACTAGGGTTGATGGATTCCTTTTTTGGTTTAAGCCAGCTGGGGTTAGATGTCTGTCACTTATAACGGAGAAGTTCTGGCATGTGTAGGACCAAACCTACTCTGTGTCAGTTTCATCTGATGAATATGTTTTAAATGCAGATTCTTGATCCTACCATTAGAGATTCTGATTTTGTTGGCTTGGAATGGGGCCCAGGAATATGTATTTTTAGGGTACTCAAGATGACTCAGATGTCACCAGCTTACACATCCACTTTAGGAAACTATTGCCTTAAATTAGGAGTCTTTTTATTTGGCAGTCTCTTCAGGACTTTCTAAGGTACCTTGCAAATAAATGGACCATTAGCCCATTACATATTTGTTGAATTGAACACACATTTCAAGAATATGAGCAATGAGACAGTCCAAATTCCTTTTCCTTTTAAAGTATTATTTTTAATAGACAAATAACAGTTGTAAACCTTTATGGGTTACAATGTGATGTTTTGATACATGTATACATTGTGGAATGATCAAAGTGCCTAATTAGCATATTAATCACCTCAAATATTTATTTTTTCTTTGTTGAGAACATTCAAAAAAATTTTTTTTAGCTATTTGGAACTATACAATAATTATTCTTGTCAGGAGGATTATATGAAGTTGGCAGGACAGCCAAAAAGAATCAGATTATCTCCAGAAATTTCTATGTACCTTTGGGTACGATTGCATCTTGCAGTAGCTACCTTGAATTAATGTAGTACAAGTTTTAAATGCCATTTAGTTTTCTCCCTCTAGCTTTAAAGTTTTAGTTATGACTCATTCATCCTATGACCTTGGACCTGTTGCCTGAAATAAGTGAAGTCTGCACTTTATTGTTTGTTTCAAATTAAGATCTCTTTGCTACATATAAAGATTTCATGTTAGGGTTGCCCTTTATGATAAATTTTATTCACACTGAATGATTGTTTAATAAAAATTTCAGTCTCATTCCAACCACATCAAGGAGTTCCCAGGGACCAGTTTCATATACTCAGGATCCTGATAAATGGAGTGGGAATCCTCTTTATTAAAGACAGGCTGTAAAAGGTGCTATTGATGAAAGTATTAACAGCATATGCTATCAAAGTGGGAGAAAAATCAGAGTCCACCTGGAATAGAACTTTGTTTCATTTATTTGATGCTCACTTGGGTGATTTCATGCTCTTGGCCCCGAAAATATTACAACTGCTCCCTCTGAAGGCCTATCTGGATGTATTTTTAAGGGTTATAGGCTGAAGCTGAGAACGTGACCACAGAAGATTTATTCTAAAGACTTTCTGTGGAAACCACTCATCATCTGCACTGAGAGGGAGGCAGTTTGGATGTGAGTTTGGAAAGATTATTTTTAAAAGCAGCAATACATTTGGTGGTTTGAATTACAAAGCTGAAGGAGGCCAGAGATAACTAAATTAGAACCACTGGAATTAAATTCGAACCTAGAAATTCACAAGCCAGAGAAATATAACCAAACATATCTACTCACACATTAGGTCTCCCTCTGATTAGATGCACAATAGTGTACAAGGGTGAGAGGTACCATCCCATTTTAAACATCATGATAAAACCTGTAGCCCCATCTTTTTATGGGGAACACAGGCAATTATAACATCAGAGCCATGGGTTCTTCTAGTAGAAGACATGCTAAGGATCTCCAGCAGGGAGAAATATATTCCATTCCTCTTGATACACTGACATTGATAAAATGACATTTTCAGATGGACGAAAACTTTGGCATTATATAGCCCAGATTTCTTATCCTTGATTTCATGGATCTATTGTGGGGAGGGGTAGGCAGGGGTTGAGGTTTATAGCATCATTGGAAACCATGAAATATGTAAATAAGATTGCATGTTTGTGTGTATATGAGATTTTATTGTGCAGCAGTACCTGAGAAAGACAAAGAACCATTGTTTTCTCCCACGGACTCATTTTACAGATGGAAGTACTAAGGACCAGGCTGACATCCCCAATGTCTCACAGCAAGTAACTGACAGGACTGGCTCTAAATCTTTCAATTATGACCGACAAATGGGAACCTGCTTGTGAACTTGAGGTAGAGGGTCAGGGGCTATAAATTGAAAACCCTGGAGTGAAATTAACCTGCAGTTCAATTTTGTTTGATCTGCATAATTTTTTATCCATTGGGAAAAGTCACATAAATACCCAAATTCTTCTGAAAAAATGGCAGGATTTAGCAACAAGGAGCCCACATTTCCTTAGCATGTGCTCACCAGTTTGACCCAGTCCCTTCCCCTTTCTACTATCATGTGTTCAGCTGCTTTTCTTAGTCACCTGCCCTACTTGATCTGCGTAGCACTTGAGTTTATGATTCTGGGTGTAGAGAATTCTAACACCTGCTGGGTCTCTTGGGAGGTTTCAAAAGCTCCTTTGGGTCTGGTTCTGTGTCAGTCAGAGTAGACTAGTTTTGTTTGTAGTTTATATTAAAAATACCCTTGATATTGTCTGGCTTTGTGTCCCCACCCAAATCTCATCTTGAATTGTAATCCCCACGTGTTGAGGGAGGGAACTATAATCCCCATGTCGTGGGAGGGAGGTGATTGGATCATGGGGGCAGTTTCCCCCATGCTGTTCTCATGATAATGAGTTCTCATGAGATCTGATAGTTGTATAAGGCAATTTTTCCCCGCTCTTGCTGGCTCTTCTCTCTCCTGCCACCATGTGAAGAAGGTCCTTGCTTCCCCTTCACCTTCTGCCATGACTGTTAGTTTCCTGAGGCCTCCCCAGCCATGTGGAACTCTGAGTCAATTAAACCTCTTTCCTTTATAAATTACCCAGTCTCAGGTGTTTCTTTATAGCAGTGTAAGAACAGACAGATGCAACCCGCAAATCACAGTGGTTTAAAATAACAGACATTTAATTCTTGCTCATGAAACATGCCCATCAGGATTGCCACGATAGTCATTTAGGGATCCAGACTGATGGAGCAGGTGCCATCTCAAATGATGCTGGCAAGAGCTCTGGATGGTGTCTAATTGACAATTAAATGCTTGTGGCCAAAAGTGACATGTTTCATGTGCTCCTAGCTCATTGGTCACTACCAATCACATGGCCTCATACAACCTTAAGGGCTTGGAGGTGTGATCCTATTGTGTGTGCAGAAGGCAGAGGCTGAGGAATACTTAGTGAGAACTACTGATTCCTTTTGCCAGCCTTGTGGAAACTGAGTGGTGGGATGTAATTCCTGCACGTGTGAGATTTCCTTGGGTCACCTGTAAACACCTTATCTACGATAACAAAGCACTCTGTGTGTGAGGAACATGGAAGCAGCAAAGTCCATGTGAAGTTCAGGATGTTCTGTGGCGATAGAAGCCTGCCATCTGGCCTGGATTCAAGTCCCAGATTTCTCACTGTGTGGTACTGGGAAAATGCTCTGTATATTTGAGTCTCAGTTTTCTCATCTATAACTTAGAGTACTAATATCATCTGTCTTTGTTAGCATAGCAGCCTAAACTGACTAAGTACTAAAGATGACAGAAATTTCTCACAGCCGTGGAGGCTGGAAGTCTGCGATCAGGGTGACAGCATAATTGAGTTCTAGTGAGGGCCCTCTTCTGAGGTACAGACTGCCAACTTCTCATTGTATTCCTCTGTTTTGGAAAGAGGGTCAAAAACCTCCCTGGAGTCTCTTTTATAAGGGAACTAATACTAGTCATGAAGGCCCCACCCTCATGACCTCATCACCTCCCAAAGGCTCCATCTTCTAATACCATCTTGTGGAGATTAGAGTCTCAACATATGAATTTGGAGGAGACACAGACATTCAGTCAACTGCACCATCTTCTGAGTTTTTAGAGATAATTACATTAAATGAATTCAGAGAGTAGGCACAAAGCCCAATATTGTATCTCTATCAGTGGTAGTTACTATTTTTGAGGATGCTACATTGTAGTGGCTATAAAGGGGGTTCACACGTAGCTATAAGACTTTGGGAAAGTCATCAAACTTCTCCATGCCTTAATTTACTGATCTTAAAAATGAACAGTCACTGTGCCTGTGCCTTAAAATCATTATGATGATTCAATGTGGTTTTGTATGAAAAGCACCTCACAAAAATTAAGTACTTGAAAAATATGGCATACTAGTATTTTAAAAATATGACGTGGATTAGTATGCAGATACACAAATTCTTTTATTTCTTTAAAAAATAAAAAATAAAAAGTACCGCTAACAATTCTAGCCCAAAGAGGTCTAAAAAGCTCTCTGGGGTCCCTGTTATAAAGATACTAATCCCATTGATCTCAGTCTTATCAACTCTGCTAACCAAAATTACTATCATTTTATTGGAGCCTGTTTCTATCTTAAAATGTTTTTACTTTATAACCGTCTTAGATATAAGACTCTCTGTTGTTGGGACTACAGACCTTCCTGGTGTTTTCTGATGAGGATGAACTCTATTCTGAGAATTTGGCAGCTCTGCTGGTCTTTGACCCACGTGGTACATTTGTGCAGCAGTCAGACATTTATAACACAGTTCAGGGAGTTGCTGCCAGTACTCATCAGTGCCAAGTTGCTTAGGCAAAAATGTGGGGAACATTTTGTCTTATCTACTCAACTCCTTCCCTAAGAACCCAATGAACGAATTGACCCTAGGGAATCAAGCAATCAAACAGATTACTATTGCCACAGATCCTCTTGTGAGTATCCCAGACAAGCATAAGAGAAATAGAAGATATTATAAGCCAAACGAAAAAAAAAATCAAGAAATACAGAAAAGGGTGGTTGTCTGTACTGAAAACTTGAATCTCAGTTCTCCAAATATCAAAGTCTTTAAGGGTTTTGTTTCCCTTCCCCGCTACCTTTTTGTTTGTTTCTGAGATGAAGTCTCACTTGTCGCCTAAGCTGGAGTGCAGTGGCGCGATCTCGTATCACTGCAACCTCCACCTCCAGGGTTCAAGCAATTCTCCTGCCTCAGCCTCCTGAGTAACTGGGACTACAGGTGCCTGCCTCCACGCCCAGATAATTTTTTGTATTTTTAGTAGAGAAAGGGTTTCACCATGTTGGCCAGGCTGGTCTTGAACTCCTGACCTCAAATGATCCGCCTCCCTCGGCCTCCCAAAGTGCTGGGATTACAGGTGTGAGCCACCGCACCTGGCCACTTGTTCCCCTTTTATAGATGGAGAAAGTGAGGCCCAGAGAGGTTAAGCAATTGTCTAAGGTCACACGGGACACATGGTGAATCTTAAATTTAAACCAGACCTAACTAGCTCTTTCCACTATATGATGTTGACAGGGTTTGGCTGTGTTCCCATTCAAATTTCAACTTGAAATGTATCTCCCAGAATTTTCATGTGTTGTGGGAGGGACCTAGGAGGAGGTAATTGAATCATGGGGGCTGATCTTTCCCATGCTAGTCTTGTAATAGCGAATAAGTCTCACGAGATCCGATGGGTCTATCAAGAGTTTCTGCTTTTGCTTCTTCCTCATTCTCTCTTGCTGCCACCATATAAGAAGTGTCTTTCACCTCTTGCCATGATTCTGAGGCCTCCCCAGCCATGTGGAACTGTAAGCCCAATTAAACCTCTTTTTCTTCCCAGTCTTGGCATGTTTTTATTAGCAGTGTGAAAATGAACTAATACAGTAAATTGGTACCAGTATCGTGGGACATTGCTGAAAAGATACCCGAAAATGTGGAAGTGACTTTGGAACTGGGTAACAGCAGAGGCTGGAACAGTTTTGGGGGCTCAGGAGAAGACAGGAAAATGTGGGAAAGTTTGGAACTTCCTAGAGACTTGTTGAATGGCTTTGCCCAAAATGCTGATAGTGATACGGACAATAAGGGAAGTAGAGCATAGAAGTTTGAAAAATTCACAGCCTGACTATGTGATAGAAAAGAAAAACCATTTTTCTGGGGAGAAATTCAAGCCAATTGCAGAAATGTGCATAAGTAGCATGGAGCCTAATGTTAATCCCCAAGACCATGGGGAAAATGTCTCCAGGCCACATCAGAGACCTTCATGGCAGCCGCTCCCATCACAGGGCCAGAGGCCCAGGAGGAAAAACTGGCTTGGTGGGCCGGGCCCAGGGTCCCTGTGCTGTGTGCAGCCTAGGGAGTTGGTGCCCTATGTCTCAGCTGTTCCAGCCATGGCTGAAAGGGGCCAGTGTACAGCTCGGCTGTGGCTTCAGAGGGGGAAGCCCCAAGCCTTGGCAGCTTCCATATGGTGTTGAGCCTGTGGGTACACAGAAGTCAATAATTGAGGTTTGGGAACCTCCGCCTAGATTTCAGAAGTGCCTGGATGCCCAGGCCAAAGTTTTCTGTAGGGGTGGGGCCCTCATGGAGAACCTCTGCTAGGGCAGTGTGGAAGGGAAATGTGGGGTTGGAGCCCCCACACAGAGTCCCTACTGGGGCACTGCCTAGTGGAGCTGTGAGAAGAGGGCCACCGTCCTCCAGACACCAGAATGGTAGATCCACTAACAGTTGCAACGTGCACCTATAAAAGCTGCAGACGCTCAAGGCCAGACTGTGAAAGCAGCCAGTAGGACGGCTGTATCCTGCAAAGCCACAGTGGTGGAGCTGCTCAAGAACATGGGAACCCACCTCCTGCATCAGCATGACCTGGATGTGAGACCTAGAGTCAAAGAAGATCATTTTGGAGTTTTAAAATTTGACCATCTCACTGGATTTGGGACTTGCATGGGCCCTGTAACCCCTTTGTTTTGACAATTTTCTCCCATTTGGAATGGCTGTATTTACCCAATACTTGTACCCCCATTGTATCTAGGAAGTAACTAGCTCGTTTTTGATTTTACGGGGTCACAGGCAGAAGAGACTTGCGTTATCTCAGATGATACTTTGGACTGTGGAGTTTTGGGTTAATGCTGAAATGAGTTAAGACTTTGGGGACTGTTGGGAAGGCATGATTGATTTTGAAATGTGAGGACATGAGATTTGGAGGGGCCAGGGGCAGAGTGATGTGGTTTGGCTGTGTCCCCATTCAAACCTCAACTTGAATTGTGTCTCCCAGAATTCTCACATGTTGTGGGAGGGACCTAGGGGGAGGTAATTGAATCATGAAGGCCAGTCTTTCCCGTGCTATTCTTACATGTTAGTGAATAAGTCTCATGACATCTGATGGGTTTATCAGGAGTTTCCACTTTTGCTTCTTCCTTATTCTCTCTTGGTGCCGCCATGTAAGAAGTGCCTTTCACTTCCTGCCATGATTCTGAGGCCTCCCCAGCCATGTGGAACTGTAAGTCCAATTAAACCTCTTTTTCTTCCCAGACTCAGGTCTCTCTTTATCAGCAATGTGAAAATGGACTAATACACATGTAATTTCTCCTGTCAGGGGAAATGTTAGCTCCAAAATGTCAGCTTTAGAGTCCCCTCAAGATATGGCCTAGAGAGGTTAATATGTTTCTCAGAGAGAGAAAATAATTAGCTGAAGATTTCAGGGCTGGTAAGCTGGGGGTACTGGTTCAAAAGCCTACATTCTCTTCCTGGTTCCTGGTTCCATCCAGCTCTTCAAATCAGGTTGGGCTGGATGCAAATAGTGGCTCCTTAGACTCCTTCAGGTTTCCCCAATCGGGAATTTTAGGGACTCATTCAGGAATTTCCCTAATGCGCTTTAGGGCAAAAAGATAAATGCCAAGACTAGCCAGTTTCTGCTGGCTTTGGAATAAAGAGCTGTGGTGAAAGGCTGCATTCTAATCTCCCACATGGGGGCTGTGCCATACTGTTCCTACACTGCTTAGTGGATTTGCATTTTGAACGAATCTGCTGGTCAAAGATCACTTTAATTTTTCATCTGCCGTTTGCGGGCAACTTTCCACTCTCTTGTGCTGACTGAAATGAAGTATGATACCAGTCCTGCCCAGGCAAGCTGCTTCTAGTGAATAGGAAGTGAGCAACCCTGGATTCCAGGCCAGGGGGAGAGAGGTGAGAGGTGAGGTCAGCACATCTGGTTTCTGCCCTCAGACTTCTTTACAGATGAGGGAAAGGTATGCTCTTTAAAAGGACAGTTAAGTGGGCCCCAAGAAAGCCCAAGAGATCTTGGCTGTCCTCTACCTGGGGGATGTCAGGCTTCTTCAGCATCAAGCTGGCAGAGGCTCCCAGGACTGGTGTGGAAGGACAGAGCAGTTTTCCCATGTGATAGTGAACTTGTTTCAAGAGGTGTCAAGAGATCCACACTAAGCCTGGTGCTGTTAACTCCAGCTGGTTCTCAACTGAAGTTTTTGGGGGATGGGGAAGGAGCGTGATTTCTGGGATAGAGGAAATATGCTGTTGGTTGAATATAGGATTGTACTTCTCTCGATATGTCTTGGAAAATTTCCTTAGGTTTTGGAAGCCTCGGAACCCTCTAGCATTTCTATTTCAGAGGCTAAGTCTATGAGGGTCCCAAAAAGAAATATAAACAGTACAGTCTGCTGGTGATAAAAACAATGGCGGTAGTGAGGAGAGGAGGAATTGAGGAAAATGTTTCTTCTTGGCTCATGATAGTTCCTTTCTGTGAAAGGGTGCAATTGACAGAAACAGTGGGGGATTCACCTGTGGCACCACCGTCCCTACCCTAGCAAGGAGGGACCTATCTGGTTGGAAAATTTCAGAAGAAAAACTAGCTCTTCCTTTTTGTCCTCTCAGATATGAACCCATTGGCAGAAATGTGAGTTCTTCCCAGCTTCTCCATGCTCTAAGTATTACATGGCATCACCGCTTGGGTTGGTTGTGTTAACTTACCTGCCAGAGGGTTGAGGGTGAGAGTACCTGAAACCATTGAAATCTGCAAATACAAACCACAGCTTCCATCCTAGTCTTTATCTGTCATACAGGTTAGAGTTGCACTTTCTAATCCGCAACTCTTATGTCTTCTTTCTCTGTGAAGAATGCAGGTGTTGATGGGCATATTTATTGTATCCCTGTGATAATTTTATGTGTCAACTTGGTCAGGCACCTAGTTCTTTCATCAAACGCCAATCTATATGTTGCTATGAAAATATTTTAGATGTGATTAACATTTAAATCAGTTGACTTTAAGTAGAGCATATTTGTGTCCATAATGTGGGTGGGCCTCATTCAATCAGTTGAAAGCTTTCAGAGCAAAGACTGCGATTTCCCAAGAAAGCAGCAATTCTGACTCAAGACTGCAACATACAAACCCTGCCCGAGTTGCCAGCCTACAGACTCAGAACTGCAACACCAACACAACTGAATTTCCAGCCTGCCAGCTTGCCCTACGGATGTGGACTGATTAGCCCCCACAGTTGCATAAGCTAATTCCTTGAACTAAGTCTCTCTCTCATATGTATCTCCTAATGGTTCTATTTCTCAGAAGAACTCTGGCTTATACAGCCTCTCAGGATCCCAGCACATAATGACTAATAACTGTGGCTGATATCATTGAGTCCTCACCTAATCCTCACAATTACTCACAAGGTAGGCAATAACATTCCTCTGATTTTAAAGATGGGGGAACTTAGATGTGAAACAGTTAAGTAACTTGCTCAAGGCTGTGCAACTAGTAAGTGGAGATGCAGAATTTGAATTCAAATTTTCCTGAAACCATAACTGATGTGTTTAACTATTATACCATGCAGCCTCCAGACCAGAAAAGGAAGTCCTACTCAAAGTTATGATATAGTGCATAGTTAAGTTGAATACACCCAGTTGATCACAGTCAAGAGAGGAAAGTCTTTGTCTATTAGTCTTATGCTGAGTGTTTATACTTTGAGTGTCTCTCTGTTTCAGTGCTGGATGAAAGAATTACATGTTAAAGCTGATAGTAATAACCCAATGGTTACTTCTCTGGCCAGCCTCATTGGTGCTTCCAGCGCTTAGCTTGGGATATGATCAATGGTTCTGAGTGTCCTTTTCGTATTTGTTAGTCTAATATGTAACATAACCAACAACTCCCAATGATGGCTATAGGGAGCACACGTACCAGCAAGGATAGTGGCATGAAGAAATGAAAGAATCATCATTGATAAAATTCACCTTTGAGGATTTGTTCATACATTCCTCTATCTCTTCATGCATTTATCTGATAGTCAACCAGAAAGGTTTATTGAGAAGTTATTCTGTGCGTGTATTTTTATTTCATTCATTCATTTATTCAGAAATGAAATTCTTATTACATACTGTGCCTTGCTAGTGGATTCTCCCAAATTCACCCTCGTTTTCGCACCCTGCCTTCAACGTCTCTCCTGCCTACCTCTTGGAAATGAATTGTTTCTACTCCCTCAGAGCCTTGCTCTGTATTTTCCATGATGATATTTAATTTGATACACTAATACAGAGAAATGGATTAATGGAATTGAATGGCATAATGGTTAACACATACTTACTTTAAGTGAGATTTTTTAAAAGCACATCATCTTGATGCAGAAGCAACAACTTCTATGATAGATGCATTAGGCAATATATTGTGGGTGGTTTTGGTCTGATGAGCCTTCCCGGTGCCATGTTGAGGGTAACACTGCCGTTTTGTGAGAAGCCAGCAATATGTCATCTTGCCTGACATTTTACTTGTTCACAGGATGATTTTGTCATTAAATAAAAAGAACCAAATAAGTATTTGCATTAAGAAACTAATTTATCTAAGATAAACACAATGATTGAAAGAAGCCAACAGACTTCAAAGTGTCTCCTCTCTGGTTTCAAAAAATATTACTTTACTCATGTCACAGAGACTGAAGCTGCCTAATCAATAGCCATATTCCTGAACCAACATTTTGGTTAGGATGTAATTCCCACCAATATTTTGGTTAGGATGTCTAGCTAAAAGACTGCGTTTTCCACACTTCATGTAGATAGCTAGTAGGGTGTTTCTTCTAGGAAGGTTCTACAAGTAATGCTGACTCAGCTAAGAGGTGTTTGCCTTTTGTTTTTCCCTCTTTTTCCTTCCTGGAAAGCAGACATAAAGGCTGTAGCTTCAGCAGCCATTTTGGAACATGAAGCAACGTTAAGAATTGAAGACACGTAATAGTATTGTAGAGTATAAAGATAGGGAGAGTTTGTGTCCCTGGTGAGTAGGGAATTATTCCCTCCATATTGGACTATGTATGTCCAGAATTCTTTGATGTAAAGAAGATATACATTTCTGCCTCATTTCAACTAAATTTTTGTTTCCATGTATGTGTTCTAGGCACCTGAATCTAATGGCAACTAACACATCCCCCAAGTTTATCATTAAAATTTGTGAACTATATTATCCTAATAATAATGTTTCATTAATGGAACCAGTCTGGTATCTTGAGTTTATTCACAGCTAACTGTTCTAGCTGGTTAGTGTAAATGGAAAACAAGTTTCTGTACATTTTGAGTCATGGCTCCTTGTCTCTTCTTTTGAACATGTATCCTTGATTTTCTTTGTTTTCTTATTATTGCTACTCATGGACTGTTCAATGTACTTTTAAAGAAGTCACTGTTCAGAGAATGTAACTTTCACTTTAAGTGAAAAGTTGCTTACTCATTCTCTTCCTTCCGCTTCCTCCCCATCCCCCCAACTCCCAAATTTGAGTACAGTTATGCCCAATGTAATTTATTGTGATTTTCCCCCTTCTTCTAAACAATATCTATGTTGAAGAATTGAACACCTGTAAAACGTTTGTTATTCTCACTTGTCCTAATCAGGAATTCAATAAAAAGGCATTCTGAAATCTTGGAAATACTGAGGTTTTTCTGAACTTAAACTGATCTGTTAAACCAGTTAGTTGAGCAAGGCCAGATGAGCCCTCAGGAAAAATCATGAAAACGAAATTAAATCGAACACAAAAAGCAATTTGCCAGCGGTGAACTTAATTCACAATTTGCCTCCTCTGGAGAAGAGTATTCAGCCTTGGCCACACGCCAATGAGAGCTCCATGCGATAATCTATAGGATTGCACAATTCCTCTTAGGACAGTAATGAAAGGAAAAATAACATTTGTTCTGCCAAAGTATGTGGACTTGCTGACATTTGCTGAAATACAGATATCATCTGAGTGAATAGGATGTTTTCCTGAAGGTGCTTTGGTGAGACAGTAGGTTACACATCTTTTCCATGCATACATAAGACAGCTTGAATTTCTGGTAATTGTGAGGGCTTGAACCTTGCAACTATTTCCAATAAACCCCTGGTGGCTTTTGAACTTTGTCAAGATCATCTGTTGATATACACAACCTGGTGAGAAACTTGCCTTTGTGATTTTCAGTAATGTTTGTCTATTTCTCCCCACTCCTCATTGGAATGATGATTTAAGGGAGATAGAATCTGGAATAACTGGTGGGGAGGGGAGTCAGCAGACTTTAAATCAAGCGGACCTGTCATTTAAATTGCCTGATTCTAGATTGAACAAAGGAAACATGCTGGGAAAGTCTGGGGGAAAATATGCTACATTTTATATTCTCTGATGGAGCAAATGGGGGGAGATTTTAAAATGATGGAGGTTAACACCTATTCACATTGGATACTTTCATGACAGAAGGCTGCAGGGATGGATTTGTAGAAGGCAAAATACATGAAACTTGACAGCTAATGGCAAGTCTGAATAGTCTTGCCTAGATGATATGCTGTATTTCAGGTATTTCTGGGCATTTCATTGTTGGGAGATTCAGATCTAACGTAGGCTTTGAGGGATGAAAAGGAGATGGTTTCCAGCTAAGAATACAGTAGACATTGAGTATAATTAAGGTGAAACAGAGATGAGCGGTACTAAACATGTGGTAAAAGCATTTCAGGATGAAATGTGGTGAATTACTCAGAAGCAGAAAAAATGAGCAGAAATGGACAAATTATTCAGTAACACAGTCAATAAGGACTTGGCCAACAGGCATCAAAAAATTAGAGAATCAAAAAATAATCTTAAGGAATTAGAATATGTGTTTTGGTAATATCTATTCCATATATTTTAGGATTAGATACATGGGTGTGTATGTATTCCATTATGTATGTGGGAAATTATGACTGACAATACAACTGCAGGAGTTTTCATGTAAAGATAGATTAGATTTGATAGCTTCATATTCATTTTTAATAATTGTTTTATTCATTAATAAATAGAAGGACACAATTTAGACTCCTTATTTGTAGTATTACAAGGAAAACAGTAACCCTCTCTAATATGGCAACAAGTGTTTAAAGATCATGTATGGCTGAGGGTGGGGTCAGTTATAGGGAAATAAATTATAAGTAATTGAAAATATTGTGCTAAAAAGGGCCTTTGATATTACAATGATGTAAAGTCTTAAGAGTTAAACTGGAATGTAGAAGTCACACAGTCAGGTTTGGGTGGGTAGTTTGGTTAGTGTAGTTGTCATTGAATCCAATCTAATAGTCATCAAATGAAGTCCAGTTCAGATTGATGAATACACATATGATGCTCACTGTGTACCATGTACTTGTGCTAGTTGTTGTGAAGTCAAAAATGAATGTTACAGCACCTATTTCTAAGAAACTTATAGTCCACTGAAGGCACAGGGAAGACATGGAAGATATTATAAGTAGTAAACTCTGGAAAGTGACAAGACAGAATGTATGTAAGGAGACATATGCATTTGTAGAACATGTATTAGGTACAGAAATAACATCATAAGAGAATAGTAACATTGTCTTGCGAGTGTGACTTTTCTTAGGTTGAGGGAGTAGGGAAAATGGGAAACTTTAGGAAAGAATTTCCACATGAGATTTTTAAAGATGAAAAGGAGCAAGTCAGAGACATTCAAGGATGGTGATAGGGTTTGGCTCTGACCCCACCCAAATCTCATCTTGAATTGTAGCTCCAATAATTCCCACATGTCATGGGAGGGATCCAGTGTCAGATAATTGAATAACAGAGGTGGGTCTTTCTGTGCTGTTCTTATGATTGTGAATAAGTCGCTTGAGATCTGATGGTTTTATAAAGGATACTTCCCCTGCACAAGCTCTCTTGCTTGTCGCCATGTAAGATGTGACTTGCTCCTCCTTTGCCTTCCACCATGATAGTGAGGCCTCCCCAGCCGTGTGGAACTGTGAGTCCATTAAATCTCTTTTCTTTATAAATTACCCAGTCTCAGGTATGTCTTTATTAGTAGTGTGAGAATGGACTAATACAGATGGACAGCAGGAAAATAACTGGAGAATATTGATTTAAACATTTGCTTTCTTCAGGGAATGAAAATAGAGACAGATCATCCATTCATCTCTCTTCCAGATCCAGTATTAAGAATCTAGAATTTCATGGTTCTGATGCCAATTTTGGTTTTGCATATTGATCTTGTTCATTTTCATCATTTTTGATAGAATTGAACTGAAAAATGCATCTGATGCTAAAAGCTTGAAAGAACTTTTGAGATGATCTTTGACTTCTTTCTATCACTCATTCACTTATTTTGAAAAATATTATTGAGAATCTACTCTGTGCCAGGCTGTTGGGCACTATTGTGGACACTTAGAATACATCAAGAGATTGATGTGTTTGCTCTCATGGAGCTTATGCTGTAAGAGGGAGAGACAGACAATAACTAAAACACATCAGAAATATGTGAATATTATAGTTTGTCAAAAAGCAATAAATGCCAAGGGAAAAAAACCAGAGCATGTTATATGTGGGTGGATATATGTCCAAATTTGCCCAAGGCAGCCTTAGTTTATTCCTGTTGTGCCAGCATAACTATTAACAGCATCCCCTTTAACTCTAAAACATATCCTGGTTTACTTTAGATGCTATATAAATTCATAACTGCAGTTAATGGGAATCAGGTGTGTACATGTGCACATTCCAGGCCACATACAATAATTGAACATGCTGATCCAGCGAAGTCTCTTAGAGGAAGGACTTGAGCAAAGACCTGAAGAAAGTGAGAGAGTGAGCCACACAGGTATCTCAGTGAAGATTGCTCCAGGCGGAGAAACAGAGAAACAATTATGGCAAGGAATGCAGGGGTATTCCTTGTGTGTGGTGGGTGTGTGGTGGGGGGATTCATGCAGCTGGAGTGAATTAATGAGGGGCAGGCTGTAGGAGATGAGGTCAGGGAAGGTAGGAATAGGGAGCAGAAAGTGTAGAACCCTAGATCATCAGAAGGGAGTTGAGTTTTTCTGAGTCTAATGGGAAGGCATTGGGGATTTCTATACGGGAAGTACATAATCTGACTTCGTTTTAAAAGTATCAGTTTGTGGAGTCTATTCTTTGTGAAATATATACTTTAAGGTATAAAAGTAAAGGCAGATTGTATAAGTAGGAGGCCCCACAGTACACTAAGCAAGAGATGCTCATGGCTTGGAACAGGGTGGTGGCACTGGAAGAGATGAGAAGCAGTCAGATTCTGGATATGTTACCACCAACAGAATTTCCTGCTGGACAGGATATGAGGGGATGAGCTCCTCATATCTTGCAGCAGTAACAAAAGATTCCTTCCAGGACTCGTTCAACAAACAATTTGGTGTTTTGTTTTAACTGAGCACTTCAAATAGAAGCACTTCTCTTACCTTGCTTCAAAGCCATGCCTCCTGTATTAGTACATTTTTCATGCTGCTGATAAAGACATACCCAAGATTGGGCAATTTACAAAAGAAAGACGTTTATTGGGTTTACAGTTCCACGTGGCTGGGGAGGCCTCACAATCATGGCGAAGGTGAAAGGCATGTCTCACGTGGCGGTAGACAAGAGAAGAGAGCTTGTGCAGGGAAACTCCCATTTTTAAAACCATCAGATCTTGTGAGACTCATTCACTATCATGAGATCAGCACAGGAAAGACCTGTCTCCATAATTTAACTACTTCCCACCAGGTTCCTCCCATGACACGTGGGAATTCAAGATGAGATTTGATTGGGGACACAGCCAAACCATATCACCTCACCTTTCAAAGCATCTGCAAAATGATGAACCCCATTCAAATTTAGTTTCTTGCATAGCTGCTTCTGTCTGGTAAACAGTAAAAATATTTCCAATGTGGATAGTTTTGGTGAATTGCAATGTGGTGTATGTAAGAAAGAGAGCATTTTGCTAAACATGGGACTTTCCAAACAGTAGCAAATAGGTAACAAACATGTTTATTGATATGTTTACATTTTGAAATGTTGGAAAGTGTTGATAGTGGGACATCCACATAGTAAGTAGAGGCCAGAGTTTACAGCTCTGCCTGTGTGGCTAACTGTGCGACTGTCATCACATCCCTCGACCCTCTGAGATGAATACCATTCGTTATAAATGGAGCATTTTATTGTGATTACAGTTCTATGTTTTTGTGTTTACTGTGCTTTCAGCTCTGACATTCTGTGACTCTGAACAGCTTAGGGGAACAAGGCTACAGATAGACATTTAGGATCTTGAGCTCTCATAGCACTTTGTGAGATTGTTATGGTTATCTCAGTCCTCTGATTTGCATATTCTTGCAAATTGCTGTCTAGGACTGATATCTTTTCTAACAACGGGTTATTCCCATGGGCCATAATTTAGAGAGGCCCTTATCATGCTGATTAAGAAGACAGGCATGTTTTTAAATTGGATAAAATAGTGCCTACATCCTAGGAATATTGTGTCATTGTATAAAAAATAAGAGTGATAATTAGTAACAATTATTATAACCAATGTTTGAAAATTTACTATGAGTAAGGTATCTTACGTGGAATCTTTTATTTAATTCTAAGCACAAAACAAACAAGACTGTATGGGTACGTACTCTTCATATTCATTTTAGAGAGGAGAAAGCAGAGCCAGAGAACTGAATAACTTGCCCAAAGTAAGAAAATTTGCAAGTGGCAGTGTCACGATTAGAGCCCAGGCAGTTGGCCTCCAGACCATGCACCACCCCAACCACCATACTTTACCCTTCTCAGTGCACAGAGAGGGTTAGCCCAGCATCTGACAATAGTGAGAACTCAACAAATGGAAACTATTGTGGTACCATATATTATTGAAGTGGGAATTCAATACCTGCTGGGTAACCAATGAATCTGTGAGTCATCTACACTGAGGCATTGGGGTGATAATTGGAATCAGAAAGAAATGAGCTCATGCAGGGGAGAAGGCAGGGAAGGGTTGAGAACTGAAATTTGGAGGATGAATAACCATATGCCCTAATGCATGCTTGGATGGTGTTCAACCTTGAAGTGACTGTTCTTATAACCTGCAGCAGAAACAAATGTTTTCTTCCAGGTCTGGTTGAGTGACTCTTGGATTTTGGTTCTAACTCTTTAAAACTGTTTCTCCCTCTCTGCTTCAAAGCCATGTCTTCCCTTTCAAAACATTTGCAAAACAATAAATCCTACATCCAAAGAGTCTATTGAAGTTTAGCTGCAAACATAACCACTTCTGTCTGGTAAAGATTAACAATGTTTCCGATATGGATTGTTCTGATTAATTGCTGTTGAAACTCCTGAACTGAATGTCAAAGCTGGAAAATGAACTTTTAACTGCACTCAAAAGACAAGAGCCCCGTGTATCCTTGAACATGATCCAATCAAAGAAATTGCAAAGGAAAACACAAGAGACAGTATTAAATTCATGGTGACACGAAAGTTTCTTGTTCATTTTTGAAAAACCACCAGGTCATTGTTCACTAAGAGACTTTTCTTTGATATTGACCTGCCTGATAAGTAAAAAACATCTTTCTAAAACATTATTCTTGACTTCTCTCGTTAAATATATATTAGTCCTACAAAATTCTGGTTTGCAAATCCTGATGCTCAGTCATCTTAAAAGAACTAAGGGGAAAGGAAAACTCAGTCAAGAAAATAGAAGTGCTTAATTGTCTATAATGTAGATTTTTAGATAAGGGGAGTATTAGCTGGTAATGTCCATTGGTGAATTGGCATCCTATCAAGGCCTGGCGTTTGACCTTTTTAGAGCTGTCCCCAAGGAATGACAGGGCACAGGGCATTTCTGCCATATGAGTTTTATTGGATGGTAATATCATATCTAAAAAACTGGATGGCCTTGGACAAGTCACTTAATATTTCAGTTTTGTTTCATTCTTGAATAATATGAAGATAACACCACGAGTCTTGCTCACAATGAAGTTGTGTTCAAGTTGAAATGAGGTAATAAATAGACATGTAACTGCTGTATGAACTACAAAGCATGGGGTATGTGTAAGATACCATTATTATTGATTTTATACAGCTTCTCCCTTCTTCCTCATCTGGTTTGGCTAGCTCCTGATGCCATGGGTAGCAGTTTTATGGGAAACATGGGGCAGAGAATTACAGAGGTGTTTGATGTCTTGACTCTGGAAGTCTGTTTTAAGCTCATGATTGTTGATTACTAAAAGGGATGCATCTGTGTCCAACACTTTCAATAAATGTCAGCTATAAAATTTTTTTTTTATGATACAGTCCATGTTTTATGTCTATGCTACTCATCAACTATGTGGAAAATAAGTTATATGATTTCAGATGAGAACTCGTCTTCTTTCACACAATCATGATAAATAACAGTCATGATAAATAGCTCTTGTTAAAATGAGAAAATATGTCTGCTTCATGTTTACATGGGTAGAATTGATACATAAAATGGATATTTTGGCCAGGTGTGGTGGCTCACGCCTGTAATCCCAGCACTTTGGTAGGCCGAGGAGGGTGGATCACGAGGTCAGGAGATTGAGACCATCCTGGTTAACACGGTGAAACCCCATCTCTACTAAAAATACAAAAAATTAGCCCGGCGTGGTGCAGGCACCTGTGTTCCCAGCTACTCGAGAGGCTGAGGCAGGAGAGTGGTGTGAACCCGGGTGGCAGAGCTTGCAGTGAGCTGAGATCACACCACTGTACTCCAGCCTGGGCAACAGAGTGAGACTCTGTCTCAAAAAAAAAAAAAAAAAAAAAAAAAAAAGAATATTTTATTTAAGTTATTATTTTTTTAGAGACAAGGTTTCACTATGTTGCCCAGACTGGTCTCAAACTGCTGAGTTCAAGTGATCCTGCCACCTCGGCCTCTCAAAGTGTTGGGTTTATAGGTGTGAGCCACCATGCCTGGCCAAAAACGGATACTTAAAAATACTATTGCTTGATAAACACATTTAGTTCGAATATATCTCTTAGGAAAATATAGATACATGAAAAACACACACATACATACATGTTATATAGAAACATCAAGTTTAGAAATGAGCAGAAGAATCCATAAGGAAAGAAGGCAATGGGAAATAATGTCATGTTAGCCTCAGCCTTAGAGAAGAAGCATTTTAATCACAATCTCACATGAACTGAAATAATTTCTAAATAATAGTTGAATGATGACATAACAAAAATATAATGGCTAGGAAATATTGCATACGTGGTAGATCATAGTATTTGTTCAAAATAGTCACTGTTTCTCTCTTCCAGACCCATTCCTCTGAGGCCACCAACAATGGTACCAAGAGAAGTGGGGCACTTCTATAAGATAGTTGAACATATGAAAGCAACTTTGGATAACAGGAAGAGGTTAGAATGCTTTGGAGGGCTCAGAAGAAGAAAGGAGGATGTGGAAAAGTTTGGAATTTCCTAGAGACCTGTTGAATGCTTTTGACCAAAATCCTGATCGTGACATGGACAGTGAAATCCAGGGGGAGGTGGTCTCGGATGGAAATGAGGAGCTTACTGGGAGCTGGAGTGTAAAGGTCACTCTTGCTATACTTTAGCAAAGAGACTGATGGCATTTTGCTTCTTCCCCACAGATCCCTAGAGATCTGTGGAACTTTGAACTTGAGAGAGATGATTTAGGGTATCTGGTGGAAGAAATTTCTAAGCAGCAAAGCATCTGAGATGTGACCTGTTTCCAAAAGTGTATAGTCATATGTGTTCACAAAGAGATGGTCTGAAATTGGAACTTCTGTTTAAAAGGGAAATGGAACATAAACATCTGGAAAATTTGCAGCCTGACCACGTGGTAGAAAAGAAGAACCCATTTCTCTCATTTTCTGAGGGGAAATTCAAGCCAGCTGCAGGAATTTGCATAAGTAAAGAGAAGACAAATGTTAATGGTCAAGACAATAGGGAAAATGTCTCCAGGACATGTCAGAGATTTTCAAGGCAGCTCTCCCTATCACAGACTTGAAAGCCTAGGAGGGAAAAGGGTTTTGTGGGCCCTGCTGCTCTGTGCAGCCTCAGGATATGGCCCCCTGTGCCCCAGCTGCTCTAGTTCCAGCCATGGCTAAAAGGGGCCAAGGTACAGGTTGAACCATTACTTTGGAAGGTGTAAGCCCCAAGCCTTCAAGGCTTTCACGTGGTGTTGGGCCTGTGGGTATGCAAAAGGCAAGAGTTGAGCTTTGGGAGCCTCCGCCTAGGTTTCAGAGAATGTATGGAAATTCCTGGATGTCCAGGCAGAAGTCTGCTGCAGGGGCAGAGCCCTCATGGAGAACCTCTACTAGGGCAATGCAGAAGGGAAATGTGGGGTTGGAGACCCCAAACAGAATCCCCACTAGGGCACTGCCTAGTGGAGCTATGAGAAGAGGGCCACCATCCTCCAGACCCCAGAATGGTAGATTCACTGGCTTGTGTCGTGTGCTTGGAAAAGCCGCAGGCAATCAATGCCAACCAATGAAAGCAGCCATGGGGGTTGTACCATGCAGAGCCACAGAGGCAGAACTGCCCAAGGCCTTGGGAGCCCACCTCTTGCATCAGCATGAACTGGATGTGAGACATGGTGTCAAAGGAGATCATTTTCAAGCTTTAAGATTTAATGACTGCCCTGCTGGGTTTTGGACTTGCATGGGGCCTGTAGCCCCTTTGTTTTAGCCAATTTCTTCCATTTGGAATGGGAACATTTACCCAATGCCTGTACCCTCATTGTATCTTGGAAGTACCTAACTTGTTCTTTATTTTCCAGGATCATAGGAAGAAGGGACTTGCCTTGTCACAGATGAGATTTTGGACTTGGATTTTGGGTTAATGATGGAATGAGTTAAGACTTTGTGGAACTATTGGGAAGGCATGACTGTGTTTTGAAATGTGAGAAGGACATGAGATTTTGGAGGGGCCAATGATGGAATGATATGGTTTAGCGCTGTGTCCCCACCCAAATCTCATCTCAGATTGTAATCTCCACATGTTGAGGGAGGGACCTGGTTGGAAGTGATTGGATCATGAGGGCAGTTTCCCCCAAGCTGTTCTCATGATAGTGAGTTCTCACAAGATCTGATAGTTAAAAAGTATGGCACTTTTCATCTCTCTCTCTCTCTCTCTCTCTCTTGCCACCATGTAAGACGTGCCTTGCCTCCCCCTCACATTCTGCCATGACTGTAAGTTTCCTGAGGCCTCTCTAGCCATGAGGAACTATGTGAATCACTTAAACCTCTTTCCTTTATAAATTACCCAGTCTTGTGTAGTTCTTTATAGCAATGTGAAAACAAACTAATACACCACCCCATATGGCTTGACCCTGCTGGAGAACAATATTTAACAACATTTTGGATATCAGTCTTGGCCATGGGAGTTGCTTCTGCAATGAAAGGTGAGTAGAAGTGACCTGTGCTATTTTGGAGCAGAAACTTTAAGTTATGGCCTTGTTTGGTAATCTGTCTTTCTTTCCCTTTTGCTGCTCCTTCAGCTAGGATCAGAAATGAAGACAACTTGAAGGAGAGCTAATGTTGACTTCCATTGTCATGTTACATGAGTGGGAAATAAGCCTTTATTTTTTTGAACCATTAAGATTTCAGGGTTGTTATTGCAGCATAAACTAAAGAGACCTAACTAATACAGTGTGTTTATTTGATTCTGTTCTCCTCTTTCCTGTTTTATCTATGATCAACACTTAAAAATGGATACTGAGAGGAAAGTTTGGCCAGAAGATTATCCTAGTATTGATGCCTCTGACCATGAAGTTTATAACTGAGTGGCTGGAAAAGAGGAATCCTCTTTTTCATGTTCAGTGTAAAAACACTCATCTACCAGGCTGGGATGAATGCAGGCCATGAGGTGGGTAATGGATTAGGAACTGTGATTACATACTTTGGCAGAAAGAAATACAATATTATATTAGCTGTGGTGACCTCTGTGGTCTATTTACAGTTTGATTCTGCAATTTCTGTTGGGTTTCTTTTTTGAGGGGACTATTCTGATATATTTTTATTTTTTTCTCTCCTATTGGCTTTGACTTGTACATTTGTTTGTAATCCTTTCTGTGGTTACCCTGAGATTTCAACATGCATCCTTGATTTGTGACAATTTATCTTAAATTAGTACATTTATCACTTCCCAAACAAAGCAAAAAATTTAAGAGAACTTAACTCTATCTTCCTTCTGCCCACTGAGTTATGAATGCCACTTATTTTATCAGACTTTGTAATCTACACAAGACACTACTAGGATTAATATTGTAACAGTAAATATTCTTTGACTCTCATTCTAATTTTTTACCTGTATGTTGCTCCTTCTTCCTCACTACTAATTCATGCTTCCATCTGGAATTATCTTCTCTAGCCAAAGAACTTCCATTTATAATTTCTGGAAATAGAAGCCTGCTGGTAATGAATTCTCAGTGCTTTTGTCTTGATTTTACACTAATATCTGAAGGATACTTTTCTTGGAGATAGAATTCTAGAATGATTTTTTCCCTTCAGTACTTAGAAGCTACCCTTCTGTTTTCTTCTAGATGTCATAGTTTCTGTTAAAAATTCAGCTCTTAGACTTATTGCTTCTCCTTTGAAAATGGTGAGTCTTTTTTCTCTGGATGCTTTGAAGATTTTCTATTTTCTTTTGCTTTTCAAGAGTTTGAAAATAGTGTATCCAGCCATGGTTTTCCTTATTTATCCTGCATGGATATCACTGAGCTCACAGAATCTGTGAGTTGATATCTTTAGTATAAGGACAATATAAACATTTTGCAACCTTTTCTGAGATTAAAGTCCCCATGTAAAAAATACATCAGTCTCAAAATTTGAGAATTATAAAACAAAATGGTAAATGGAACTTTAATCAAACATTTAAATTGTGCTCTTTAAAGGACACCTTGACAAAATGAAAAGAGAAGCCCCAAACTCAGAGTACACACATTCATCTATCTATATCTATTATATATATGTTACTATATATATGTGTGTGTGTAATATATATATTTTTATAGTTTCTGCTAAAAATTCAGCTATTAGACTTATTGCTTCTCCTTTGAAAATAGAGAGCCTTTTTTCTCTGGATGCCCTTAAGAATTTCTAATTTCTTTTGCTTTCTATTTTTCGTGTGTGTGTGTGTGTGCGCATACACACATACTACATATATAAAATACATGTGACAAAAGATTTTTGTCCAGTGTGTATAAAGAATTACAACTCAATGGTGAGAAGACAACGCAACTTACAGAAACAAGGAAAGGGAAGAACACGGAAAGTTATCAGTACCTTATTCATTATCAAAAATGCAAGTTAAAACTGCAATTAGATATCTCTACATGTCCACCTGAATGATAAAAATTAAAGTTTAACGCTACAAAATTATTTTGACTTACTTGAATTCTCATACCTAATTAGTGAGAGTATAAAGTAGTACTACCACTTTAGAAAAAGTTTAGTTTCTTCTAGATATCAACTTAAAATACTCGAGGATGGATGTGAATAATCATAAAAGTATATTAAAAATCCAACATATAATCCTTGTATAGGTCATGTATCTCATTTATTCATTCACCTGTGCTGGATGTTTGGGTTGTTTCTGGTTTGGGGCCTTTACGTTTCAAGCTGTGGTGGACATTCATGTTTGTTTTGTATGGACATACAATGAGCATATGGAGAAAAACTCATACATTGTAGGTGGGAGGATAACTTGCACAATCACATTGATGGTCAATTTGGTAATATTTCTAAAAGTGGAACAAGTGAAAGCATTGTACAGATACCACAGAAACTTACTGGTGTTCTGTTTTTTATGGTCTGAGGCAGCTTTGGAGTAAAACCTAGATATTAGCCTCTGTCTTCCCTTGGTGGGTGCCCCTTGGAGTAATAATAAAGATAGATACGTGGCCTGGAGCCCCTCTTCTATGCTAGGTGTTAACTCTGTGATTGCTGTGAGTCCACCTGTGTGTCAGGAAGGGGCTCAAGCACTCCAAGAAATCCTGAGAAAAAGGTCAACATCAGTGATTCTACTAGCCAGTATGAAAATGATTTTGTACTTTAACAAGTGGTACCTCTGTACCAGAACTTGCCTTAGCATCGACCCTGGTCATCTCTCTCTAGTATATTTGGAGATGTGAGGAAAGAGCATTTGTCCCAAGTTCATTCCTAAGGTTTCCTCTCAGTTCTGTTTGGGCCTCTGTGCTCTTTTCTTCTCACTGGGTACTACTCACTCAAGACTGTGTTGATAGTGAATGTTATTGGTCCTTCTGTGATACGATTGGCTTCCCATCATTCATAGCTAGCGAATAACCTACAAATTGAACATTAGCTATTTATTTCATATAAGTGGCTTCAGCTAACACCATGGCTACCATTGCACCCCCATGCCAACTCTCATGTTGCCCATCCACCATTAAATCCATTATCTGGGCATCAGGGTCTCCTTGCTGTTTGGCTTGTATTAACTCCCCAGTTCTTGCTTTTTGAAGTAGAAAAGTTTAGTTTTCTTTGTCTCAGTCTTCTACCACTCCAGCCACACCCCACAGGCACTAATATATTTATTCACTCAAAAAATATTTGAGTCCCTTCTAAGAACCTGGCACTGTGGAAAAGTGAGCAAAACTGTGCTAGTTCTTTACCATGATGGAGCTTACAGTTTCATTAGGGAAACAAATGTTACAGAGGCAGTCATACTAAACAAATGCCAAAGTGAAACAATGTAAAGTGTGGGGGAAAAGGGGAAAGAGAGGTAGAATATTGTGGGGTTAGGAGATGGAGGATGGGGGGAGGCGGATTGGCTTCTGGGAGGAAATGATGGTCATGCAGAGTTTGAGACCTAAAGAGTAAGAGGGAGGTGCTGTTAGCTGCCACCTACACTCACTGACACTCCCTGTGTAGGCACAAGAAGCTGCAGATGGAACAAATTTAAATCTCGTTCTCTCTTTATATACATATATAAAATAACTTAATATATGAAAATGTTGTCTAAGACAAGCAGGCCTTATTTTGAACTCCCCACTGTAATGGGGATTAATAATGACCACTATTTCTGGCTTTATTGTTCCCCTGTGGCAGTTAAAGACACTGAGGAGACACAGATCCTCATAAATGAACAAAGCAATTTAGCTCTATAGCCTGGGGATATTATTGTCAAAATATACTTTGAAAAAAAGTTTAAGAGTAATTCTCTTCCAAGTTCCATCGTAGGATTGGTCTCCCATCTCCCTGCCTCTCCCATACCAATTAACCCTCTGAAACAACTTAGATCTTTTGGCCTTAAAAGAAAAGAAATAGAGGTAATCATTTGAATAAAGTTGAACATTTCTTAATAGGCCCAAATACTCTATTTGTTAAACAATAGATTGGCCTAACTTTACATTATTTTAAAAATGATGTTTTATAGGGATTAGGGAAAAATAGCCAATAAAAATTGTTGCAGAAAGTTTGAGAATTCTCAATACATTTGGGGTTTATGGGTAACATAAAAATAGAGAAAATGAGTTGACTACTTATGATGATGTTAGTGGGACTCAATGGTTCATCAGACTGTGTAACTAATTTTAATGTGACACTTGCTAATTACCTTACAGATCAGCCAGGTCATCTTCTCCTAGAGTTAACCTAGTAAGAATAGGGCAGAGAAAGTCCTCATTCACTTTTAGAGGTTGTTAAATATTTGATTCCTTCCCGGCAGGTACTCTGGGGTCTTGACATTTCTTATTCATCTGTGTTTCACTTTTGGGTGACTTTGAGATGCCAAAGGTTAAGCTTAAGCCTCTGTGGTACCCCACAGTGAGACCAGTCATTATGCATGATACCACAGAGCCAAAGCTTAATATGTGGCCAAATTTCATTAAGATAAAATTGAAATAAGATTTTGTACTTAAATATTGTGGAAATAAACAGAGACCAAATCAGAACAAGCAGACTATTTATTCAAAGCTTGCGGTAGCGTAGGAGTCAGCCACTGTCACTTGCATTTGGCAGAGGCTGAAAGGTTGGCAGAAGAGTGGGAAAACTTTATAGTAGGCAACAAGGGCAGGCTTCAAGTGTGCACTGATTGGAATCTGTTGGCACAGGGAAGCTGTAGGTGAGCTAAGATGCAGTGCGTCCTATCTGTTTGGTTAGGGGTGCACATTTGGATTTCTTTGGTTCATTATAAGCAGGGATGACAATTAGGGAAGCTGTCAGGTACTAAACAAGCCCTGGTTGTTTGGGACCAAATGCTACAGGGGCTGTTTGGCTTCCTGGATTGTAATGAGATAGCAGTTTGGCTTCCTACAAGTCTGACTTAGAACAGCCTGGCTTCCTGGACTGCTGCTGCAGATTGCAGGTCAAAGTTCTATTATTATACATGGCCTAGCCATTTTCCATTGGTATATTCAGCCTCTTAGTATTTTTACTGTGCTCTGTCTTATGAGGTTTGCAGCACTGCTACACTCAGGATGTGTTTTCTTTACACAGTATGGGCACTGGGATTTGCTAAATGTCTGGCTGTTGCAAGTTTCCACAGTACGTTCTTATCACACAATTCAGAGTATTCTAGAAAGTAGGATAAGAATGTTTGCACTACCAAACTTGGTTCTTTAATGATATGTGGACACAGGCAGACACAGCTACTTAAACTACAGTAGGATATACAGCAGTTGGCTAAGAAAGACCGAGACCTTGAAACTAAGCTGGGCACTGGTTGGACGAGGCATGCCAGGGGTGAGGAGAGAGGGAAAGAAGGTTCAGGAATCCAACTCCAATAAAGATCTGGGATAAAGTCTGTTTTAGAAGCAGAGAACACAATTATTATATTTAGTACCATTAAATATGCTTTCATTTCATGCTAAGTGCTGTGTGAAGCATCATTTTTTTTCTACTATTTTGTGTAAGCTTCATTAAAATCCTATAAAGTCAATATTTAGACTATCCCTTTTTACAGATGGTAAAATTAAGACTCAGAAAAATTAAGTGTTTTGCCCAAGTTCACATAGCTAGTGAGGTACAGAACTGGTACTTGGGAGCAGCAGCTGAGCCCAGAGTCAGATTTGGGTTCAGCCCCCTCCTCTACCCCCTCAGCTTCTATTCTTGGTGGTCCACCCCACAACCTCCAGCTGTGTCTCTCTTGGCTGGGAGGCAGCTGTCTTGGGTGATTTAATAGCAAAGTGACTTAAACTGTGAGAATTAAGTGATTGTACCTTCTTTCTCTGGATTTCTTTTCCCTTGAGTAGAAAGAAACATGTCCATTGCCTAAGCAGACATCAAACCAGGGCAAGAATTGCCAGTCTCTCCCTCATTTCATACATGCCTTCTCTCTGTGCATGGATGTCTCAAAATCTCCTTTCTTACTTGGATGGTGGAGTGTGATGAAGTCCTTGGGGAGAGGGCATGGAAAGGGATTGTACGGTTGAGTGAAGTATCTAGCGTCTGACTTTGACTCCCTTCTCCTCTCAAGTAGTCAGTTTTTGTGAATTAGAAATACTAGGTGGAGGTTTTTTTTATTGTGATAGGGACTTTTTGGGCAACTACTTATAAGCCTTTAGAGCATGTTGTTGGACCCAGCTTCAGATTGTGAAGTACTTTAGTGCCTATTTTCAGCTGTGGGATTTTCATCAATTGATATAAAGAAGTTAGGCACACAGAAGTATGTAGAGGTGGGCAGAGGGGAGTGGTACCCTCCTTAATTTGAAAACCTTCATAAAGAGATGACACCTGCATGTATGAAGTACAGTTAAGCAGCAAAGGAAGCCTGGGGAAAAAAAAACACATGTGCAGTGTAAAGAAGAGAAGGAATTGAAGTGAGCTGAAGTGAGCAGTCAAATAAGCAGAGAAATTGCCCAGATTATAAGCAATCTAGTGCTATTAAAGTCACAAATACAAGGTGGGTGGTAATACCAGGCTAAAGGTCCTATAACACCCCACACCTAAAATCGGGATTATTTTTAAAGAAGGAGGGATGAGAATGCAAAAAGATCAAATGACCCTAAGTTTTGTTAAAGGAAGCTGCAGAGATTAGCATCAAAGCTCCAAGCTTCTCAGTGGTCATCACCTCTCTACCCAAACTATAAAACATTCACCTACGCAAACTTAAGTGGAGTGCAAATTCTTAAATAGAAACTAATTTGCAGATGCTACATCAAGATCAATAATCACTATCCCCCCTTGCTGTTTATCAAACACACAAATATAAACAGTCCATAAACACTTTCATCTTTGTAAACTCAGAAGTTTTGTCATTTGATTGTAAGTGAAGGCAGTGGCCATACCCAATCTGTTCATCGTTGTATATCTAAACTATTACCAAGTACAACATCTGGAATAATGGATATTTACAACAACAAAAAGAGTTCAATGCATGAATAATGATTCTTCCTTACTCCTCCAAAGGAAAAAATCTTGATGATGTCATTTGATTAATGATGTTTCAAAAATATAACATATAATGGTAATAATTATTATTATTTTGAGACAGGGTCTTATTCTGTTGCCCAGGCTGGAGTGCAATGGTGCAATCTCAGTTCACTGCAACCTCTGTCTCCCGGGTTCAAGCAGTTCTCCTGCCTCAGCCTCCTGAGTAGCTGGGATTACAGGCACACACCACCACACCTGACTAATTTTTGTATTTTAGTAGAGATGGGGTTTCACCATGTGGGCCAGGCTGGTCTTGAACTCCTGACCTCGTGATCTGCCCGCCTCGTCCTCCCAAAGTGCTGGGATTATAGGCATGAGCTCCTGCGCCCGGCCCATGTAATTCTTTTAAAGGGGATTATATCTCACTTACGTATTCACCTACTGACAACGTTTGTGTTGTTTCTAATTTGGGGCTATTAAGATAAAGCTTTATGAACATTCGTGTACAAGTTTTGTGTAGACATAGGTTTGCATTTCTCTTGGGTAAATGCCTTAAGAGTAGAATTACTTGGTTCCAGGTCAGTCTTGTGTTTACTTTTAAAAGAAACACCTCACTCTTTTTCCAAAGTATTTGCATGATTTTACACTCCCATGAGCTATAATAAGATTTCAAGTGGCTGCACATCATGGCCAACATTTGGTGGTGTTAGTTTTTAAATTTTAGCCATTCTGGTGAGCTTGTAGTGTTACTCACTGTGGTTTTACTTGATGAATAATAACATTGAGCACTTATTCAAATGCGTATTGGTCATTTGTATATCTGTTCAAAACCTTTCCCCATTTAAAAAAATGGAGTTTGTCCTCTTAGTTGTCTTTATAGATTAAATATAAATCTTAGATATGGACCTTTTGTTAGACGTAGTTATTGGAAATATTTTATCCTAGTCTGTGGCTTACCTTTTCCTTGTTTTTTAAGGAGTCTTCTAAAAAATAAATTTTAAAATTTTGATTAAAGCCCAGTTTATTAATTTTTTCATAGGATTCAATTTTCAAGATTAGCTTATGGTTTTGATGGCAGGAGCTAGCTCAAAGGCAGTTGTAAAGTGTTTATGCCAACTTTCGGATCTCTCAAATTTTAGGCAATGCAGTGAATGCTTTTGCTTCCAGGTAGGATGATGTAACTCATAGCAGATCAACACTCCTAGTGCAAAAACTAGAAAAAGCTAGATAAGTTACCAAAGTCATATAGTTAAAGCTAATGGGGAGCTATAGAAGTAACAAAGACTAGATAACTTGGAATTCTGGGGTGGGGAAAACTTTCAGACCTGAGCTGACCAGTCAGTCATTTATTCTCCTAGGATATCTGCTGATTTGGGTTGCAGACAGGATAAAGCTTAATCCAAACACAGTGACTCTACTAGAGGAAAGAACAAATTTGAGGATTTTTATAATGCTTGATCCTGGCGGATGGATTGGAAATTTGTGGAGCTCTGGCTGGTTTTCCCCATGAGACAGTTTGTTCTGGAGTATACATGGGATGCTGGGTGACTAGACAAAAGACTAAAGAGATAATGACAAAGAATGCTTCAAAACTGGTGAAAGACATCAACTCAAAGATTCCATAAGCTCAGTGAATCCTATATTGGATAAATAAAAAACACCACTCTGGGACCTAGTATCATCAAATTGTTGAAAATAAAAGGACAAGAGAAAATCTTAAAAGTATCCAGAGAAAAAAAGACATGGTACTTCCAAAGGATAAGTAAGAAGACTAATAATAGCTGACGTTTAAATAGAAAGCATGAATAGAAACTATTCAATAGAAACAGTAGAAACTAAGAAATAAGGAGGAGAAATTGGTATAACCCCATTGTTCAGCCATATTTGTAACTTGGCAACATATCTGAAGTTTAGATGCTCATACCTATCATCTGAGCAATTCCATTTCCTCTCTTATACATACCTGTGAGAGCAAAATATTGGAAACCTAAATGTCCATTAATAGAAGAATGAATAAATGGTATAGATTATTACATAATCACTCAACATTGAGAAATCTAACCAAGTTACAAAAATAGAAGTACAATATACCCTATATATAATGTTCTAAAATGTCAGAACAATAGTTAATGTTTATGAATATAAAATAGTTAAATTGTAAAAACGTACATGAATCAGAGAGGAATTCACAAGAGGAGCTCAATTATATTTTGTCTAATTCTTTAATGAAGAAATGAAATAACAGTGTTGACTGGAGAATGCACGGGTATTCCTTATAATTTTATTTGTTCTTACCAGTATGTTTGAAATATCTCACAGTAACACCTTTTAAAAAGTAATCAAGAACCCTCAGGACTTGTAGGGAATTGAACATGCAGTGTTTTCAGGAGTCTTTAAAAAAAATTCTTATGGTGGAAGGAAATGATGTAATTTAGGGCCTTTCTAGTTCTTTTCTATGCCATCCCCAGCCCAGAGAAGTGCCTGTTCAGTGAAGCTATCCATATAAGTAGATTTGGCTATGAAAATGGAAAATAGAATTTATGAAATATTCAGCTGACAAGAAAAAAAATCCACCGTCAAAAGAGGTGCCCTAAAAACTTAGGGTTTTATTTATTTTTATTTATATCATTCCCCATTTGAGTTGTTTTATCATTTTGGTCTTTGTTCTGAAAGGAAATCATTTCTCCTAATATTGGGTGACATTTCTACAAAGCTTATCAGCCAATGCCCTCTTTACTCAGAAACTTTTAGGTATTACAAGAAAAGAAGGCTGCTTGCCAGGTGTCATAAAACCTATTCTCAGTTGTGCTGTTTCCAGATGCCTTTACTTAATCTGACTGCCTGGGTTTGTTCATCCTGATAGACGGCACCCTCTAACATCTGTTGACTGCAATGATTACCTAAAGTTATGGTCAAAGCCAAACCCTACATCAAAAAATGAGTAACTTGTATTCATGAAAGCATTTTTACTTCTTGCACAAATGGCCAACAAGCTGTTCTGTTAAAGAGTGGTATGTATAAACTCAAAGAGGAAAAGGGCATTTAAAAGAAAAAAAAAAAAGCCACCAACTGGAAATAAAAGTTTTGGTAAGTATGAGGGAGAAACATGAATTGACATGCTTTATAAGTTAGGTAGCTTTTGTATTAATGTTCCATGTGAATGACTCCCACAATGTCCTTTTTATTAATAGGGCTTCGAAAATTTAAATTAATTTTTTCTCAAAGTTTTAAGTGAAAGGGTGGTTAGGGTATATGTTTTAAATGGTGCAGAGAGCAGTTCTATCACTCATTTCTTATGATTACACAGTGACTGAGATTAGATAAAGATTTTAATGATTTAAACAGAGAAGCAGATCAGATTATACTCTATTTATCACACCTCTCAGCAAAAACAGGCTAGATTCCCTTATTTCTCCTTTTCTCCTATTTTTATCTGCCTGAGAAGAAAAAATGTGTAGTGAAAATTTATGGGTAAAGACATAAAGCTGCAACATAAGCAGATGGTATGGTAGTTTGACTTTAACTTTCATTTTAAATCAAGCTCAGATCACTTGAATTCTGAAAAATAGTAAATTGTATTTTTTAAAGTTTTGCTATTTACACTGTCACATATATACCTCTGAATACTGTTATTTCCTTGTAACACAATGACAAGCATATACTCACACTATTTCCTTCTTAATGGGATTGAAATGGGTGATACTCCTTGTTATTATGAAAAGATCAGCACAAAATGTCACCGGAAATCCTTTAGAGAGGCACACTGTATAACTGGGCAAGCTAAGTTCTTCTTCCCATTAACAAATTAGTAGTTGGACAATAAGTGCAGGGAAAAGTAATCAGTGGACTTAACAAGCCCAAGGTAGCCTATACTCAAAGCCACAATGGACCCTGTAAATGATGCCTTCAGTTGATGATGCCACATGGGGCAAAGATGCAGGAAAATGACCACTCCTAATCACTGCTAAAGGACACAAAATTATAAATAAGAAATTTGGCACAGGAACGTGAAAAGAGCCTGAGTAAATGAAGGACCCTGAAGGTTAAGCTTCATTAGCTTCACAGTATAGCTGCTTCTGATTAAAAGTCTAAAAATGTGGATATCCTAATTCTTGGTTGTATTAAAAATAAGTGTTTTAATAAATATGCAAAACTATGTATTCACAGATCACTTTGATAGCACTGATTATTTTTCTGAATGATTTGGACCAATTTAAATATCTATTGACAGAAGATGGATTAAATAAATTATTGTACAGCCATCCAATAGAATATTATATGGTTATAAAAAGTAGTAATGCAGATCTATATTGTAATGAGGTTTATGACAAACTGATATAAAATCTAGGTTATAAAATATAAAGTATAAAAATAAGTAAAATGTGATTCAATTTTTGAAAATATCCTTTGTGAAAAATGATAGGAAAAATGAGTTATAATTTATATAGTTCAGTGGAGAAATTTTCTAAGTAACTAGAACAAAATCTGTGGAATTAGACATCTATATAGCATATAGTGAATCTTGACCAGCACTTCACTCCAAGCACACACAAACATACAAAGAGCCTCAGTTCCAGATTGACTACGGGTCCAAATGTGAAAGATAAAACTTTTAAAAAGAAAAAGATAAAAATTTTAGAAAAATAAAACAGAATATTCCTTGACCTAGAGTAGGTCTAGAACACAGAAAGTGCTCTTATGAAAACAAAAATAGTAATTTGAATCATATTTAAATAATGTCTATCCAAAAACACCACTTAAGGGTGAAAAAGTAGAAGATATTTATAGAACATAATTAAGAAAAAAGATTTGGAACCAGATATATAATAACTTCAACAAATTAATAAGAGAAAATTGACATGAACTAACAGGAAAATGGGCAAAAGACTTAAACAGGCTGCTGACCAAAAAGAGTTACCCAAAAGGTTAATACATGTAAGGCATTCTTCCCAGAGGCCCAATAGCCCCCATGTCTCCACATCTCTGGAGTACTGACATTATCCTACCATACCCACAAAAGGCTGCAGGGGCACAACCACTGTTGGACTCAGCAATGCAGCCATAAACCTGGCACCTGAACCCACATAGCACCTGGCACCTTGGGGTTGTCCAGCACAGCAGGGAGGCCACCTCAAAGACAGAGGGAGCCAATATATGCACTCTCTAGGGCCTGAGAGCTGACAGCCTGGGGCCTGTCTTCACTGACAACCTCAAACACTGTGCCACTAAGCATCCACATACCACCCCCAGGGGCCTAAGGGCCAGCTTGCCTAGGGCCCACAACCAACAATCTTGCCCACTCCAGTGGTGGAGCTGGTGAGTGCCCATGTCCCCCCACCCAGGATCCTAAGAACTGACCCACCTGGGCCTGCTGCTGCCAGCAACCCCACCTAGCATCAGCGCTTCTGTGCATCTCGCCCATATGAAAAGGGTCAGAGGTCCACTTGTCTGGAGTCTGATACTGTTGGAAACTACACTCCTGTGCCCAGCCATAACCAAAATCAAAGCATACTACCCAACAAATGATATAGGGCACATATACAGGTATTTCCCTATGAATGCTACCTCATAAAATTAAAAGAAGTGACTGTTACACCACACAAGAAAAATGACAAAACAAGAAAACATGACATCTCCAAAGGAACACAATAATTCTGTAGCAAGAAACCCCAAAGAAAATAAAGTTTATGAAATTCCAGAAAAAGAATTGAAAATGATGTTAAGGAAACTCAGTGAAATATAGATGGACAATTCAATGAAATCAGAAAAACCATCAGGATCTGAATGAGAAATTCAACAAAGAGATACCTATTATAAAAAAAGAATTAAACAGAAATCTTGGAACTGAAGATTTCAGTTAATAATATTTTGAAATGGAATAGAGCTTTGGTAATAGACTAGGCAGAAGCAAGAGTTTCTAAACTTGAAGACAGATCTTTTGAAATAACACAGACAAAGAAGAGGAATGGGTAGAAAAAGAGAAAGAGGAAGAAGCAGAGGAAAAAGAAGAAGAGGAAGAAGAAGAGAAAATTGAAGAAAGCCAACAGGACTTATGGGACAGCATTAAGAGAACAAATACTCACATTTGCATTTGAATTACAGAAGAGATGGGAAAATGGATAGAAAACTTATTTAATGAAATAGTAGCTGATAACTTCTCATGTCTTGGGAGAGGTATGAACATCTAGATCTATGAAGCTCAAAAATCCCTTTGAATCCTCTCTGAGGCACATCAGAGTCAAACTGTCAAAAGTCGAAGACAAAGAGAATTTTAAAAACAGCAAGAGAAAAGCATTAAATCATATATAAGGGAATCCCCATCTGACTAATAGCAGATGTCTCAGCAGAAACTTTAGGGCCAAGAGAGAAAACCCTGGCAGCCAAGAATACTATACCCAACAAAGCTATTCTTTAAAACTGAAAGAGAAATAAAGTCTTTCCAGATAGGCAAAAACTGAGGGACTTCATCACCATTAGACCAGCCCTACAAGAAATGCTTAGGGTAGTCCTACATCTGAAAGCAAAAGGATGATAACTACCGTCATGAAAACATGCAAAAGAATAAAACTTGCTGGTAAAGCAGATATACAACTGAGAAAGAGAAAGGAATCAAACCTTATCACTACAAAAAAAACCATCAAACCCTAAAGGTAAACAGAAAGAAAGGGAGAAAGGAAAATAGGATATTTTAAACAACGAGAAACAAGCAGAAAACAGTTAACAAAATGACTGGCGTAAGTCTACACCTATCAATAACAACCATGAATTTAAGTAGTTTAAATTCCCTATTAAATGATATAGACTGGCTGAAAGGATTAAAAACAATAGCAACAATACTCCACTATATACTGCCCGTAAGAAACTCATTTCACCTGTAAAGACACTCATAGACTAAAAGTAAAGAGCTAGAAAAAGATATTCCATGCAAATAAAAACTAAAAATGAGGAAAAGCTGTCCTTATATCAGATACAATAGACTTTAAGTCAAAAAATATAAAAAGAGACAACAAGTGCCATTTATATGATGAAATGTCATTATATAATGAAAAAGCAATCGGTTCAGGAAGAAAACACAATAACTGTAAATATACATGCACCCACCACTGGAGCACCCATATATACATATAAAGCACATATTATTAGTGCTAAAGGCAGAGATATACACCAATATAATAATAGTTGAAGACTTCAACACCTTATTCTCAGCATTGGACAAGTGATCGAGACAGAAAATAAAGAAACATCAGACTTAGACTGCACTATAGATCAAATAAATGTAACTGATATTTACAGAATATTTTTTCCAACAGTTGCTGAATACACATTCTTCTCATCAGCACATGGAACATTCTCTAGGACAGACAATATGTTAGACCAATAAACAAGTCTCAGTATTTTTTTAAAATCAAAATTGTATCAAACACCCTTTCAGATTACAATAAAACTAGAAATCAATAAGAGGAACTTCGAAAACTGTACAAATACATGGAAATTACGCAACATGCCTCTGAATGACCAATATGTCAGTATAAAAATTAAGAAGGAAATTTTAAAAACACAAAACACCAAAACCTATAGGATACAACAAAAGCAGTACTAAGAAGGAATTTTATAGCAATAAATACATAAATCAAAAAAGTAGAAAGATTTCAAATAAAGAGCCTAGCAATGCATCTGAAAGACCTGGAAAAGCAAGAACAAACCAAACCCCAAATTACTAGAAGAAATAATTAAGATCAGAACAGAAGTAAATGAAATAGATACTTTAAAAAAATGCAAAAGATCAATGAAACAAAAAGTTGGTTTTTTCAAAGATAAAATCAACAAACCATTAGACTAATAAAAGACAGAAGAGCCAAATAAACAAAATCAGAAATGAAAAAGGAGACATTATAATTGATACCACAGAACTATGAAGGATCATTGGAGACTATTATAAACAACTATATACCAATGAATTGGAAAACCTAGCAGAAACAGATAAATTTCTGTAAACATACAACCTACCAAGAATGAACCAAGAAGAAATAGAAAACATAAACAGACCAATAACAAGTAATGAGATTGAAGCAGTAACAAAAAGTCTTCCAACAAAGAAAAGCTCAGGAATGGATGGCTTTACTGCTGAATTCTACCAAACTTTTAAAGAAGAACTAAAAACCAATTCTATTCAAAGTATTCTAAAATAATGAAGAAAGGAAATTCTTCCAAGTTCATTTTATAAGGCCAGCATTATCCTAAGATCAAAACCAGAAAAGGGCACAACACAAAAATAAAACTACAGGACATTATTCCTGATCAGCATAGGTGCAAAAATCCTCAATAAAATGCTGGCAAACCAAATCCAATAGTACAATAAAAAGATTATACATCATGTACATCATGATCAAATGAGATTTATCCTATGGCCGCAAAAATGGTTCAACATACATAAATCAATAAATGTGATAAGTCACATCAACAGAATAAAGGACAAAAATCATATAATCATCTCAATGGATACAGAAAAAACATTTCATCAAATTTGACATCCCTTTATGATAAAAACTTTCAAAAAATTACATGTGGTAGGAATGTACTTCAATAAAATAAAGACCATATATCACAAAACCACGGCTAACACCCTACTGAATGGGGAAAGTTGAAAGCTTTACCTTTAAGGACTGGAATAAGACAAGGATGCCCACTTCCACCTTATTTAACATATTACTGTAAGTCATAGCCAGGGCAATTAGGCAAGAGAAGAGATAAAGGATATCCAAATTGGGAAAGAAAGTCAAGCTGTCCCTGTTAGCAGAAGAGGTGATTTTATACAGAGAAAAACTAGAAGACTTTACCAGAAAACCCTTAGAACTGATATATAAATTGATCAAAATTGCAGGATATGAAAACCAATACACAAAAATCAGAATCAGTAGTATTTCTATATGGTAATAATAAACTAGCTGCAAAAATTGTGAAAGCAATTTTATTTAAAATGACTACAAAAAAGAATAACTAGAAATAAATTTCACCAAGGAGGTGAAATATCTCTACCAATAAAAGTATAATACACTGATGAAAGAAATCAAAGAAGACACATGAAAAAGATAAAAGACACTTCATGTTCATAGATTGGAAGAACAATATTGTCAAAATAACAATATTACCCAAAGTGATCTACAGATTCAATGGAATCTCTATCAAACTTCCAGGGATATATTTCACAGAAAAAGAAAAACAATCCTAGAATTTGTAAGCAACCATGAAAGATGCTGAATAATTGAAGCAATTCTAAGCAAACAAAACAAAAACCCAAAACAATAAATAAACAAAAACAATTCTGGAGACATCACACTGCTTGAATTCAAAATATACTCTAAAGCCATAGTTATCAAAAAAGCATGGTACTGGTACAAAAACACACATATAGACTAATGGAACAGAATAGAGAACCCAGAAATAAATTCATGTATTTACTGCCAACTAATTTTTGACAAAGGTACGAAGAACATAAACTGGGGAAAGGATACCCTCTTTAACATATGATGCTGGGGAAACTGAATATCCACATGCAGAATAATGAAACTAGACCTCTTTTATTATATATAAAAATTCATTATATATAAAATCTTTCATTATATATAAAAATCAACTTAAAATGGATTAAATACTTTAATTTCAAACACTATAAAACTACCAGAAGAAAACAGAGAATATGTTTTATGACACTGACCTGGGCAAAGATTTCATGGTTAATACTTTAAAAGCATAGGCAACAAAAGCAAACATGGACAAATGGAATTATATCGAATTAAAGACTTTTGCACAACAAACATTCAGCAGAGCTAAGAGACTACCTGCAGGATGGGAGGAAATATTTGTAAACTCTTCCTTTGACAAGGGATTAATATTTAGAATATACAAGGAACTCAAACAACTTAATAGCAAAAAGCCAAACAATCCTAGTTTTAAAAAGTGGGCAAAGGATCTGAATAGACATTTCTCAAAAGAAGATATACAAATGGCCAACAAATAAATGAAAAAATGCTGAACATCACTAATTACCAAAGGAATGCAAATCAAATCCACAGTGAGCTATCATCTCACCCCAGTTAAAATGCTATATCAAAAAGACAAAAAATAACAAATGCCAGCAAGGATGTGGAGAGAAGAGAAATCTTTTACGTGGTTGGTGGAAATGTAAAGTAGTAAAACCATTATGGAAAATAGTATGGAGGTTTCTCAAAAAACTAAAAATAAAACTACCATATGATCCAGCAATCATACAACTGGGTGTCTATCCAATGGAAAGGAAATCAGTATTATCAGAGATCTCTCTGTACCTATGTTTATTGCAGCACTATTCACAATAGCCAGGGTATGAAATCAATCTAAATCTACCAATAGGTGAACAACTAAAGAAAATGTGGCATATATACACAGTGGAATACTATTCAGCCGTAGAAAAAAATGACATTATGTCATTTGTGGAAACA